>NC_134412.1:53478003-53835383 GCF_038048845.1 Mixophyes fleayi | reverse complement strand
TTGGGGTGTCCTCCCTAATTGTGCATTAATATTTCTGGCTGTCAAAAGTCATATCTGTCAGCAGTATCTACTAAATAATTTTAAGCACTCCTCAGTGCTTTTGGGGTGTCCTCCCTAATTGTGCATTAATATTTCTGGCTGTCAAAAGTCATATCTGTCAGCAGTATCTACTAAATAATTTTTAGCACTCCTCAGTGCTTTTGGGGTGTCCTCCCTAATTGTGCATTAATATTTCTGGCTGTCAATAGTCATAACTGTCAGCAGTATCTACTAAATAATTTTTAGCACTCCTCAGTGCTTTTGGGGTGTCCTCCCTAATTGTGCATTAATATTTCTGGCTGTCAAAAGTCATATCTGTCAGCAGTATCTACTAAATAATTTTTAGCACTCCCCAGTGGTTTGCGCTCAGAATGGATTCAAAGCAGTCCACATATGATCTGAATGAGTAACCAGGTTCTGTCACCAGTCCTGATGTTAGTGTTCCCAGTACGTCATCTGGCCAAGGCGATGTCAAACAACAGAGTGTTTTCAAATTAGTGCAAAAAACAAAACCCCCCAAAAAATTTACTGTTTTGAAGCGAAAAAGAAGTGTAACTGAGCAAAAGTTAAGTGATGATAAAAAAAAACTTGCAAGCATGCCATTCTACACACGCAGTGGCAAAGAGAGAATGAGGCCTTCACCTTTGGCTATTAGTGGCAGATCCCAAAAAGTTACCCAGCCTACAATTGGTGCACAACTACTGTTACGCGTCAAAGCCGAGCTGCAAGATAACAGTGAGGCATTACAGGAGAATATTTGCTCTGATTCACAAATGACAACAATCCCTGTGGAGAGTCCATCCAACAGTGGGATGTCTAATCGTGAGCATTCTGCTGATGTGTGCCTTAATAGCCCGAGTGTAGCCGGTGATACCCAAATTGAGGATGCCACTTTGGAATTAGAAGAGGATGAGG
Source organism: Mixophyes fleayi (assembly GCF_038048845.1). Classification (NCBI taxonomy): domain Eukaryota; kingdom Metazoa; phylum Chordata; class Amphibia; order Anura; family Limnodynastidae; genus Mixophyes; species Mixophyes fleayi. The sequence goes on along the minus strand of NC_134412.1, from coordinate 53,834,429 downwards.
GGGAGATTTGTGTAGGCCACGAGGGCGCTAATGATGATGTTGATGATTATGATGCAGACAGATACCAAATTGCCTTTCTCAATTTCTATTTATATTCTAGATTATATAACGGCTGAATAGTTTTCTATTTTACTCCTAGTGGAGAGAGGATCTGATGCAGACAGATACCAAACTGCCTTTGTCCATTTCAATTTATATTGTACAGTATATAACGGCTGAATTTATTAGTATTTTATACAAGTGGAGGGGGGCCTAGAGAGACAGAAACCAAACTGGCTTTCTCCATGTCAATTAATATTGTACAGTCTATAACGGCTGGATTTTTTTGTATTTTATACAAGTGGAGGGGGGGCTAGAGAGACAGAAACCAAACTGGCTTTTTCCATTTCTTTACATATTTAACTATAAGTGTAGGGTGTAATATACATTCAAAGACGATGGCTGCATTGCCAATATGCATAGATGGAGAGGAAGACAATCTGTTTTGTGTGTAGAATAGGCCTACCAACGAAGAATTAAACTGTTTTTTTGGATGATTTATTACCTCAACAATTAGATTACTTGTCTCTAAAACAGTTGGAGCACTAAATTGGGTTAATTTAGGCCCAAAAACATGGATTTTCCAAAACAATAGCAAAACAAAACCAAACAAAACCAAAATCAAAACCAAAACACGCAATGGCGGTTTTGCAAAACCAAAACCAAAACCAAAACACGACGGTAATCCAGATCCAAAACCGAATCCAAAACCAAAACACGGGGGTCAGTGACCATCTCTAGTTATATCTAACCTCATCAGCACAGACTCTGGGACTGCTACTAAGTGCCTGTCTGCATTATAGACAGCCAGACATCCCTGCTTCATGTGAGTAACGGCTACCAATTTCATTTTTGCTTGCATTTTTCATCATCACCAACATTTTTATTTTACAACTCTGGACATTATATTTCCTTACATTTTCTTTTTGCGGTTCATATCAATTGTCATTTCATATTTTAGTAGCTTGCAAGTGCACTCTAACCATATTTGCAATCACACTGAGTTTGTAGTGTTTTTTACCATTATCATTGTTTTCGGCAGTGTCAATTGATGCATGTTAATTGTTTAACACATCTAAGCTGTCTCGTTCCGGCCGGAGCGTATTGTGGACCTATCCATATTAAATTGATATATCTTTCCTTTACAAGCGCTCAGAACCTGACTATTTTTATACGTATCTGAAATCTACGATTGCTCAATCTGGCAGTTTTTAAGTAGTTTGGCGTATATAAATTTATGATTTGTTGCTAGATCTATTTTCAATCGGGAGACATTCCATAGTTGCCTACTCTCCTGGACTGTCTGGGAGACTCAAGAATTTTTGGGAGGTCTCCCGAACTCCCGAGAGAGCAGGGCCCAGTTCTTTGGTGAAGTAGGTGGGGCTAAACATGTCATCCTGTCCTTGCCCCATGCTGTGATAGGCCGAAATTGACTGTGTGTGACAGGGGACGGGGCCTAATGACGCGAATAGAGTAATTAGGCGTGTGGCCTCGCCCCCATGACGGAACCCCATCACGGACAGCTTGATGCCAATGTTGACAAGTATGCATTAGAGCAGTATAATTCTCTTCAAAATGTACCCAGAATCAGTTGCTATAATAATCTGCAAGCTGCACTATTAAAGTTCTACTATTAAGTGCAGGGGCATTGGAACAAAAATTTTCATGGGGGCAAAAGGCCAAGGAATGCTATAGGTCTTGGAGTCCCATTTTCTTGCATTTGGCATCTCGTTATACGACAGTTGTAACAGTGACTGTAGATATATCATGACTCCCAATCCTATGTTAATTTTTGTCTGTTTCAGGGCTTGGCCAAAAATGTATTTATACATTAAATAATTATTATTATCAACATTAGCAATTAGTACAATAGCTGTTAGAAAGATAGATAAATTCAATTGTTCATCTTACAAATTTTAATTTTCCATAGTCATTAAAATAGTTTTTATTCAGATTTCTTTGACAGCCTAATCTCATTTGATTGGGAGTATTTTTAAATCTATAGTTACTGCCTCACTGGTTATGGTATGTGCAATAAATTTAAATTTCTATATCTCATGTTTGTTACTGGATGCACCACACAAAATTCAGGGTGAAAGTAAAGTAAATAGCTAGTTGTTCATCATCAATACAAGTTATTTATCAAATGTTTATGAATGGGACACTTAGGGGCAAATTTGAGAAGCTGCAGGTTTGAAAAAGTGGAGATGTTGCCTGTAGCAACCAATCAAATTCTAGCTATCATTTTGTAGAATGTACTAAATAAATGACAGTTAGAATCTGATTGGTTGCCTATAGGCAAGATCTCCACTTTTCAAACCCAACGTTGACTTGCAGCTTGATACAATTGCCCTTAAGTGGTATATTTACTAAACTGCGGGTTTGAAAAAGTGGAGATGTTGCCTATAGCAACGTATAACTCTCTATTTAGCATTTATTTAGTACATTCTACAAAATGACAGCTAGAATCTGATTCCTTGCTAAAGTAGTAAATATACCCCTTAGATTTTTTTAAATAAACAAATCAATCAATCTGTATTAAATCATACTAAAGCAATCTATATTAAAGAACATTTGGTAGCTATACTAAGACAATGTATTATTTAAAAATGTTTCACAAGTTTAGAACAGACATCATGACTTTAGAGAGTGGCATGAAGTCTTTTGTGTAGAAGTTCATGAGGGGTGGGGGGCAAACACTGAAATCATGAGGGGGAAACCGCCCCCTCTGCTCCCCGGTTCCTACACCCCTGATTAGGTGTAGGATTTAAGTATGCGCACTAATTGATTATAACCTTTCCCATACACATGATGTTAGAACCCCTGATACTTGCTGAGTGGGTTCACTTCACTTATATTTGCCTGTCAGTATAGATTCATATCTCCCAACATGTTTGTCCCCAGCAGTGGGACAGGGGGCATGACCGTGTTGCAATGCTGCGGCGGGGGCGTGAGGACGCCCCAAGAGAGTTAGCGCTGTACATATCTCCCTTCCCCCAACATTCCCACCCACGGGGCAATTATATCCCTGGTCTGGTCAGTGGGACAGAGTCCTAAAATCTGGACTTTCCTGCTGAAATCAGGACTGTTGAGAGGTATGTAGCTTCATACTGCTATCTAACTGCTATTTTATAATGCATATATTTATTTCAACATAGTAGCAGGTCCCTAATCTTAACACTCCATAATCTAATATAATTGGATTCACAGGCCTTGCTTTTTTTAAAGGGCTGAAAGCCTATATTTATAACTGCATGTGGGTTAGCACAGATAGTCAAGGTAAATATGACTTATGTGTATATATTTCTGTATATATTTAGGACATACTTGCCAACCTTTTGAATTTGACAGCCGGGGGATCTGGGTTGAAGGTGGGCGTTTGGTGGCCGAGCTCGCTGGAACGCATCATTTAGGCCTCGCCCCCGCTATGAAATGCCTGAATTCACTGAATTGCATGGTGCAATTGGTCCATTAAGCCCCACCCCCATAGGGATCTGGGAGGATGATTACTCTTCCCGAAATTTGTGAGCCTCCTGGAAATTCTGGGACAGTAGGCAAGTATGATTTAGGATTGAAATGATCTTAATTTCTTCTACTAAGTGACTGTGAATCCTTTATTCCTTAAACAAAAATAACAAAACGTATTTGATGTATAAATGTTATGGCATATAGAGGTGCATTTGCCGCCACAATGTCACTGCATCATTTTGTCAGGAATTTAACATATGTGCTGATATGCAACTCCGCTCCTTACACTATAAAACATATGTGGCTTCTTGTTTACTTGTATTCTCATCATCATTTATTTATATAGCACCACCATTCTTCTCCTGATATCATGAAACTGCGATTGTGAAATGCAGCCCACACGATCAGCTTGCTCACCTCTGGGAAAACTCCAAGATGCTGTGAGCATTCTCTCTCTGCGCACTTCAAAACGGACATACTGTTGAGCAGAGCTGGATTAAGGGGGTGGTGCAGTGGATCAGGGCTGCCAAGAGGAATTCAGGGCCCCGGTACAACTTCATGGGGCCCCCTTATAGGTGCGCATGTTGAAAAATTTTGTGCCGCCGCCATGCGGTGGCCCAAGGTTGTAGATGGGTGTGGTCATGCAATTGGGGCGCGTGGCTATGCATCATTGGGGCATGGGTGGTGGGAGAAAAGCGCTAGGCCCTGAATTCACCAGAGCGTGACATATGTCCAAGCACTCCTGACTTTCAAGACATCTAGCACCACAGTGTAGTACAGAAAGAATGCAGTGTGTACACAGTGAGTTCACAGTCTTGGACTGTACCTTATATTGGGCAGGACATTCACCAAAAATTGACATTTTCCCACTAGAATCACAACATTTCACACACTCTCCTGCTCTCTCCTACCTGTTCTTTTCACTTTCACCCCATGTGGCCGCAGGTTTCTTTAGTTGCGGCTTGTCTGGGTCCTGGAATGTTAGGGGACCCTATTTGGAAAAAAATGGCTGCATTTAGAAAATTACAACCAGCCCCACCGTTAAATCAATAGCACCCATGATTAATAATTAGGCCTTCCTCCAGCATCGACATTAAAATAGTATCCCCATTACCCCGCAAACAAAATAGCAACCATTAATTAGCCACCATCTACCTCACACACACTACATTGCCAAAAGCTCCTTGTGCCATCACACACACATTACTGTGTCCCTTCATCATCACCACGCTATGCCCCCTTATGATCACAATGCGCCCTCCATGCTGCCTTTGCCCCTTTCTTCATCCCCCTGTGCCATGCTGCCTTTGCCCCCTCCTTTCATCATCTCCCTGTGCCATGCTGGCTTTGTCCCTCTTTTCTTTATCCCCCTGTGCCTTGCTGCCTTTGCCCCTCTTTTCTTTATCCCCTGTGCCATGCTGCCTTTGTCCCCTCCTTTCATCATCCCCCTGTGCCATGCTGGCTTTGTCCCTCTTTTCTTTATCCCCCTGTGCCTTGCTTCCTTTGCCCCTCTTTTCTTTATCCCCCTGTGCAATGCTGCCTTTACCCCCTCCTTTCATCATCCCCCTGTGCCATGCTGCCTTTGTCCCTCTTTTCTTTACCCCCCTGTGCCATGCTGCCTTTGTCCCTCTTTGCTTTATCCCCTGTGCTATGCTGCCTTTGCCCCCCCTTTCTTTAACCCCCTGTGCCATGCTGCCTTTGTCCCTCTTTGCTTTATCCCCTGTGCTATGCTGCCTTTGCCCCCCCTTTCTTTAACCCCCCTGTGCCATGCTGCCTTTGTCCCTCTTTTCTTTATCCCCCTGTGCCATGCTGCCTTTGTCCCTCTTTTCTTTCTCCCCTGTGCTATGATGCCTTTGCCCCCCCTTTCTTTAACCCCCTGTGCCATGCTGCCTTTGTCCCTCTTTTCTTCATCCCCCTGTGCCATGCTGCCTTTGTCCCTCTTTTCTTTATCCCCCTGTGCCATGCTGTCTTTGTCTCTCTTTTCTTTTTCCCCCCGTGCCTCTCTGCGTTTCTCCTTTCACTTACCTCTGTATTGCTTTCTTTCATATTTCTTTTCTTTTCTTCTCTCTTCTGTCTTCTGCCTTCTTCTGTGCTCTGCTCTTCACTGAATGTCGGTCGTGATGTGATGACGTCACGCCCAACATTCATTGCAAACAGAAAGGGGAAGAGGGACGCCGGCGCCACCATCACATGAGTATTTCTATACACACATGATCGTGGCGGCGTCGCCACCAAAACCCCACTTCCCCCTCCCCGGCTGCGGGAAAAAAAACCCCAAAAAAAACACATTGGAAAAAAAAGTTAAAAAAAAAAGTAAAAATAAAAATCCAAAGTGAGGGCCCGGGCCGGGCCCCCTGGCAGGTCCGGGCCCGGGTAATTAGTACCCACTCCCCCCCCCTCTCGGCGGTCCTGCAGGGGATATGTGTCTCGGGTACTTTTCTCTCAGAGACAGTTAAAAATATTTCTGTACGCTCAGACAGAATCTGTACAGAATGATTAGCCTCATGCATAAGACTAATAACGGTATCAGGCAGCCCCACAGTGCAGTGCTCAGAGAGGAAATGCAATCACTTTCTGTCTGAGCAGTAAGGGGCGTACAGCAGAGCTGCAGGACAGCGCCGGCGGTGACTCAACAAAAGGTAAGTGACACAAGCTGTGTGAATGAGGCTACAATGAGACCTAAATGGGGGAGGGGAGGCTACAATGAGGCAATGAGATCTATGGGGTGGGGCGTGCTACAATGAGACCTATAAGGGGTGAGGGGCTACAATGAGACCTATAAGGGGTGAGGGGCTACAATGAGACCTATAAGGAGTGAAGGGCTACAATGAGACCTATAAGGGGTGAGGGGCTACAATGAGACCTATAAGGGGTGAGGGGCTACAATGAGACCTATAAGGGGTGAGGGGCTACAATGAGACCTATAAGGGGTGAGGGGCTACAATGAGACCTATAAGGGGTGAGGGGCTACAATGAGACCTATAAGGGATGAGGGGCTACAATGAGACCTATAATGGGGACAAGCTGCAATGAAACCTATAAAGGGGATGAGCTGCAAGGAAACCTAAAAAGGGGAAGAGCTGCAATAAAACCTATAAGGGGCACAATGAAAGCTATGGGGGGGCGCAATGAAAACTATGGGGGAAGTGTAATGAGATCTATGAGGGAAGTGTAATGAGACATATAGGGGGAGTTTTAATGAGATCTATAGGGGCAGTGTAATGAGACCTATGGGGGGGCACTGCAATGAAACCTATGGGGGGGCATAATGAGACCTATGGGGGGGACTGTAATGAGACCTATAGGAGGCGGGGTACTGCAATGAAACCTATGGGGGGCACTGAGACCTATGGGGGGGGAGTGTAATGAGACCTATAGGCGGTGGCTGCATTGAATCCTTTAAGTGGGTTCTGCAATGAATCCTATAAGGGACGGGGGGCTGCAATTTTAATATCTGCCTTGCTAGCTGTTTACCTATGTCTTGTATGACTTTTTATTGTCCCTACATTAAATTAAAAATAATCTTTATGTTTGCAATATGTATTTTTATTAACATGACTGAATTTACCAATATACACAGTTCCTTTTCTGTAGACTCAGAAGGCCACAATTTCCAAGTCCGAGATGGGTGAAGATCAGTTATTTAATGGCGTCATCTCACAATTAGGGAAATAATTTGGGCAAATTTAGGCATGGTCTGGGCCAGGGTTAGGCAACCTGATACACTCGGGAGCCGCGTGGTGCAAATAAAGGGAAACACATTACCCTAAATCTCAGTAATAAATTAAAAGAATACATTTAATCAAAGAGACACCTATCTGTAATAACATATCAGCAGATTTGTTAAACAAGTGCTGCAAGCTATAACAAACAAATCTGACAATAAAGAATAAAGGCATTGGGGGCCGCAGGTGAAGGCTCAGAAGACCACATAAGGCCTCAGGGCCGTCTGCTGACCAACACTGGTCTGGGCTGATTGGGCATGTCATACTTTTGGGAATATTAGGAGGTGCTTATTTAGTACTATTAATTTGCAAATATTTCTGTAACCTCTCTGATTATGGACCTCATTTAGAGTCAGACGCAAAGTCCGTTTTAGGCTCATCAAACAAAAAACAATATCACGCATGTGGAGCAAGCACCAAATACGCCTGCATCTTGGACGCAATTAACACTTGCGACAGCTTTCAACTCACTACGAGAGAATGGGAGGAACGCGGAATTGTGAAGGCGTGACCATGTAAATAAATCCTAGTTGCAGTGAGGCGCAGACGCAACACACGTCAAAAAAGGGTGTCAGGAATTAGGTGGCGCAAACGGTTACCTAGCTGCAGGAACTGCTCGCAGCTCGGTACGGTATTACAAGTGGGAGGCGACTGGGGTTACTCGTCACTCGTAATACCCTACCAAGCTGCGGCACACTCCCACTCCTACAATTCTTAAACGGACTTTGCGTCCGACTCTTAATGAGGTCCTATCTGCACATCTTCCTGCTCCAGTTACTGTTTGATAAATATTTACTTGGTGAAACAATTTGGAGAGTATATCATCTCATTTATAAAGCTATCAAATATTTGAGTGCTACATGAAAAAACAGACAGTATTTATCTTATGTGCAAAATAATAAACTAATTTGCACCTCTTGCATTGTAACAGGGTTTTGTTCAGGAGAAAACGTACTCATTTTTTTTGCATTACTTTCCTCAATGAAATCAGGCCCAATGTGTGTTTTTTAAAAATAAATAAATAAAATAATATAGACCTGTAGTTGGAGCAAGATATATGGCTGAAAAACCAAGTACCTGAGAGACGTCCAGCACATCAATCCGATGCTGCTACGTGTGCTCGAGATTGACACACTCTTACTGTACATTGACAATGGGAAAACGCCATTCCCCACCCAATTCTCTCCCCATAATCGTAGTCTGATGTAAATATCCTTTGCGCTTGTTAGATCTAAAATTCTGATCCAAGTTCGCCTGTGGTGTCAAGTATATCTGGAAGCGCTTCAATCAGCTGGAGAGAATTGACACAGACTAAGTTCTGTATACAAGGAATATTCTATGATTTATTGATAAAAAGATACAAGTTTTTATAGCCTACTGAATAAATGAATCCTACGTCATAAGCATAGTCTATAACATTAGTCTATGAGAAGCGCTACTGATTAACTTTCTCACATATTCTTGAGGTGTTTACTTTCTCCCCCTTCTAAGGACATATGAGCCTATTATTCTTATCTTAAGGGGAGCTAGAGGTTTATCTCCTGTATGCCACAAGGGCACAGCTCCCACACTACGAGCTGAACATGAAACTAATTATTGTTCTCATATCTTGATAAATTCTTCAGGTGTTCTCTATGTCAGCTTAACCTCAAGGCCATGGGCTTACATCTTGTAAAACTGCAAATCAGCAGAAAAATGAATAATCTCTATATTTCATATTTCTATGCAAGTTACAATAAATGACTGAACAAAGGCCTTATGAGGCCTTAACAAAAAATCATATTTAACACGCTCGAAGATAAATTGGAAGTTAGTGCGTTCTGTGACGTATGGTCTAGTACTGTACATGTGCAGAATAATTCTACAGATTATAAGCACACAATTGTTGTTTACGTCAATTAATGAATCAGGCCCTAGGTCAGTGGTTCCCAAACTGTGCACCGTGGCTCCCTGGGGTGTCATGGCGATCTCACAGGGGTTCCCAGGGCCGGTGGTAAGCAAGGCGGGGAGACTACTTGGTAATTACGTAGGGGTGCCTTGACAAAATTATGGAGACCCTAAGGGTGCCTAGAGCAGAGAAAGCTTGGGATCCACTGCCCTAAGTGTTTATAATATATAAATAGTATGTTTTTAATATATTAAATGTAAAACAACAACACCCATGTTGTGAAGTGACAAGAGTGCTACCCCGGCACAGTAACCTGCCTTGACCCAGGTCTATCTGGGCTTTCCACAAATCTGTATCTGGCAATCAGCTTTTTATCAGTCCAATGCAAGTTAATCAATGAAAACAAATGACCTACTGATTGCTGTGATTTTAGTGCCCATTTGCACCTTTGAGACATCTTAGTAATACTCCTCTTTGTTTAATCCTCTTTCCCAGAATGAGAAGTAGCATTGCAATTTCCATAATTACTTCAATCTTCATTAAATACCACAATGATCAAAGCTCTGGTGCTCTAGTTGTAATTGTGTGGGAGGGAAGGGTTTGTGTGTCACCATTTTTTTCTGCAAAGTTGCTTTGAAATATAATTGAGGCAATATCTCATCCTGCTGTTACTGTCCTCCTGGTATATCTACATCTTATTTTATCTGGATTTCAACCTCCTCACAATTCCTCTTAATAATTATCTAGAATTTGTGCGCTGATTGTGTTGACGCAGAACACTTTAATGACTGTGTTCATTCTTTCCCTCTCATTCTGGCCTCTTCTCTCTCCCTCTTTCCCTTGCAGTGATTTCTGTCCCTGGCCTGCTCAGTTGTTCCAGTTCCTCTCTGAGAAAGAGAGAGAGAGAGAGAGAGGAGGTGCCGGTGTCACAATAAAAGTCCTGTCTGCCTGTGTAACCCTGCCTCAAGCCTGTCATTCCCAGTGACTCAGGAAGGAGCTAGACAAGGAGAGAAGCGGAGTAAAGGGAGAGGGGAATATTGAAAGCAAAGCATGTGACACTGACAGCATAATGTCAACAACAATCTCACACATTTAAATATTGTGGTGTTATAATATAGCAGCAGGCAGAAAACAGCCATTTAATCACAATAAACTATAGGAATAACACAATTTATGTCAGTGTTAGGAGGAAGAAAACATAAACCGATATGAATTCACCATGATTAATGTCTATAGAACACACAATCCAGCTTTATTATCACATATTTCATTATAGTATATGAGACATTATATGATATAGAATTCTAAAGTTACTTTATTTCATTCAGTAGAATGCACATGTGGATAATAGTGGCATTTGTAAACTATAATCTGATATGAACATAAATAAAAAAAAGGTGTTTTTTGTTTCTTGGGGAGCTAAGGTTATATTGATATTGTTTCTGCTGTTATGCCTAACGTAATTGAATGAAGCACCATAAATAATAACGATTATAGTAATAAAATGTTTGGAGTGTATCTTTGTAACTGTAAACATTGCAACTATAATCATATGAAGAAAACCGTATACACATACTTACCAACTTTCTGTTGGTGAAATCCGGGAGCCTTCAGAGGAGGTGGGCGTAACAGGGGGGCGGGGCTCCAAGTAGCGTCATTTTGGACCTGCCCCCATGACGTGATGACGCAAAATGCGTCATTTGACAGCGGGGGGCGGGGCCAAACGCCGCGATTCACCGGGAATCGCGGCGTTTGGGACTTAATTCTGCCCACTTCACTAGGAAGTGGGCAGAATTATCCAGATGCGGGGGATTGCCACACTCGCCCGGGAGCCCGGGAGACTCTCGCAAAATGCGGGAGTCTCCCGGATATTTCGGGAGAGTTGCCAAGTCTGCGTATACACTCATGTATAATATTAGTGCATTCAGTGACAATATATTCAATTCTGTATTGTGTATGTTCAAAACATTTGAATACAATGGACACAATAAAGTTGGGAAAGAAAGTTTATAAAATGTGTGGAGAACTAGGCACACATAGAGAAGGATAATAATAATAATAATAATAATAATAATAATAATAATAATACCCTATACAGACATTTCACCTTTCATGACCTGACCACTGGACATGATAATAATACAATATTATTACACTGCACATTGATATAGGACATTACACCTTCCAATATTACATAACCACTGGTTGTGATCATACAACAATTCTATTATACTCTTTACAGACATAGGATATTATACTTACCTAATGATATGAATATGAAATTCCATTCATAAATGGCTGATTAACATTGTGTTGGTAATGCTTCTGCCATACATACATTTCCTACAAACATCTACAATTGTTATTCTGATGTCTTATCACTCCTCTTAAATTGTAAACTCAGGACAATAATTATCTACTATTGCGTGTCATGGTGTGTAATTTGTATCACAATCCCCTCAATGTACAGTATTGCATAATATACTTTATCAATAAAGGATAATAAATATACTGTATACAGCCATAGGATCCTGCACCTACCCCACATGAAAATGAAAAAACATTGTATGCATGTACAAGTATTGAAATAAATGGGCCTAATGAAATGAACGGGAAAACCAATAATAAAGTAAGAAGTGTCTGGGAAACTTTCAATGGCAGCTAATCACAAGCATTTCCCAAAATGGCTGCTTGTGATTGGTTGGCAGTGAAGGGAGTTTCAGGCACTCTCAGATTTTATCATTTCACTGGTGAGTCTTTATAAGGTGATTTACTCTTTATTAATAAAGCTATGACAGACCAATGCAGAAGAAAGAAGAAAATAATGCATTTCCCCTTTGGACCACAATGGATCAAGAATGAAGATTTTACTTTTTACTTAATAAATAAAGTGGTGAACAAGTGTTTGGGGGAGTCCTTTATTCAATTAAGGTTAAAAGTGTTTGTGTGCATTTACCTGTTTTTACTCTCTTGGTATACTGAGACCACTGTGGAGGCAAAGTTGCCACTTCAGGAGGTAAATGTATCAAGTTGCGAGTTTCCAGTGGGTTTGAAAAGTGGAGATGTTGCCTATCCAGATTCTAGTTATCATGTATTAAGTACATTTTACAAAATGATAGCTACAATCTGATTGGTTGCTATAGGCAACATCTCCACTTTTTAAACCCACCAGACACTCACAGCTTGATACATTTAATTGCTATTCAAGCACAGGTTTTGTAGTCTCTGACAGACATTTTATTAGCAATCCCCCATAAAGCTACCAGCCATGCACTGTCCAGCATGTGGCTGTTTTTCACTATAGCAGGGGCATCCCACCCTTGTATCATGTATTTTACATCTATAGAATTAGCTTCAAATTGCATGAATTTAAAAGAAAATAGCTGGGTAACAGATTAGAGTTGTCCTGTTTTTTGGGGCAAATACAACATTTGTAATACAGCAATAGCTGTCCTTCCAGAATTGGTCATAGTAATGTTCATTGGCTATGAACTAGTGCAAAATAATTACAACTCATTGTTAATGGACTACTAAATTTATGTTGTAGAAAAACTTTGAGAAAACGCTTCTAACGCACTGTTGAAAGTCAGGGCATAGTACAAGGTTTTTTATATGCTTGTTCCTAGCATTGTTTTTCAAAGCCTGTGTGTACAAGTCCATAGGGTGAAATACAAGACTTATGAGTGACATTGAAACTGGTAGACTGTTGTGGGTAAGTCTGCCAAGGTATTTTGCAATAAATTATTCAGGCAGGTTGGTCACTGTATGCCAGGATGAATTCTACTACTATGTGTTGTATGTGTTTTTTTTTACGAGTGCCATTTAGTGGTATTGTGTATCCCCGTTTTTATTCTTGAAGAGTAATTGAGCATGGCTAACTACCACCTGTAGTGCACTGCTTATTTGTGGTATTTTGCCACTTGTGGTAGTCACAACAAGCATATGGGTGAGATACTTATTTGGGTTGACTTTATATATAGTATGCAATGTTGAAGTGTGGGTTGTAAGGAATCAGATGTGCTAAGACTTATTTATAATAAATCATTTGTGTGCCTCAACTGTGTGCAGATCATCTTATTATGTCTTATCATTCATGAGTCATTAACGGTGTTCTACCTACCATAACCTGATAAATGTAATACATGTTAGGCCCATTGCTGTATATGGTCCTTTAAGTGCAGTAAGCGTGTCTATAAGTCATAGGGAACAATAGTAATAACCTGCACTAACCTGAAGTCAAGTATATATAACAGTAAGAGGGTAATTCAATTGCTGACGATATGCCACCGGACATTGCCTCGATATCCGGCTGCGCACATTGACGGCCAATACGGTACAGAAATCTTAGCTCATTATCACTCGCATCTCTATGGCACACGATTGAAAATGAGCTGAGATTTTAGTAAACACTCTGACACAACATCTCTCCACAGATTCTTCCGGAGACACATCATAGCACCTTGCACCTAATTGAATTCCCCCCTAAGAGTTACATACAATTAATGTATTTGAACACTTTATTCAGACCACTGTAATAAGATGGTTACCAATATTTCTCCAATAACCACGACTGCAGTATCAGTGACCAGCAGGATACCACAGCCCCAGCCGAATCCACCCAAATAAATACACTAGATATATGTGACTAGACCGGACACCACAGTGGAAATATAAAGCCAACCCGAGCTGTCAATCGACCCAACCACTTATTAAATGCTGCCCGGTGGCTGGATCCAGCATTGTTTTGGTGACCAAAGAGGGAGGGGGAGGCAGCCCACAGGAAGTATGGTACAGCTGGAAACCCTGTGACATCACAAAATAGTGGAAGGGGTTAGAAACAGGAGGGTCTGGACTCTATCTATGATCAGGGGATGGAATTTTGACTATTGACTGACCATTGTCTCAGCAGGTGGGATTTTGACTATTGACTGACCACTGTCCCAGCACGTCCCGAACCAGACTTGATGGCAGGAAAACAGTAGGTGGGCTACTTCTGAGGTCATATTGTGCCTCCGTCCCTGTTACCACCTAGATTCCATCCACCACAAATGAATATGGATCTTGACCCAGGAGTTGGTCCAAGGAAGGGGCAAGGATCGGGAGATTTTAGGGGAGAGTCAGAAAGGGAAATGCTGGGGAGAGAGTTATTGTGTAATGATTGTCTCAGGAAGAGAGCCCAGGGATGATGTATACACATGTTAGCCTGGTTTAGCACTGGCCAAACAGAGGCGCTGGTCCCCCGGTCTTCACCAAGAACCGCTGCAAGGCAGGATGGACTTTGCGGCCAGGAACATGCAGGCTGCCACTCTCTGATCAGCCATTAGGAATAACATAGCGGAGAGAAAGGGAAATCCGAAAGCTGGTCAGCTAGCTATGCACTGGTACACTGGTGGTAGCGAGGTACAAAATCAGTACGCAGATGTGAAGTCCAATAACAGGCTGGCATCTGGTACACAGGCAATAGTGCAGTTCAAAATCAGGATGCAAGCGAGAGTGGTCAAAACCAGCAAGACTGGTACACGAGGGGTTAACAGGTAGAAGCACTAACCAAGAAGGAATCACAAGGAAAGCCAAGGTCAGCAGCAATACAGCATAACAGAGAGTCAGTCTGGGTATGAATACCTGGTGCTCTGACCCAGCTGCAATGTCAGAGTGAGCTTTATATACTCTGCAGGTTTGCATATCCCACCTCTCAGCCACGATCATGTGACTGCCTGAACCAGGAAGTGCTGACCTCTACACAGAGGCAGAGGAAATCAGCAGCACAGGAGTGTGGAGCAGGTCAGTTTTGTGACAGGTTGCTGTTGCAGGGGAATTTGGAGAGAGAGGACTTGGGATGAGGTTGAGTATCGTACTCTAGAGTGCCAGAGAGGATCGCTTGAACCAGGGACTTGCTCAGCCAGATCGGGTACTGAACCTCTATGTTTTGTTATCACTCCCCCGGGAGATACTTGCAGATTCTGGGGAATTGGTGAGCCTACATCGGTATGGAGATTAATACCCAGAGTCCCACCAAACTGGAGAAGAGTTGACCATGCAGCCGAGAGCAGCAAGACATACAAACCCACTGACTGGATAAGAACCCCTGGCCCACTAGCCCTGTTGGATTGTTTAATTGTGGTCTGTGTCGCTGGGAAATTGTATCTGTTAGGACTCTGAACTGAGAAGTAGCCTGTTGGGACTTTGTTGGGGCTTTTACTGACACTGGTGAACTTACTGACACATGGTTATATTTAGTGGGGGAATACGTTTCTCCTTGGAGAGCACTATAGCATTTAATCTGTGTGTACTTATTTAATAAGTAAAGAGGTTATTGTCTCTTTCTTGATTCTTTACCTGTGTGATCATATGAACCTAGAGGGCTGGGTATCTAAAGAACTATGGTTCCAACCCTGGTGTTGTCACAATATAGATTGTGAACAGAAGTCGTCCACAAGTTTAATAGTTTACTAAAAGTAAATAGCTTAATAGTCCTTGCCTGAATACATGATAGTCACCTGTACCTTATAACAATAAATACTTAACACTGCAGAAAAACATCACCAGTGCCCACCACTGATGTCCAATGGACAAGTAATAAAGGATACCTCCTATTAGAGAAACCACAGAGGCTAGCTCTGTCGCTGCAATAATATAGACAGAATGGACACAAACTAATACCGGCCATGCAGCCTTAAAATGCCAAAGCAAATGAAACCATGGGAGTGAGTCACCATTTCCCTTGAGAGAGAAAACTACTAACTTTTTTAAAGGTTAATTTAATTACCGCAAAATACTTGTAGAACATATACTTTTGCGCAAAACTGCATACATGACAGGGTAACATATATGTGCACATCCATGAATTGTTTTTGGAAAGTGCAAATGATTTGCATAAATGCAGTGTTCGATAGCAATGTGCATGTTATTGAAAAAGTCACTTTAAAATCATTTTGAACACTTTTGGACCTTATTTAATACCAGGTGTAACATCCTTAGATGTGGTGTTGCAGGATTGGAGGTTTTAAATACGTGCTCCAGCCCCAAAGCAGTTTAGTGTATGTAGTATTTCGGCATTAGCGAACATTCCAGTTCAAATTCATCTCAATTCGAATTAGTTCACACCCTGACTTAAATGGATAGTTTAATCTTATTCTGCAAAATGCCAGACAACTGTAGGGAAACCGAGAGATACTGAATAAGTTCTCATTCGAGTGAAAAGGGAGTCCTGAAAAGGAAGCTCCTTTAACAATTATAGAACTACAGTGAGTGCAGGGTATTCAGCAGCTACATGGCCCAGAGTTAAAGGGCGCTTAGCAATGCTGGGGCACCCCTCCCCCATTCAAGTCCCCCCCACCCCTCAAGGCCCAAGCTCTGCTCTAATTGAAGTGGCCCTACCCACATTTTGCTGTGGGGCTGGGTTATGCACTGTTACACCCCTGGCCTGAATGCAGTGAATGCCCCGAGGAGCCAGAGAGAAGCTGATCATATGAGTGCTTAATTTAGGAGACAGGTTATATCAAACTTGACTTATACAAGAGACCGCTAATATGGGCATGGGAGTGTATGCACGGAGTTGCTGCAGAAACTGGCAGTATAGATGCAAAAAGTTGAGAGAGAGTAACAATTCCAAAAATGAAAGAATATCAGTTTTCACCACATGTGCAAGCCACTATATGTGTATTTCAGCAAAGAACTATTTGTGAGAGAATACGGAAATGTTATAATGTTGTTCTCATGTTTCACTAGGAAAAATGTGTTTCCTGCTAGTAGTTGACACTACTGAGCAAAGAGACATATAATATAACACACCCCTGGTGTTCTCCAGGATCCCTGCAAGGAGTTTTGTCTTAGCTGCATGGGACGTGCAGGTCATGGCCCTCAAGGCCAGTCACTAGTGAGATAGCTCGGGTCACCAGTAGAGAGTAGTAAACAAGCCAGGTTAGTACATGAACAGACAATAGAAGTACCAAAGGATGATCAGAAGAGTAGTCCGAGTAGCCAAGGTCAGAACCAGGATATCCAAAACAGAACTAATACACGAGACAGAAGGGTAGTCAAGACCAAGCAAATGTCAGAACTAGGATATCCAAAGACAATCAGAACCAGAGGAGAACTGAGGAACTGAATACACATAGAACCAGAACAAGATTGCAAGAGAAGTGATCCTATACTCTGGCACTGGAGTAGTCTCAGTGTGTCTTAAATAGTCAAAATAATTACAAATACGGAGATCAGTGACATCACCCTGACAAATGATAGGAAGCTTAGAATTGTGTTCCGTTGCCTATTAACGGCAGTGCTTGCACAGTTTGACCAACAGAACTCGGAATCTACATACCATTGCTAGGCACAAAAGACATTCGTTCCCGTGCAAGAGAGGGTAATTGTGGACAGTGTTTGACAGTTATGTGTTTATTTCATAATAAGAGATGGTCTTGCACCCATTCTTTTAACTGTGAGTGTACTATGCTACTACACCTGTGTCTGCATACTCATAAACTAACTTGTTACCAAACCTCAGCATGTTCAGGGGCACCTGTTCCCTTTAAACTAGAGATGGGCGGGCTCGGTTCCCCAAGAACTGAACCCGCCCGAACTTCAGGCATCCGCCTATTCGGAATTGAAAATGAGGAAAAACATCATCGTGACATCGTCGAATCTTGGAGCTCGGTTCTCGCGATGACTCTCTGCTTCTCCCCGACATCCCGGCCATCTCCATGACGACCGGGGCGCCACTTCCGGTTTTTCGGCCCCAACCATTGCCAAGGCAACGGTCGGACGCTGAGTGTGCTAAACAGCGCGCCCCGGAAGGTAGTGCAGCCGGGCGCAGGCGCTAATTATATCCCAGCCTGTGGGCTGATTTATTAGGTGATCAATTAATTAACTGGGGCCTGTTAATTGTCACAGGGCTGAGCCCTGATTGGTTGGTGGCAGTATATTAGGCAGGGAGGGCTTAGCCTCCCTGCCGGTTATAGCGTCCAGTTTGCCTGTCAGCTAACCTGCTCCTGTATTGTGTTGGTGGAAAACCTGTTGGATTGATTTCTTGTGTATGACCCCCTGCCTGTACCTTGGACTCTGCTACCTTGCCTGTGACCCCGACCTTAGGCGTGTTTATTGATTACCCTGCTTGCCTGTGACCCTTGACCTCGGCTTCTGTCTGACTATCCGCTGCTTTCTACTCCGCCTCCTGGCCTGCCGCTATGGGCCTGCATTGCCAACCCACACTACACCTGGAGCTAAGTCCTGGGGGCATCTGAGTAACGGTGAACACATCAAGCTCTAAGGGAAAGGCGGCTGCTAAAGGTGAAGACTTCCGCCTAACATAGAGGAAGCATTTTTGTAAACATTAAAAACTGTTTGGGGTGTCATATTCCCTCCTAAAGAAACTATTTTCTGCCTGCAGAAATTGTAATATACTAGCACAATTTCTTTCTGAGTTTGCACTACAAGTACTTGCGGTGTGACATATTGCCCTGTTCCAAAAAATCTATTTTCTGGTGCTGAAATTATTAG
This sequence comes from Mixophyes fleayi, assembly GCF_038048845.1. Taxonomy (NCBI): domain Eukaryota; kingdom Metazoa; phylum Chordata; class Amphibia; order Anura; family Limnodynastidae; genus Mixophyes; species Mixophyes fleayi. Next base: position 53,815,814 of record NC_134412.1, on the reverse strand, counting down.
ATACCAGCACTATATTTTTCTCAATTTGCACTACAAGTGTTTGGGGTGTCAAATATTCCCCTGTTCTAAAAAATCTATTTTCTGGTGTTGAAATTACTATATACCAGCACTATATCTTTCTGAATTTGCACTACAAGTGCTTGGGGTGTGACATGTTGCCCTGTTCCAAAAAATCAATTTTCTGGTGTTGAAATTATTATATACCAGCAGTATATATTTCTGAATTTGCACTACAAGTGTTTGGGGTGTGCCATAAGGAGGGGGAATGTATTTCACTGTTGGACAGGGGGGAATCCTTTCTGTGCTGTGCAAGGTACTGAAACCATTTGAAGTTGTGACGTGGAAAGTGAGTTCAGACTCTGCTAGCTTGAGCCAAGTCATTCCCTTAATTCGACTATTGGAAAAGCAGCTTGACAAACTGAAGGAGGAAATGAAAGAAAGCAATTACGCAAAGTATGTTGGCCTTATAGATCAAGTACTTAATTCGCTTCGCATTGATCCAAGAGTAATTAAAATCTTGAACTCGGATCACTACGTTTTGGCGACAGTGCTTGATCCTAGGTTTAAGACCTTTATTGAGTCTTTGCTTCGAAATGACCAAGATGTGAACCATTGCAAGGAGCTATTGGTGAGCAAGTTGTCCACTGAACTGGGCCTTGGCTTGACGACGTCACCTCCTTCAGTTTCTCAAGCAGCTGCTGCTCGGAAAAAATTGAACTTTCCAAAGCGAAGCAGGGATGACACAGGGGGCAGACCACAACAGTTTGACATCTGGGCTTGTTTGAAAGATTTTACCAAAAAATGTGTGACCTTGTCCATAACTCCATCCAATCCTACTAATAACATGCAAAGGATGGTGTATTTTTCCTAATTTGCACTAATAAGGTTTGCGTGTACAGTAGAGCCAAACAGAAAAGAACTGTAGGGTTAATATACAGATAGACACCAAACTGCCTTTTATGCTATAAATTTCGATCGCTCTTTTTAGTGTGTTGTCTGGCACCCTGGATTGGAGTGTGTCTGATAAAAGCACACATCCCGGCGGAGGTCAGAGCTCGTTGACATTTATTAGCTGTAGAATTACCTCACTTATCCAAGAAACAGGTGGAGCACTAAATTATGTTATTTTAGCCCAAACAAATGTAATTTTTGAACAAATTGCAAAACAAAACCAAACAAAACCAAAACCAAAACACGAAGGTAATCCAGATCCAAAACCAAAACCAAAACATGGGGGTCAGTGACCATCTCTACTTTAAACCCACCACAACCTGATACAAAGAGAACTGAGCTAGCCTGAAATTGAATGATCCAGAGGGAGGCGACTTTGAAATGCACTTACATAACTCTGCCAAAGATTAGGGGTGCTGCAAAGCTTTTCCACTTTTCTCAAAAAATAATGCTTTAATGTTCATCTTTTTTACCTAACATAAATATTGAGAGTGCAGAGACATTTGGGCTCTCTTCATTTAATTTTTACAAATGTTCATTTTGATATTTTTATTACGTTGATAGTTTTGCTGTCCCATATACATTGTACCAGGGTGGTGGAAAAGTTGTCACATTGAAAATATAAGCTGATGTCCAATCTTTGCCACCTCTGCAAATGTATAATATCAAATAGTTTTGCAGTAAAAAAAAAAAAAGAGGGAAATGTGGGAACTTCACCTCTATCGTGCAGTCTTCACTCCTAGACGCTTATTTAATAATCTTATCCCACAGCTCAAGATCTTATTTTTGCATATGGATGCAATGTGAAGTATATTCCTGCTGCTCTAAGCCAGTTCCTACTCGTGACAAGCTAACTAAAAACTAGGCAAATGGCGTGAAAAAACCCCAATTTGCTCTTAACCATTACTGTAGGTTTGTAAATCACCTTTAAAGTGTTTTGGTGTTTTACTCTCTCTTCATTAAATTCAACAAAATACCAAATTTGGGCATTATAACTGCCTGACAAGACCCAACTGTGTATGGGAGTGGCGGAAATGAGGGTGGAGGTGCAGTGTTAAATACTGTGGTGTGGCTCTATCTTACCTCTTTGCTCCAGAAGTTGATGAAGTTCCTCCTGCCCACCATGGTTGGGGGATGAGGTTCATCAAGTGGCACAGTCTTGACAGGTAAGAGTGGCAATAGCTAGGTTCAGGTTAGGTAGAACTTGTCAGGCTGGCTTGCAAGTAGAAGACCTCTAATAAGGGTTGGGAAAGGCTGTACTATGCTGTTATTGGCTACAACACTGGTGTCCTTCCTGGTTACATTTATTGAAACTCATCGCCATGGGTGGTGATGGAGTGTTATGGTGTTTGACAACCACAGGGGGAAACCTGTTTGTTATTGTGGGGCAGACTGATAAGGTCCACTAATTGGCTGTAGATATGCCTGTCAAACTGTGACCAAATATCTAATCCAAATGTCAAAATCTCCAAGTTTACATATTATTGTAATAAAGTTGTTAATATCGTATTTTGAGTGGTAATTTTATTTAAAGCTTAATTATTATGTATTGCTCTGTCAACATAGTGCACAATCTTACCTTACAAACTTATAAAAGGGAACATTTCCATCATTTTTTTTAAAATCATTTACATCTTACATTCTTCCATCTATCGGAATGATTAGGATTTTAGCTTCGTGTATGAATTTCCACAAAACTAATTACATAACTGCAGTGTCGGACTGGGGCATGAAGGGCCCACCGGGGGACTGCAACGCTAAGGGCCCACCAGAGGGAGTGTGGCCAGCCATCATAGAGGCGAGACCAGAGACTAGAGGGGGAGTGGTCAGCCCACGAAGGACAGCTAGCACCATAGTGTTGTATATAAAGAATGTAGTGTGTATATAAAGAGTACACAGTCTTGACCTGCCCCTTAGATTGGGCAGAACAGTCACCAAAAATCGGGATTGTCACACTAGACCAGGCTTGGCTAACCTGTGGCACTCCAGGTGTTGTGAAACTACAAGCCGTAGCATGCTTTGCTAATCTATAGCAGCTTATTGCTGAAAGGGTATGCTGGGACTTGTAGTTTCACAACACCTGGAGTGCCACAGGTTAGCCAAACCTGCACTAGACAGACTGTCCTACCTGTTCTTGTCACTTCTACCACCTGTGGCTGCTGGTTTCTTTATTTGCGGCTTGTCTGGATCCTGGAATGTTGGCGGCCCTATTTGGAAAAAATAATGGGTACATTTAGAAAATTTCAACCAGCCCCGGCGTTAAATCAATAGGACCCACAATTAATACTTAGCAACCACCTACCACACAAACATTACATTGCCACAAGCCCACTGTGCCATCACAAACACTACTGTTCCCCTTAATCACCATGCAGTGCCTCCTTATGATCACACTGCTACCACCATGCTGCTTTTGCTCCCCCCAACTCCTGGCCCCCTTTCATCACCCTGTGTCATGCTGACCTGGCCCCCCTTCACACTCTGCCATGTTGCTTTTGCCCCTCTTCACCCTGTGCATGCTGGTTTGGCCCTCCCTTCACACACTGCCATGCTGATTTTGCCCCTCTTCACACTCTGCCATGGTAGTTCACATGCCCTTATGCCTCATCTCTCATGGCCTTATTGCACCTCTCTCTCATGCCCTTATTGACCCTCATCTTACATGCCCTTATTGACCCTCATCTTACATGCCCTTATTGACCCTCAATTTGCATGCCCTTATTGACCCTCATCTTACATGCCCTTATTGACCCTCATCTTACATGCCCTTATTGACCCTCATCTTACATGCCCTTATTGACCCTCATCTTACATGGCCTTATTGCACCTCTCTCTCATGCACTTATTGCACCTCTCTCTCATGCCCTTATTGCACCTCTCTCTCATGCCCTTATTGCCCCTTATCTTACATGCCCTTACTGCCCCTCATCTCTCATCTCTCATGTCCATCTCCCCCAAAATGACTGGCTGCTCGCTGCTGCAATGCTGCGCACTTTACTAACCTTATCATCAATGGCTCCTGCATTCTTAGTGTAGTTCCTCGGGGCGGCAGGACCTCTCCAACGTGGGCGGGTCTTCTTCCAAGATGAGTCATGTGACTCATCTACCAATGACTGTCTGCATGGCGCATGTGCAGAGAGCCACAGTCGTGTCTGGGCTCTCTGCACTTAAAAGGCAGTGCTGTCAGTGTCACCTGACCTGCCTGTCAACCGAAGAACGGACCCGGGCGGGGGCGTGGCTAACCAGCGTCGGGGCCTACCGGAGGATCACCCGGTTTCCCGGCAGGCCAGTCCGGCGCTGCATAACTGTCATCCTTTACAAATTATAATGTAGTTACCTCTGAAACAATTAATAGTAATTGTTGGATGATGTCCTTACATTCCACACTCCAGGAAAATGGCAAGAAAATGTAATGGATGTTGTTATTCCTGCCTTATCATGACTTCCAGTATAGGCTATCTGTTCAGTTGAGGCTTCTTGTCTAGCAAGATGAGCTTTTCCTGCTTCTAAATATTAATGTCAGAAACATCCTGAAGTCTAAATATGAAAGCATTTTGATGTGAGGAACAGTCCTGATAGCCAGAGCTTCTACATTATGTATGTCCCTTTAAATACTTACAAATGTAATTATAGTGATAACTATAAAATTGATGACATCACGCCCGACATTCACTGCGAGCACCGCATGGAGGAGGAGGAGTGACATTACACTGACAGTGAAATGATAATTAAAGAACAGAAATATTGTGTTTAGTCTGCACATCCCTTAGTTGTATAAAAAGATCCTATTGATGTCGTTTTAGGAGTGAGGTTTCCAGACCACTGGTGTAGTATACAAATATCTGTGGCACAGTTGGATCTCTATGGAGTATACTGTTTTAGCAAGATGTGGAAAAACAAATAGCAAGAGAGTTGATAATATGGTTAGTCAGTTAGCAACTATACCTTGGCAGGAGCAATACATAGTGTCACAAAGATCGTATTGGGGTTACCATTCTCTGGGGTAGACAGCTGTGCTTCAGCCAGATAAATCACTCAAGACCAGTGCTTCAGGTTCAATAGCCTCAGCTAGTTTTATTCACCAGCTTGCAAACAAAACAAACAAAAATTGATGCCGTCTGGCTGCTAACCAATAGAGATATATTCCCTCTTTAGAATAAGGGTCCCTTACTTGAACAAAATAATGTAACTTACAGATCAAATTTGAAGCTTCTTTCTGGAGTCATCTGACCTTCTCCCCAAACAGCGAGAGACTCACTGAACTGTCTTACAATGTTTTAACAGCCCCTTGCAGGTGCAACTCCTGATCAGTCAGCTGTGAGACAGGAAGACCAGAAGACTTGCACTGGGCCTTATGTCTGGAGCCCACCCGTCTCTCTCCATACTTAACACCAGGGACCCTTACCATATTTTCCTACAGCTCAGAAACACTATGAGAAGCTTTAGCTCAGGCACAAACAATCTTCCTTTTTTTAAAAATTCAAATGACAGGAATCTAGCTGCCATTCATTAATTTTCCAGTGCTTCTGTTACAATAGTCATTGTATAATAATCTCTCTATAATGTAGATTTTGTTTGGTGCGACATGAGAAAATGTGTTAAGTATAGTGGCATAAATTTTATATAAGTCATGTAATTTTCACTCTTTTTTAAATAAAGTATTTTTATGCTGGACGTACGGGCTGGACCACAACACAAGGTACAGCTGATTCCGTGAGAACTCCAATAACATTGAAGCGGCAGGGTCCGCGATATCTCACACAGCTTTTGAAAGATTCTTTTCTTCATCCTCCGGAGAGCATTGATTAAAGACTTACCGGTAAGAAGTTTTTTTCTTTCCTATTCCTTTTGTTGGAAAACAGGCTGTGGATCTATTCTGTTCTGTTACGGTGAGCCATTATATCGGCACTATGTATATGTGGAGGATTTCCTTAACCTAAGTTCCATTCTCACTGATTTATTGGGATCGGATCTCCATTTTAAGTAACACTATTTTGAGGATATATTGTTCTCTAGTAAGACAATAGGGGATCGCAGGAGAGCATTTACCGGACGTTAGGTTTAAAGGTTACTCAGTTCTGCTACTCCTACTGGGGGAGTCACATATTTGAGCTTCAATATTTTATATAGGTTTTTATGTTTTTTATGTTTCTTATTTATGTGTGTATTTTTTCTGGTGTTGTGTATTAAATACTAAAATATATGATTACAATCAATCTCTTATCTTACATCATTTGGTTTATATTGTTATTTTCAGCTAGCCACTTCACACAGCGCCATTCCTTTTGCATGTTTTTTCCTCTTGGAGGGTTTGCAATAGGCCCTGAATGAGCTGCAGTGGGACCTAGCTATCTGTTACACATTTTTTACTTTATTGGTCTCCTCTAGTAATACTATATATATATATAGGAAAATATCCAATAATTTATCTGCTGTTTTCCTTTTGTGAGCGCCGGATTTATCCCTTTGGTAGGCTTGAGATCCTACCTATGTAGCCCATCTAACTAGAGCAGAAACAGTAATATACCTCAGTACCATATGAACTTTTTGACCATTTGTTCCTATTGCCACACACCGCTCTCCGGGTATCTCCACCCGAGCCTCAGCACACATACCTTTACCTTAGTCTCCTCATTGTGCATGCTGTCAGCAACAGTTTGCACCTGTGCTATGCTTCACCTGTGTTATCTGGCCTATCTAGCCATTGGTCAGTGCTCCTTTATAAGGCTCCTCCCCTCACCTTTTCACTGCTGGTTCTTCGAGTCTTCACCTGTTCTGAAACAGCTTCCTTCTCTCCGTTGTATTGACGTCCGCTGATATGTTCCACTTCCATGTGGTAATAGCTGTGGTTCTCTGTCTGCTGCATAACCTGGATACCGCTGCTCTGTGCTCACCTATCCACTCATTAGTGGTAATCGCTGTGATCAACGCCCGCTATCTACTCTGCATGCACCGTTTATCTCCGCTGATCCGTTCCACCTCCATGTGGTAATAGCTGTGGTTCACCGTCTGCTGCATAACCTGGATACCGCTGATATCTGCTCACCTGTTCCACTCATCAGTTGTAATCGCTGTGATCAACACCCGCTATCTACTCTGCATGCACCGCTGACTACTGCTGACGTGTTTCCACCTCCATATGGTAATAGCTGTGGTTCATCGTTTGCTGCATATCTGGATTCCGCTGATCTCTGCACACCTGTTCCACTCCTTTGTAACAATCGCTATGATCAACGCCCGCTATCTACTCTGCATGCGCCGCTGACTACTGCTGACTCGTTCCACATCCCTGTGGTAATCTGTGGCTCATCGTTTGCTGCATATCTGGATTCCGCTGATATCTGCTCATCTGACCCACTCGTTACTGGTTGTTGCTGTGATCATCTCTCACTATTTACTCTGCCTACATCGCAGTTCTCTGCTAATCCCTTCCACAGCCATGTGGTGATAGTTGTGACTCATCATCTGCAGTATCAGAGCCGGATTTAGACCTCATAGGGCCCTAGGCAAGATACTGGTTTGGGCCCCCCCACCCCGCCCCCCACTCCGAGTGCCTCCCCCCCCAGTGAAACAATCCATAGCAATGCATTTTTTTATTTATTGTTTTTAAAGCATAGATTGTATTAACTGTTAATACCTACTAGAGAAGATAGTGCAGACAATGATATACCAATAAATATTAACTTTTAATTAAATCCTTACATAAAACAGAGCACAAATAATGTTATACATAGCTATAATTAATTACATTTAAATAATAGGAGTTTTTTCAATAATCTGTTATAATGATTACATTTCATTACTCACGTTTGCTGATGAAAAGAAAGGTAATTTCAGTCCCAGACGGTTGATATTATTGGTCCAACTCTGCGCACTGTACCTTGATCCTCTGTATGATGTCACTTCAGTCCCTGCATGCCCAGTTCAAGCACACTGAGCCTGCGCAAGCTCTCACAGCTCCCTCCTACAAAAAATGTATTTGGGCAAATAAGTTGCAGTACAGAAGAGAAAAAAATGTCCCCAACTTTATCACTTTTATCACTTTTGCTCCTCCTTCACAGTTTCCCGTTTACTACACTCTATTCCCTTCATCATCACACTGTGCCCTCCATCATGCTTTTGCCCTTTTCTCATTACACTGTGCACCCTTCACCATCACACTGTGCCCTCCATATATTTGCTACCCTTGTTTATTTCCCCTCACACGGCCTGTTCCACATTTCTGTCATCATGCCCCTCTGCTCCATATTATATCATTATGCCCCTCACGCCCCTCTGCTCCAAATTATATCATTATGCCCCTCATGCCCCTCTGCTCCATATTATATCATTCTGCCCCTCATGCCCCTCTGCTCCATATTATATCATTATGCCCCTCATGCCCCTCTGCTCCATATTATATCATTATGCCCCCTCATGCCCCTCTGCTCCATATTCTATCATTATGCCCCTCTGCTCCATATTCTATCATTATGGCCCTCTAGCCCCTCTGCTCCATATTCTATCATTATGCCCCTCATGCCCCTCTGCTCCATAGTATACCATTATGCCCCTCATGCCCCTCTGCTCCATATTATATCATTATGCCCCTCATGCCCCTCTGCTCCATATTATATCATTATGCCCCCTCATGCCCCTCTGCTCCATATTATATCATTCTGCCCCTCATGCCCCTCTGCTCCATATTATATCATTATGCCCCTCTAGCCCCTCTGCTCCACATTTCTATCATTATGCCCCTCATGCCCCACATTTCTGTCATCATGCCCCCTCCCTTAATGCCTGTTCCAAATTCCTCTTTCATGGGCCCTCCGTTAGTTAACTTACCTTTTAATTTCCTTTTCCTTTTCTCTGTTCTGTTCTCGTTGTTTACTTCTTTTTTTCTATGGCGTGCTGCCACTGCTCCTCCTCTCTGCTCCGGCAGTGCTCCTCTCCTTCTCTGCCACTGAAAATGATGTCGGGCATGATGACATCATCACGCCCGACGTCATTTTCAGTGGCAGAGAAGGAGAAGAGACTGCCGGTTCCCGACGGTCAGCTGACTTTTTTTTCCTTCTTTTTTTTTTTTTTTTTCTTAAATCCTTTATTAGCGTTATGCTGGCGGCCAGAGGGGGATGGCAGGCGGAGGGGAGCGCCCCTCTGCCTTGCCTTCCCCGCTCACCGTCAGCTCTGGCAGGGCCCTCAGGGTACCGCTGGGCCCTAGGCAGTTGCCTAGGTTGCCTAGCGGTAAATTCGGCCTTGTGTAGTATACTCGGCATTCCATTGAACTTTACATTTATGTTCCACTCCTTAGTGGTACTTGCTGTGATCAACGCTCACTATGTATTCTGTCTGCACTGCTGAACTCTGCTGACTGTTTCCACTCTCCTGTATAACAGCCGTGGCCCATCATCTGCAGTATACTCTGTACTCCATTGAACTTTGTATTTATGTTCCACTCCTAAGTGGTAATTGCTATTATCACCATCTGATATCAGTACTGTATCTCTCTGTATGCTGCCTAGATCTGTTCAACCATCTGTTTCACTAGGAACTTCCCTGGAGGGCCGCGCCCTGCAGGGTGGAAGCCGCTGAAGTCCAAATCCCCTTGCTGGAATCCCTGGTGAATACCTTCCATCCTGTTAGACTCCGCGCCTCTAGGGAAGTCTAGCCAATTCCTTGTTGAGACAGCAGGATCTCACTAATTTCTTTGTGTGCAATCCTGACAGTATGGAGTCTCACGATCTAGCACTCACCTGTGTCTGTGTGACAGGTTTAATCACAAACAACCACCTGGTTTGTTTAAAATGATTAAAATTCTACTTGTCTATCCCACACACTAACTTTTGTGGTTTCAAGAGCTGACACTCTTATTCAGAAAGCATTTGGTCCTCCCTTTTATCTAAACTAATCTATCACAACTTACTTTAATCAAAGGTATCATAAACCAAAGGACCTCTCCTGACCCATAGTTATCATAACCCAAATAACCTCCTCTGTTTCGACTATATAGCATTCTAATACCAAATTGACATGTGAATTTGTAAAAACGCAGAGCTATGAACTTAGCAAGTGTGATTATTTAGAGAAAATGAATCCCCAATGCTTAAGTTGAAAAACAATTAAATAAATGACATTCACATATATTATACAATATTTTCTTTTAAAAAAACAGAACAATGATACACTCACGAATGATCAAATTTCTGCCTGCTGGGAGAGCATGAACTCACTGGAACACTTCTGAATATGAAATTGACTTCCAAAAGTGAACAACTCTGCTAGTTTTTCAGAATATTTTAAACATGCTTCAGGTACCCGTTGTCCCCCTTCCACTGTGATGTCAGAATCAGAAAGTTTATGTTCAACGAAATGAGTTTTATGACCATCTATTCACAACAGCTTTCAAGTCAGGGATTTTTTACACTGGCCAAACTGTTTACCAGAATGTCCTACAAAGATGATATAACCTCCACTCAAAAGGTCATAAGTTTCCCTTCATTACATACCAGATATGACTCCTGTAAGTATGATATTTGAGAAACTATGACATTTTTCTGTGTTCTTATTGCTCTTCATTCAAACTTATCCCAGCTGCTCAGCCTCCAGTCACCATGTTGAGATGTACTAAGATATGGAAACCACGCTATTACAGTAGAGAAACACGAGGGTAAGATTAAGTGGATCTCCAAGTGATTGTGATCTGCAGCAAGCGTGAATGGTCCTCTGATTTTATATAATGTTTCATTAATCCAGAAGTTTGTTCAGAGATAATTGACATTGGATATATTTTTTTCCTATAAGTGCTTTATAGGTGATCCTTTTTTGAATGCAACTTATCATAATCAAACGGGTTCTTTTTATTGGCATGTGAATCTATTTTATTTTCTATGTTTTATGTTTTTAATGATATTGTTATTTTGTAAAAAAATTTAAGCATATATGTCAATATAATATTTGGGTGGTATTTTACTCTAGAGAGGATATACTTGCGCTTCTCTCTCTTTTTTTCGATTTATGTATCAGGCTGCACACCACTGTAATATATAACAGTAATAATTTGCTCAATAAATCTTTCACAAATAATAAAAGCTATTAAAACAAACCATAGAGGCAACAGCTATCCTCAAATAATGCTTTCAATCTTTGTTTACAAAGCATGGTGATTATCTGTCTAAACACTCAACTTTGTACTAGCATAACAGTTACTCATAGTATCTAGGTATAATATGCAATGAATTATTGTACTTCCAATTGCTATATTAATAAATGAGAATTTTACTCTATGAGGGTGACTGGTTAATGCCTCATGAAATATAGTTCAAACAATCTATAAAATATATATAGCAATAGAAAGTTATATTGGTTCTGACAGCACTACACCATCAGACATCATAGCGTAGTGAGTCCATAAATTATGGCAACAATTCCAAGGCTTAGCTATTAGGGTATACAGAGTATCAAATGGAGGACAATATTCTCTTTCTTCCTCATTTTAAACAATATATTTTAGTCTAATATAGTGCACATTTTCTAACTATTCACTCTATTTTACCCTATATTTCGCTACACTGATCAAGTATTACCATATTATAAAAATTTTAACAAAAATTTCCCTTTTAATATATTTAGATTGTCAAGACGAGTTTAAGTATGAGTCTATGGACTGGAATATAAGATAGTGCCTCCAATAACAGAACTATAGTTTTCTCTTGTTTTGAATATGTACTATTATATCACAGTACCAAAAAGAATGTGAAGAGTCCGTTGTTGGATATTATTAATGACATTTCACATGTCGGGTCTTAGTCTTTAATCTAAGTATCTGCCTTTTTTAGCGCATTGTCCGCACATTTATTCTGCGCATGATCAGAACCAGACTATGTGCCAAAGAACGCATCCACGTCGAAGTAGGCTTCAAGAGCAAAGGACATATAATACACCCTCTGATTTCAGGGAGTGAGCAGGGTGTGGAAGGAGAGGAAGCACGCAGGCAATGTACAGTGAGGGTGTTCACGTGTAGCAACGTCCAAGTCAGGTTCAGGCGCATGCAGGAACAAGTAGTTATCCAGACGTAAAGTCTGCTCCTGCTCGGGGAATACTTTAAATCACAGCTGACAGCTGTAAACAAACACAGCTGCATGCCTCACATCATCTGATGGATTTGAGAACTGCACACCTGCATACACTCATCTCATTATACACCAGAGGAGGAAGATTATTATGGTGCCATTTTGTCTGCATCATTTGTTGCTTTTTGAATACAAAAGGAGAGTTGATGTATTTTGCTATCTTTATTTCACTAAATAGGTATGTTTTTTCCCGCCAGCACTGCATATGAAAGCAAGTAGTTTACTAGTAATTGTTTTTAAATTAGTGGTCATAGATTTATTCCACAGTAATGTGCCACTTTACCAATGTTTGTTTTAAAATGTTATGTGGCTGTAGCATCTTTTTCATTAGTTTTTTTCTTAAGTTTGTCAAAGTATTGCCTATGCATTCTACTTTATATGTTTTCATTTGCTTGCTTTTTTTTTTTTTTTTAAAAATGTTGTCGTTAGAGTTTAATCTATTCATTTTTTTTTTAAACAGACAAAAAAAAAGGTTGCAAGCCATGAGGTAATGTAATTTTTGGATCCCTTCATCCATCTCTTTCTCATATAGCATTTTCTTGAAAAGACCCAGGCCCTGATGGATGAACAGGGGAGACAGAACTGTCAACCCTCCAAAGCCAGCAACAGGTCCACCGTCGCTGGCCCATGGTGCGTGTCTTCAGGCTACGTATCAGCCTCTTTGGGATGTCTAATGCTTAGGTGGTCCGTTGTTATCGGCTCCCACCTCATGTCATCATGGACACCCTGGGCATTGTGCATCCACAGTAATACAGTCATTGACCAATCTGTTGTATTGCACTTTTGCGCCACTGGGTCTTTCCAGACCACAGTGGGAGTCACGTCAGGGATGTCCCAAAAGTCCTTCATTCAGGTGCTGAGTGGAGGTCTTTGGGCATTCCTGTTGCGACTCAGGCAATTTATTCATCTGCCACTTGATGAGGAGTACCTTGTGCCCATAAATTGGCAGTTTGCCACCATAGACGACTTTTCTGCGTATTATAGGGGCAGTAGATGGAAAGCATGTAGCCCTGGTACCATTATTTGGGAATGCTTTGATTTATTTGAATCAGAAGCATTTCCACTCGATAAATGTCCTGCTGTACGTGATACCTCTCTCCTAATTTGAGACTTGGTTGATATGTGGCCTGAGAGTATTCATGACTCTTTCACTTTAAAGAAGTCAGGGACATGATGCAGATTGCAACAAGTGGAGTGTAAGGCGACATGGTGATGCGTGGCTACTAGGTACTATTTTATATTTTATTTGGGATGGGTGAGGATAGTGTTGATTGAGTTGAGGTAGTTAAAGTCCAAATTGTGTTCCATATGGTGTCACATGCCGGTCCCGCGGACGGGCATTGGCGTTTTTACCTTCCTCCTGTAAGCGGTGATTCCGGTATCCTGATGACACCCTTGGACACATCCACCATCTGGCCTCTCGCTGTGCGCATGTGCAAGGCCTACTTCCCTCTCTTATGACCTTCTACTTGTTCCCCATTGGTCCTGGCATTTTGGAGCACTATTTAAACCTCCCACTTCCTCCTGTCCAATGCCTGTTCTTAGTGTTCATTCTCTCTCTGTAAGTTACCATCTTCAGACCAGCTATAGTTCTACTCCGCTACTGCTTTTTTTGTACTGCCGCTGTACCAGTGACTCTCCTGCTGTTGCTCTGAGTTACCTTCATCGGGTCAGCTTTAGTTCTACATCCCTATTGCCTCTATTGAACTGTTTCTGTCCCAGGGACTCTCCTGCTGCTGCTCTGTGTTACTATCATCGGGTCAGCTATAGTTCTACTCCTCCATTACTCCTCTGAGCTGCCGTCATCTCTCCTCCGCATCTGGCTCCGCCTACTACTCTGCACAGCACTCATCCTGGGTACCACGACCTGCGGGATAGGGTTAATTAAGTCCACCTACCTGTTAGACCTACCTGTTAGACCCCTGAATGAGCAATATCACCTGCAGTTACAAGGGATCCACTATATATCTGCGGGTTTCGTGACAATGGGTAAGGGTAGTGCTGATTTCCTGAGTGATGTGCTCAAGTGTGGATGACAAAGTTGTTGATAATATTTGTGCAGTGTTTGCTGGCCACTGACTTCTGCTTTCTTTTCCATATGATGCTCTTCCACATCATGGGCCTCCTCCACCAGTTCCTCCTGCACAATACCTGCATCATCACCTGTAAAAAAAAAAAAAGTAAACCAAAAATGATTCAGTAACATGAAAGAATTTGCATAATCTCAATCAATGACAAACTTATTTCACTACATTTTACAAAACAATTTGGTGTGTATGTGATGTAAAATGGGCCAAGTACAAAAATTAGCAACTTTATAGATTACTGTATCAACCAGCAAAACAAAGTGTTTTGTGCTGGGTGGACTGTTAACTATGCTTCATTTTGAAATCTCCCAGTTAAATTTGCATAAAATAATCAATTATCTTGGACAACATGCGCTGATAGTGCACTCTGTTGACTAGTTTTAAGGATTGGCTGAAAGTTTTTTTTTTTATTTACTTGCAATTGGTAACTGCTAAGTATCATTTTTTGAAAAATGTCAATATTTTGTTAATGTTTTGCAAAATATTTGGTGCTGTCTTTGCTAGTTCCTCTCCTCTTCCTTTCAGATCACTAATGGCACTTGGCAGTGCTGTCCACTCTCTCCATTAATCTTCGCACAGGCTATAGAACCCATGGCCATCAAAATTAGATCAACTGATGCTGTCAGAGGGTCTATTATTAACACCACTCACCACAAAAATCTGCCTCTTCGCAGATTAAGTTCTACTGTTTGTCATGAAACCTGAATCCTCATTACCTGTATTATCCCAAATCCTACAGGACTACTCGTGGGTCTCCTATTACAAACTTAACACCTCTAAATCAGAGGCGCTAGGGGTGGCCCTTCCACAGGACACATTACGGTCCCTAAAGTCACTGTATAAATTTCATTGGTGCACCACTTCTATGACATACCTGGGAATACGTACACCCCCAAATCCTGTTTCGGTCATTGAGTGCAATTACCAACCGCATATAAATCATATAAATCACTAAAACTTGGGTAAACTATGAAATTGCTTGGCTGGGGAGAGTGGTTGCCCTGAAAATGATATTGGCAGTCCCCTTCGCCTCTCAAACCTTGGGTGACCATTGAACTTCACAACTCTTCCCCATTCCCGGTAAGCAGACCTTCTCTGGTTAGATAAAGCTAGCAGACCAATTTCCACAGCTACCCTCTAAAGTATAAATGCCTCTCTCATTGTTTGGGATACGATGATGATTTTATCACTGGATACTCCTCTTCCCTCTTTCAATCTCTCTACCATTGCTCTGTCACAACTAATCCAAGATCTTCGCCTTGAAGTTTGCCATAGTCAAGGAGCTGGATGAACACAGGAACCTTTGGACAGCGGCTCACTTCCTCCCTTTTCTCACCTACAAGCTATGTTTGACATACCAACTCAAGATTTTTATAAATATCTCCAGATCAGACACTAGATACAGTCTTACTCGTCACATCCCCTAACACTGAGACCTGCCAACACATGTACCAATGTCGCTCTCATCCTCCTCTCATGCGCGTGGTATTTCAAGGTGGTACCAGACCCTTCTGTCCCCTTTTGACACACGTGATCGCCCGATCCAAACTATCTGGGAATCTGACCTGGACATTACACTCTCAGCAGAAGATTGCGAGAAAATCTTCCAGAATATCTATAAAATGTCCAAGTGCATCAACCATTCGGAAATGATAATTAAGTTGGTACACAGGATATATTTTACCCCAGATAAGCATCACAAAATTTGGCCCTCGGTTTCCAAGTATTGTTGGAGAGAATGTGGCGATGTTGGTACACTCCTACAGAATTTCTGGACATGTCCCAAAATCAGGCCACTGTGGACTGAGGTTTTCCATCTGCTATCCCAGGTTACTAAAACCAGTGTCCTTCCTTGACCTGCCGTAGCATTATTACACCTTTATAGACCTCATCACCAACGCCATAACCACTACTCTACTGGGCATATACTTACCGCCACTAGGGCAGCTACAGCACAGCATTAGATGTCTCCACTACCCCCATCCCTTTCAAAAGCTTATTTCAAAATACAATGTAGCTATGAGATGGAAACCATTGATTTTAGATACTCCACTGCTGTATCATATCCATTGATCAAGTGGTTCCCGTGGCATGAAAATTATTCGGAACATTGGCCTCTACAGGACCTATAGTACTTAATTCAGCCTCCTGAAATCGTACTGCTCTGATGCCCAAAAATGTATAATTCTGAAATTTTGGAATGTTGATTACCTCTAAATATGTCTCATCCATCCTTCCTCCCTTGCTCCCTTCCCCTCCCCATCCCATCTATTTCTGGATTATATTTTCATTTCTGTATGGTGTATTGTTATATGTTAACAATGTAAATGTACGAATATCTGATGTAATTGACTGTCGCCATGATACATTGTTATGTTTGTTTTGCTTTATTTTATAAACACAATAAAAAATCTTTCTAAGTTAAAAATGTCCTTACTATAGAAGAGAAAGACTAATAACTTAAAGGTAGCTATCGCAATCCATAAATTTATTAAATGCAACACAAAGTTAATTATATTAAGATAATGCTCAATTATATTTTAAACAATTAGTTAAAGTGATTTGCAAACTAACATGAACTGTACTTGGGATGATGATCCCAATATTTAAGTTAGTGGTCCACAATTAATATGTTACCTTTTTTTTTACTCAGTCAGCGTGTGTTCAATTGGAGCCATGGCATTGACTTGAGTAGTGATTTCTTCCAAGAGTTTCCGGGTGAGGGGAGTGCAGCCTCTCCACAACCAGCTGGATAAGGACCTGTAGCAAGAAATGTTTCTGCCTCCACTTGGTGTCTGCAGCGGAGGAGCCAGAGGCCTGACTTGGTCCTGCCTGCTCAGACAATAGTTATAGATAGAATCCCCAAAACGGTCATTAGGAACTCTCCTTAAATGCTATGTGAATTGTCACACATAGGGACTGGTACTCACCACAAATACTTCTTTGTGATACTCACTTTATTGTAAGTTTGGGGGTGAAGGAGATCTTTGGTTTCTAAAGAGAATTCAAAAAACAGTCATTAGTAACTATCCTTAAATCAGAAAAAAATGCCACACATAGGGCCTGGAACTTACCAATTAACAGCCGCAAAAAAGGCTATTGTAAATCACTAAATGGCAGGGCTGAATGGCAGGGTCTCCAGCTGTTTTATAGTGATTGGAGGTGCGTTCTCCTACGCTAGCTGAAGTAGGGCTGGGTAAGCCTTATCACGCCCCTAATTGCCTGGATATGGCAGTGTATTGAAATTAATTGACAGGTGAGTCAGCAAACTTTCAAATGGTATTGAAGCATTCCGTGAGTGACGTGCAAACGCCCCTACGAGAACCAATAGGTTTGCAAGATGTTGAATAATCTGATTCATTTGCAAACATGCGGTTTGCAACTGCCCCACGTGCCGAGCTGCGGGTCTTGACAGCGACATTTGATCGTTGCTTTCAGCCCGCAACTCGATATGTGAGCAATGAGGACAAACTCAATGACTGCAGGTTAGTCTGCAGGTGCCTGCGTCTGGAAACTGGAAGATGCCGCTCCATCGGGCAGCTGCAGAACCAATGGAAAGACTTGAGGAGGAGACAAACCAAGCTTCTCTCAGAACGGAGTCCTGAGATTGATAGACGTAAATCCTATATTAATCTCACTGTGTCATATTTATAAATTATTTAACAGTTGTATTTGGCCCATTAAAAAACAAGATTGCTTCTAATAAAGTTCATTGGCTAAAGTACAACACCTGCTAGGTAGTGATGTATGTGATTAAGTATGTCATTATTATAAACTTCCCAGGTCAAGTCCATATGAAAGTGGTGAAGAAGAGTGTTTATTTGTCCAATGATGGCCCATTTGTGATAAAGAGTATTTCACATTGCAATCTAGGATTATCACGATGGGCCGGATTCATTAAGGTAAGTCAAACAAATAAAGGAATACTTTTTCCCCTTGGACAAACCAGGTTGGATTGGAGATGAAGGTAAATTTAAAATGTGGGGCCAGATTTATAATTGGGGAAGGGCATGCTAGCAAGTATTTGTGTGCTACCTATGAAAGCAGACAGTATTTTCCTTACATTCAAAATAGTGCACGAATTTCAACCCCTTTGTCACTAACAGCACTCACCTGGGCATGCGTGACGTGTGTGACAAAGGGTTAATCAAAAACAGCCAACTGGTCTGTCTAAAATTATTAAATCCTTCCCTATCTATGCCACACACCAGCTTTGCCGTACCAACTATGCCACCACCAAGGTTTTTGATGAGGAGCTGACACGCCTATTTAGGAAGCTTAGGTTCTCCCTTAGAACTAATTAGCACAATTTACTTTATCCAAGGTTAACATAGACAAACAATGTTTTCCCCAGTTTTCAATTATGTAGTGTTTTGACCAAACTGTTGCGTGAATTTGTAAGAGCACAGAGACTTGAACTTCTTAAGTGTAGTCACCAGTGCAGTTTTAAAACCATGCTGCTGGGCCCACAGCTCCCCTTTCTGTGATGTCAGAATGAAAAGGTCTGTGTAAATGCAAATTAGGGTTTTATGACCCCTGTGGACACAGCTCATATGTCAGGTTTTAAGTACACTGTCCCAACTTCTCACCAGAGTGGCTTACAAGCGTTAGTTTGCCCCCACACAACAGGTCATAAGTTCCTCTTCATCTGCATACCACACATGCCTCCGGTAAGTATGATATTGGAGAAAATAATATGATATTTTCCTGTGACCCTATTCAGCTTTAATTTGTCTTTAACTTATAACTCTGTCTAGGAGTCATCATGTCTGGGTTTGAGGCATATCACTGTCCTAAACCAGACGTTTCAAAGGCTTCCCTTTTGCCACCTGCCATAAATGGACCCGTCTGAGGAAAACAGAGGAGTTTAATGTAATCAAACACACTGATTTAAACAGCTCCTCTGAGCCATGTCACGCTATTACTAGAAATTAATTCACAAACACATGTTTGCAGATTTATATACCCAGAAATTAGCTTGCACATGACATCCTCTGAAACAGTTTTTGTCATAAATGTGATATACCCTAGACCTGGTCACAGTTTACAATTCCAGACATGTCTGACATCATAAATTGTGGAGGAAAACAAACTCCCACCACACAGAATAAATCTACTTGTGCCTCCCAAAAATAATATACTTCAGACTACTACTGCGTTCAGCCAGGGCCATAAGTAGGGCTGTGCGATAGGGCAACTGCCCAGGGCGCAACGCTGAAGGGGGGCGCAAATTAGGAATGTGTTAGGTTTATTTGGTTAAAATTGAGGGCTAGGGGGGCGGCATTTGTCTTTCTCGCCCCAGGCGCGAGAATTCTAAGTTACGGCTCTGCGTGCAGCATAACATGAATATTTGTCCCGATTTTCACTGAATATACCACTTGTGAACAAAGTACACCCACAGAGATAGCTTAAGGTTTATCTATGTAGTAAGAGTGCAATTTTTTATTTTCTTAAATTTCCTTTTCTCCGGCTGATGAAGAACTTATGACCACTCAGCAGATTTAGTATAAAAATGCATTTTGTACCTGGTGCTTTACAGGATCCAGGATGGCCATTCTAGCATTAAGTGTCTTGGCATGCTGACACTTATAGTACTACATGCACCAGAATACCCATGGCTGTCAGAGCATGCTGACATTTGGGGAACCACCTGGGGCGTTCTAGTGCCTACAGGTCACCAAAGAAAAATAAAATGTAAATAAAAAACACAGACAAAAGGGAAAAAAGATTTTTATGTAAATTAAAAATACCCCTACACAACCCTCATTTACCGTTTTCATTGGTCACCTACATCCAGTGTCTTCATCTGTAATAGATCCATGGGTTGTTTGCAAAACCAAAAGCCCTGACGATGCAAAACTAGCTCCTATGAGCTCCGCTGCAAAGTGAGCTCTTAAGTGGCAATAGTCCTATTTATAACAGGCTGACTATACAAATGCATAGTATACAAAGATGTCTGTGTGTCCGTGAAGTTCCTAGTGGACCAAAGACTTACGAAGAGAGACAGAGTGGCACGGTACGCCAGTGTTAACGTTACGTAAATAAATTTATTACCAATGTCAGCAGGCAATGTATGTGGCGATCCGCCCCTTGTTGACATTGGACGTACGCAGAGATGAGTTATGTGCGTTTAATTTTAAATGCACGATGCATACAGTATGCGTGCTTTGATGACTCATGCCCGTCATGTTTTGGCACCATTTGTGTTCTATAAGTCCAGAGCTAGCAATAATTAGTTGCAGTGGCAGATCACAACAGTAGAGGGCCCCAGAGCCAAAATTATAGGTGGGTCCAGCTCCCCAATTCTGCCCACATTTGACAAACTCTTATTTCTGCAGCATGCATGTCATCCATTTCATCTCATAATAACATTAATTTAGGTCAAAATTTCACATTACATATATCTGCATCACATCACCATCCATTCCTTTTGTTTCCTTTTAAAATGACAAAAATGTCTCAGCCATAACATAATGGTACATAGACAGTAACATATCACTGTGTTCACATATGTAAAATAAAAAGCAATAAAAATACGTAATCATCCTAACTTCATTATAGGAAATATACTGCACTTAATGAGAATAAATTGAGCCATATTAATAATAGAAAATGCATGTAAGCTATGTATTAATCCAATATTATGCATATCAGACTTTTTAAATGCATTGAGATAATGCAAATAAATACTACATAACAATATAAGAATACTATATGTATTTTGTAGTTTTGTTTTGTTCCCGCTGATTTTTAAGTTGCTGATAAAGGTAAAAAAAAAAGATATAGAGGACAGTTAAAAGCTAACAGAGATGTGTGTTGCTGTAGTGTAGAAGCAGCTAGGAAGATTTATTTTATAATGAAAACCCTTTCTTTAACCTTAACACACTTGGACAATGTCCAAAATTATCTGCTGCTAACAGGCTATGTGCACAGGACAACTGTGAAAGTCGGAAGATAAAGAAAAATGGCAACTCAATGCAGTTCACAGTGGTCAATCTGAGGAATCAGAACGACCAGTCATGGAAGTTTAAAGTGAAGATACTACTAATAAGGCAAGGCATGTGTCACGAGCCACGGCGGTACGCTGCCTCCTGGAGTGAACTAGCAGCCGGCCACGTGCTTTACTTTCTGTGCTCTGTTTTTATCCTTGTGGCATAGATGTAGGAGGGTGTAGGAACATCCTCCAACTCCAGGGGGAGCTCTCATGTGATTTAAACTGGTTCATTTATATTTTTATACATGCTTCCTGGTTTGTGTTATTACCTATGCTAGTTCTAGCTAGTAATTAATTAGCAGCTTCCTGAGGCTGATTGTCAGCCCTGTCCTCCTCTGTCTTGATTGGCTCTTGGTACTATTTAAGGCAGTGAGGTCTGCAGCCTCACTGCCGGTTATAGCTTCCTGTTACCTGTTTGCTAACCTGCTCTGCCCTTTGTCCCTGTACTGTGGATACTCTGCTGGATTGCCTGTGTACAACCCCTTGCCTGGATTTGGACCCTGCCTGTGTTTCTTGTGACCCCGACCTCTGGCGTGTTTACCGACTTTCCTGTTTGCTTGTGACCCTTGACCTCGGCTTTGTTTATTGGATTTGCTGTCTACTGCCGGCCCTTGACCCGTGCCTGGACTTCACTCTGCTTTATTGGGGTCTCCCCAGCCGGTACGCACTTCACGACCCTCTGTTAGTCTGCGGCCAAGTCTGTCCCCACCACTAGGGGCTCCAGTGAACACCTGACTGGCAGAGCAGACTCCGGGTTGTGCTGTATCGGCTAGAGGGGTTCCTAACAGCATGTGGAAATTTACACAAGACACCAGGGTTATGTTTACTAAACTGCGGGTTTGAAAAAGTGGAGATGTTGCCTATAGCAATCAATCAGATTCTAGGGAGTATATTTACTAAACTGCGGGTTTTAAAAAAGTGGAGATGTTGCCCATAGCAACCAATCAGATTCTAGATTTTATTTATTTAGTGCATTCTACAAAATTACAACTAGAATCTGATTGTTTGCTATAGCAACATTTCCACTTTATCAAACCCTCAGTTTAGTAAATATACCCCTAGGTGCTATTTTGTAGAATGTACTAAATAAATGATAACTAGAATCTGATTGGTTGCTATTGGCAACAGCTCAACTTTTTCAAACCCGCAGTTTAATAAATATACCCCCAGGTGGTAAATGTATTAAGGAGTGATTTTTGCAAATTGCCGATATTCGGTGACTTTCACAAATAAAATTTTAAATAGCAATGTGTTTAAAGGCTAATCTTGCGTTTAAAATTTAGCTATCAAAGTTGCCGATTTGCAAAAATTGCTCCTTAATACATTTACCCCCAGGCCTCTTCCACTCAGATGACTTGATGCAAAAAAACCACCTCCAAACCAGACTTCATCCATATGTGGCACTGACATCTAGCAAAAAGGAACCCTGAAGCAATTAGGAAGCTAGTTGAAGAACAGCTTGCTTTTGATATCAAGATTGATCAATGTAGCCATATGAAATGTACTAGCTGCTTGAAAGAGAAAATTACCATATTTTCAAACAGACATCAGTAATAGAGATAAACAGCCTCTGGACTAGATACACATGGACATCTGTGGATGAATAAACATTGAGGGGGTATTCAATTGTTAGCGCAATTTTTTTTCCCCCACTGTGTAAAAAAAAAAAAAAATCTCCCGCGGGTTTTTGCCGGCAATAGCGACCGTTTTGAGTGAGTGCAGCGGGAAAACACGTGCAATTCAATTTAAAAAGAGGGAACGCTGCTCCTGCGCGTTAAAAATTGTGTTTGCAAGATTTTAGGGGAGTGATGGGGAGTTTTAACGCTGTCATGTATAACACAAACAAAAGGTTTTGCATACATTTCCATACATTAGATTGCATTACACATTGATAATATCTACATTACAGTAGTTTCTATAGCATATTTTTTTATTGAACAATTGTTTACCTTACAGTCATCTATACCATGTCAAATACATTCATATTTGTACCAAAAACATACATAAATATAATTAATTAGTGATTTAATTTTTTTATATTTGTTTTATGTTTTTTTTTAATTTCAATATTTTTTCACAAGAAAATCAACTTACCCAAGTTAGGCATTAGTGATAAACATAAATTTAACTTTTTTTCAACATTTTTACATGATTTCAAATACTTTTCAGAGGTTTTTTATTTTTAACACACCCCAAAGAGGTGTGAGATAAAACAGCATATTTGCCTGTTTTACCCGCCACGTTAAAAAACAATTGAATAGCTTTTAACGTGGCTGCCTCTTGCACACCCTATACTTTCAATAGACCTTCTACTGGAGTGCGAGAGGAAAAAAAAATGGAATTGAATTGCGGATAAAGTTAAGCCGCTCGAAAATTATAAAAACAGCATTAAAATGACTTAACACGCTCAAATAAAACAACTCGCTGACAATTGAATATTCCCCTGAGAGTCCAGGAAGGAAGAAGTAATTGACATTCATTTATGATATGTCAGAATACACAATAGTCTACCTGCTTCACACCAAGGATTCAAGGATGACATACCAGTTAAATAAAAGTATCTTACTTAAGTCAGCAACAAGTTTGGTAAGATGCCAAAGATAATGGGCCTGATTCATGAAGGAACGCAAAGTGAATGCAATTTGCGTTTTTTTTCAGGTAGAAATTGTATGCACGTACGCCTATATACAAGTACAAGCGTATTTCAATAAACATTTCCAGTTGAATACGGGTGTAAGTACGTTCTGTCTATATGGCAATTGCCGTATGCAGACAGACACAACACACTGCATGATACACACAATGCATATGTGCAATATTAAGTCCCATCAGAACGCACAGAAAAAAATATATTAAATACATTAACACCTGGTAATATAATCATTAATAAAAAAAATACATTGAAAAAAAATTGTTACATCAAATACATTTCTCATGATGTTATTAATGCATACTGTACATAAAATGCATTTATACAGTTACTTTTAATTGCAAACACATGTTCTGGCATGTATACGTAACCGTCATCACTATCAATCGGCATTTACACCTGTTCTGGTACAAGCGATACAGCTAAAAATCACATACCTTAGAGATGTCCAGAGCTTGAATCAGACCAATGTGCGTGCACTTGACCTTACTGTACATTGGCTATGTGGACTCATTTCAACATCTCAACCTACAACTTGTCCCCTTGCCCCTTTTTCCTCCCAACTTCTCTAGTCACTTTCCCCTACTATATGCCTACCTCTAGCTCATCTATTTAATATGTCTCTCTCCACTGGCACATTTCCACACGCTCATTAACCAATCCTAAAGAAACCATATCTTGACTCATACTCTATCTCCAAGTACTGCCCTATTGGAAGAAAGTCCTATTTACATTTTCCACAATAAAAACATACCAAGTGGGAAGCTCATGAAAAGAAAATACTTATGGTAGGCTACCATGAGAGCCAAAAATGGTGCATCGTTTTACACCAAGACACCAACAGGGTAACAGTTAGCAGAAGACAAAATTACATAAATAGTTCAAACGAAGCAACAAGCTCAGTTAGAGACACAAAAAATGAGTACAGTGACATTGAAATAGAATTAGACAACTCAGCTATTAAAGAAGATGTTAGCGATATTTCTTAAGTAGTCAGTGATCAGCTAAGTTATTTTATCAGCCGGAGAGACATTAATTACACACACAGGTGGGGTGTAGTATATGCTCTGATGTCTAGTAGAATGTGAATGTGTTTAATATACTGTGAAACTGACAAGATGAGAGCTGATGTTTTGACAAAGTCACTACAAAGTAGAGAAGGATAATAAAAAGTTATACTGTGGAAGTGTTAGAATAGTAGCTGTTCATATGCTTATTTTGACGACTACTGTACTGCATGTATTTTGAGACGTAGTAAAAAAAAATAATATTGGAAATTGGAAACTAGAAACTGTCAGTTAACAGCGATGAGTGTTGCTCCAGTGTAAGAAGCAGCTTCTAAGTTGTGATCCTGTAACCTCCTGTCACTATGTGTGGTATTGGGGTGGGTAGGTAATACACCTCCTCACCTGGCTTTCTTCTCTGCCCTGGCTAGCTCTTGGGTGTAGGCATAAGTGACCTGAGGATCCTGCACATGCGGGTGTGAAGACAATGTCTCTAGAGGGTGGACACAGGTGTAATAAGGTGGTGTTGCAGTGTAGCAGTTCTAACAAAGTTGGGTGCCAGACCATCTCTATATTGCAAAATAAACTCTTTGTTTACACTCCTCTTAACTCCAAATTGATAGTTGAGTTGCAAATAACACCAAAATAAATATGTACATCTCCTTTCTCACTCCAACACAGTTAATTACACCTCCTCTGCAGGGACCTTATCCCTTGGGCTATAACACATGCTTGCAGTTCTCTTTATGCCCCCCTGGGATTCTCACACTCACTGGAATATGCACAGCATGTGACACCCTCTCCATCCAGTGCACTCTTATCCTTGCTTGGTAGATCTGTCACTCTCACTAGTGTCCTCTTGCAGCCTCTTTACTCACCCCTTGGGCTAAAACACCCTCTCTGGCATCCTTTATGCCCCTCTGGGTCACATTAAATCCTGCAGCAACCCTCTCCATGGGGTCTTTTTATATGCTCTCCCATCTGTAGACATGGGGATTCTATAGATTAACCAAACACATGTTTATCGCACCAGGAAAATATTTCCCTAGGATCTAGTTATTGCGCCGTTATATCTAACCATATATATTATTTTTGATTTTTAGGCAGCCACTATATCTAGAGATGGTGCACCCACACAATAAACCTAATATTCAAATGAACAACCGAACGATGTGTCTTCATTGGGGCACTCTCAGGACATTATGAATATAAAACATACTTAAAGTTTATTAGTAGACATTAAAAATTATGTTAATACATAATGTAGAGCAGTGAAATATAAAAAAGTGAAGATGTAGAATGTGATCGAAGATGTGAATTCTTGCAAACTGTTAAAACTAGCAAAAACTAGCTAGTACGCGCTGCCCTCTCACTTATCCCAAACCTCCATTTATAAATAGGTGTAGAGATAGGTCCGACATTGTATCAGTTACATCGCACCATAAAAGTGCAAATCTGATGGGAGTGAAACTAACACAGTAATCATAACATAAATAGGGGCTTTGCTGTTGGCAATCTCACTTTATCCAGATGAGAGTATGTTAACATTCACCGGAGGTTATAAGTTATAGCTGGTACCACCATGGATATCAGCATATACAGACTATAGATGAATAGTATTAAAGGAGATCCGCTGTATTATCTTAGCGACTCTCAGTTTAGAAAGTGCATAATCAAAACATTGTCCTCGTATTACTAGACACTAATCTGGTTATATATGATACATATGAACGCACCAATCTAATCATGTATAATACATTTGAATGCTCTATCTAATGAGTCTTGTTAACACAAATTATGCCCCTGAATATGAATAAAGCAAAGCCGAGTGGAAGGTTGAATTATCCTAGCAGTATCTAGCTATGCTGCTTGTATCGATTGAGCTGACAATGGTCCAAGACCCTGATAGATCTATTACGTGAACTGATGGCCAATCATATAATGCAGCAAGTTGAGATTCACCCTTCTATTCTGCCCCACTCCCTGCCTATCTGTTTACACCTCCTAATAGCTTTTTATAACATATTTATAATGTGGAGAGAGGAGCAGCGCGTGAGACGCCGACGCGTGTTTCACTACACTGAGCTTTCTCAAGGCAAAAAACTTTTTTTGCCAGTTCACGTAATAGATCTATCAGGGTCTTGGACCGTTGTCAGCTCAATCGAAAGTACAAATCCTGGAACAATTTGTAGAAAACATTCAAAAAGGTTATTTTTCGAATGTGCAAACTTGAGGATTTACAATGGCATGTACCTATTTTTATGCAACTGTGCCCATTTGTATGGGAAAGCACATTGTTTAATGCATAAAGATGAGACTGATGCATTTTACTCTTTCTGATGGGAGAAGCTGGATGGATTGTGAATTCATTTCTAAATGTAGACTAGCAGTAATTTTACACCTGAATGCGCCAAATGCAAAAAATAAAATGTTGCGTGGCAGGACGAGAAAATAAAATGAGCGTCAAGGGTGAAGAAAGCACATTTTTAGTAGAGATGTTCACTGACCCCTTTGTTTTGTTTTTGGATCTGTATTTTTAAGAAAAATAGCTAAAATATGCTAAAATCACATAATTTTGCTCTTTTTTTTGTTCCTACAGTATTATTAATCTCAATAACACTAATTTCTAGTCATTTTCAGTCAATTTTGACCACCTCACAGGTCACAATATTATTTTCATCCACTTTTGGACAAAGAATGATGCTAACAAAACAAGCTACCAATAGCTTAGCTGCCTTAAGCCCAACAGTGCTGTCAATGAGCTCTACATTATTAAACCATGTTTGCTCATGCTGCATCTTTAATCTCCTTGAGAAACCCTGCGCTTAAGAAGAATAATACGGAGGTGGCCCTGAGGCAAGATATGTTCAGTTTAAAGAACAGCTAAGAGACCTGAGAAAACAAATGGGTGTGTCACCAGTCCCTGCAGATGAACATTTGGAAGATGAAGATGAAATCAAGGAGATCGCCGTCACCCAGAGCACTCCTAAAACACAGTTGGAGATGGTGAACCCAGTGAAAAACAAAGTATGTGGTCACACTTACAAGAGAGAAGCAATTGAGAGGATGATTGAAAACAAACTTCAGCACTTATAGCACATGTAGGTAACATTGGCACATGTAGGTAACACAGCAGTAGCTGAAAGGAAAAGTGGTGCAAGATGGAATTGTCCCACCCACCCTTATAATGGAACTTAAAAAGGACATGCACACTTAAACAAACCAAGCACTTCAGCGACAAGGAGTGCCACTTTTGTGGCTGAACTGCTTGGTTTATTTGGGCCCCTTACAAAACAAGGTAACAATGGGCTTAATGCAGCTAAGGTAACAGTGCTGTCAATGAACACTACAGTGGCAAGATGTTGTTGTCATAATCTTCAGCCTCATTCTCACCCTCATCAGTGTGTACATCATCCTAACACAATATTAATTCAACCCTGCAGGAAACCACCATTACAGAAGTCTCTGTAACATAAATGTCAAAAACAAAAATGTAAAAGAAAAGCTTTTACCTTTTCAAAGAAAAAAAACACATCTTTAATAAAGGTGAAACTTTACTGTAGAAAAACATAAAATTGCCAACATGTCATTTTACCCAAATATTAATAAGCATTCCAGCATAAGCTAGCTTCCTTCTCTCAGCTAGATAACAGCACCTGCAATCTACATTGTCATCATCCTCACCCTCATCCGTGTGTACATCATCATCACTCAATACTAATTAATCTCGACTGGAATCCATCATTACAGAAGTCTCTGTACATTGATCAGCAATCCTTTAAACCTTTGCCAGCAAAGGCCTTCCTTGTGGAATTTGTAGTTCATTTTAAAACAGAGCTGTCACGATTTTTGGGCAATTATTTTAGACCAGACCAATTTTTTTCCTAGCAGTAGTAGCCTGAGAAACTGAAGGAGGGAACGCTGTCGTGTCAGGTACCACTTCAGATGTGAACTTGCTCACCAGGAGCTCATTGCATCTCTTGTGATCTAGTAATATAGTAACATAGTTGATGAGGTTGAAAAAAGACACCAGTCCATCAAGTTCAACCTATTTTGGATCTCCTGCGATCTGGGACAGTGGGAAATAAAGAGAAGACATAAACCTAGGATCAAGCATAGTCGCCAAAATGCAGTGATATGATTTTCAGAAGTTGATAACTCTTCAAACTTGGCGAAGCGATTAAAATACTTCATCTACAAGTCCGACATACTTAGCGTAATTTCTTTGTTTCATCTCCTTCAATTTTTTTGAGATGCTTTTCAAAAAGGTCTAATTAAGGGAATCACTTTGCTCAAGCTATCAGTGTCTGAACTCAGTTTACAGGTGACTACTTCAGAAAGTATTCTCCACTGTGCTGGACTAAAATACATTCCCCCTCCTTTCCCAATATCATGGCTTGTGGTGTAAGTGTGGATGGATTTTTGCTGTTGCTCCATCCTCACAAGCATATAAAGTGTGGAATTCCACCTTGCTGCCGCCTCTTGCTTCAGTTGGTGGCAGGGCAAAATAAATTGTTTTTGCAGCTGCTGCTATTTCCTACACGCTGTTGCAGAATGCTGAAAATGTCCCAAAATTTTTCGGCCACAGACAGCATCTCCTGCATGTCTCAGTTATTTTTCAAAAAGCTCTGTACCACCAAGTAGACTGTGTGAACAAATCAGGGAATGTGATGGATTTCACCCAGCTGTAATGCTCTCACAATATTGGTGGTGTTATCATAAATGACATATCCTCAGGAGAGTCCAAGCAGGATAAACCATGTTGCAATGACATACCTTAGTTTTTCAAACAGGTTGTCTTCAGTGTGCCTCTTAGTGAAGCCGCTGATACATAGAGTAGACTGCCTCTAAATAATCTGGCATTGTAGGGTACATGCTTCTGCTGTTCCTGCTGCTGAAGGTATTAAAGTAATTTCAGAGTTTTCCAATAAGCATTGTCTATGCGATTTATGTGCTTCCAAAGCACAAGCAATTTATTTAGCAAAAGCAAAAGTTTAGCAGTTCAATAAATTCGTACAGTACAACCGATACATGATACATATTAAAGATGTTACATTAAATCAGGAAGGTATAAACTCACCGAATATATTACATCTTCCTTATAGTGTTCATCCAGGTTCGGCCATGCTCTCACTTTGCCAGGATCAAAGAGAGCTAGAACAAAAGCCAGCATGCTTGTATATAGTATAGAGATAACAGTTAGTGAGGTCTGCATTGGTCCAGGATTAATGATATTCCAGTTCCTTGCAAGTTACAGGTCAGTTCCTTTGATCCTTACAAAGGGTGAGGGGCAACCTCCCCCAACCATAGTTCACATGTTTTGACTCTGAATGACCAGTTCAAACTGACCCACACAAAAGTACTTTTTAGTATTAATCTCATATTGCTTGTATCTTGCGATCGCTAGATGCGATCGCTATTCCATCCACACCGGGTTAATACTGGTGAAATAAGCTTTAATATGAGACCAAACTCTTTACCTTTTAAAACACCAGAACCATAAATACCTTTACCACAGTAATATATATGCATAAATAAACAATCTAATACATTTTACTAATAAATGAATGTGGATTGGAACCTTAATAAATATGAACTATATATAAGTGAATGTGTAAATGTAAGTGTATGCGTGCATTATTTATCGTGCGATTACGCCATGTAACATGGCATACTGATCGCAATCACATGGTAAAACAATATTAATAAATATACTTTCTTACATCCAATTATACAACTTTGACAAAGGCCATTCACCAACCCAGGGGTGTCATCAAAATCATCATCAACATTTATTTATATAGCGGCAGCAAATTCCGTAGCGCTTTACAATTGGGGGTGTCACAGTCATATAATCTTTAATTTGCCCAGGTCCACTTGTCCAATATCTGTGGGTAGAATGGCACTTTGTAGCCCAATAATTACATTAATGGTGCCTAGAAAAGCAGGTGCCTAGGACCTCAATTAACTGTCTAAAACCAGCTGCATTAATTGTGGATATTGGACGTAGATCTAACACTAGCATAGTCATCATGGTGTCTGTGATCCGCTTTGCAACTGGTTGACAGCTTTCATACTTGCTTCCTCTTACAAAGGATTGTTTAACAGTCAATTGTTGTAAACTACTAGTAGTCTTCTTCTTGGCCTACTTCTGGGTTGTAGATCCAACTCCAGCAGCAGTAACAGCAGGACTAATGCTCAAGAATTTTTCAGAGTAATCCTGGATATTGGAGAAGTCATCCATTCATAGCAACTTGGATGCAGGACTAACTCCGATCACTAGTGAGGATATTGATGAGGAAGATGTTGTCTGTGTGGCTTTACAAACGCTACAAATGGCTAGACAACTGTTGTCAGGATTGGATAAAAATAATTGCACACATAGGAGGATTTTTTGATCTGTTACCATATAGGGTAATTGTTTAAAAAAATAAATTAATACAGTGTGTAGAAGTGTAAGGGAAACTGTTTAAAATGAATTAGTACAGATAATAGTATGTATGTATATATATATAGTAGGATATAAATGGTAAAGGGCGGCGCCTTCAGGTGTATACAATGTATATAAACATATAAGCACAAATGTACACAGAAATAGTCCAGAGTAGTTAGAACAGGACGGTGTCTGTATCTGCACCACAGATGGCTAAAAATCACTGTAGTACAGGATAAATATATTCAAAAGTTGGTCGTGCAGAATAAATAGAAGTGGTGTGCGTACCAGATATATAAAATCAAACCGCTTATCTGTATAGTAGCTCCTTAGAATTCCCGGAGTATGATCTGCAACCAATTCTCCTTAACGATGGATTTTATCCATCGGGAATTCTAAGGAGCTACTATACAGATAAGCGGTTTGATTTTATATATCTGGTACGCACACCACTTCTATTTATTCTGCACGATCAACTTTTGAATATATTTATCCTGTACTACAGTGATTTTTAGCCATCTATGGTGCAGATACAGACACCGTCCTGTTCTAACTACTCTGGACTATTTCTGTGTACATTTGTGCTTATATGTTTATATACATTGTATACACCTGAAGGCGCTGCCCTTTACCATTTATATCCTACTATGTTATCGGACTAACCATCCGCTTTTAAGGTTGGCTGCCACACGCACGTTGTGGAGGTGTTGCTTTTACTATTGTATAATCATCTATTTATTTATTGCCTTATACACGCACATGCAATTTTGTATTTGTGTTATATTCCATATATTGGGTAAGCGCCATCTGTAGATATCTTGTTTGTTCTCTCTACCGTATATATATATATATATATATATATATATATATATATATATAAGCAGTATAAGTGTTAAGATATAGTTTTATGCCTACATGTATCATATAGAAACTTAGTTTTGGATGATAAAATCTGATATCTGATTTCCAGCAAACATATTAATGTTTGAAGCAAGGAGAAGCATGTTATCTTTGCATAAATGAGTAGCTATAGCAGATCACACCATAAATTGCAACTTACATTCAGTTAGTGCCTTTGAACAGCTATGTAAATAGAACAGTGTTTTGTCTATTGTACTCAGATGTCAACAAATGTCTCAAGCAAGATAATATCACAGTCAATTTAGTGCTGAAAAGGCATTTTACACTTTACGACATCCTACTTCTTTATCACCCACAGGTGAAATTATTTAGGATATCTATTGTTAAGAGCGTTTTGTCGCTATCCAATAACGATTGTCGAATCTCGATTTTGTGTTTCCAACGCACAAATATTTATTCTCAATAAGTAGCAGAATAATTCAAGCGAAATAATAGTAAGTACAGCCGTTACTTATCGCAGGCGCTCTGGATCCAGTGTACAGTCATTCAGGTCTGAAGTCTGTGGTCAAGGTGACTGAACACTACATGAGAGCTACTGCTTATATGCAAACAGAGATACAGGGAAAAAATGCAGATGGTATAGCTTGCTTCTATTGGTCCAGGCTTCAGGAGGGTCCAGGGGGTTGCACATCATAGGCTGATTCAATCTAAATAATCCAAAGGTGGGGGTCATCTCTCCAGGGGATGAGCTCTGTTCTTCCCGCCAACACTCCACTTACAATCAGTCCATTAGTATTTCACAGTCAATATCATATTAAAGGTTTATTCCCTAACATCAATAACTAGTATATGCAATGTCCGATCTCTTCGCCGAATGCACCAAACAGCTGCTGATGTAAAGGGGATTAATATGATATCAGACATGACATATTTCCTTTAACCTGAACCATATGTATCACTAATATGCATATAACTTATATTATTACATATAAACACTACTATATTTCGACATAACTAACTATGTGTTGCGACTACGTTTAATGTGTACTATTTACAAATGTGTGTGTTGATGCGAATGTATACTAAAGTGTAAAAACAGTTATTGCCACGTGTTGCGGCTGGATACGCCCTTCCAGGCCATAGCGTGCTTTACGCATAATTTCAGACAAAGACAATCAAGTTTGCTTGATATTAATTGAGATGACTTTATCCAATTTGCTGACTTCGACAGCTCCACCCTTTGATAGTGTTATAAACTATCACCTAATCACCGTCTCAAGTTCAGGATTATACAACACCTCTTCACATACCATGATCTCGGTATCTCTCACCACTAAGAACCTTACCCACTAAGGAGTGATAATCCTCCAGAGGATGCCCGCCCATGTCCAGGGTACTGGTGGACTGGCATCGCTGGATGGACTTTTATTCAACTAGGGAGTCACAGAACTTACAGATACAATACTCATCAGACAATAGCCCCTCACACTGTTACCGAGTTCCCGAGCTAGCAGACCTTTTCATAACCCCTGGACCAAGTTTGATAATGGGCTGTTCTGGGTATTCTAATAACTCCATCTCATCCGTATCACTACCAGAACCTGCCTCTGTCCTCCATCCTCCTTCACAAAAATAGAGAAAGTAAAAACAAGGAAAATCCTGTAACAAAAGAAAAACAAAAACCGCCACTCCATCGCTGGAAAGATAGTTCTGAGGCAACGTCTCTGGTTCAGGTGTCTTGACTGCAGGCTTTAGGTCTCCCGGAACAGGTTTACGAGTGACAGATCAGTGTCGTCGGTCTCAGCTTTATCTCGCACTTTCTCCGTGTTACTGACTCTCCTGCAGTGGGTGGAATGGACCCAAGTGTCTCTCTGAAACCTTCAGTGATGTGGTACTGGTCAGCAGCACTTGGTACGGGCCTTCCCAACGGTCTGTTAAACAACCTGAACATAAAAAATTGCAGATCATAACATAGGGCCTGATTCATCAAGGTACGCAAACACATACGCATCTTTGTTTCATACTTTGAGTGACGCAAACCGTTATATTTGCGTTGGAGTTTGAGATTGAGTTGACTTTGAGTGCCGTATCTGCTCTGTTTGCGCTGCGTATGTGGTGTTTTACGTAGCTCAAGTCCCATTTAGCAGATGCATATGCGTTTGCGTACCTTGATGAATCAGGCCCATAGTCCCCAGGTTCAACATCATGACAGTTCGTTTCTGGCATACCAGGTGACAGCATTTTGAGTTTTTGTTGTTGTTGTTTCAGCTGTCTGCTCATTTTTATAAGATATTGCACAGTCACTTCATTATTACACTTTAAGTCGTCTTGCGGACTCACGATTAAATGAGGTTGTCGGCCGAACAGTATCTCAAAGGGGGACAGATTAAGAGGAGGTCTAGGAGTGGTTCGGATGCTATGGAGGACTAGTGGCAAAGCTTCAGGCCACGCTAACCCAGTTTCAGCCATTACCTTACCAAGCTTGTTCTTAATGGTACCATTTACTCTTTCCACCTTACCACTGGCTTGTGGTCGGTAAGGGGTGTGAAGTCTGCTACTGATTCCCATGAGTTTACACATATTTTGGAAGATATCACCAGTAAAGTGGGTACCCCTATCACTTTCAATGATTCTAGGGATACCGAACCTACACACAAAATCTTGTACAATTTTCTTTGCAGTGAACACAGCAGTATTAGTGGCTGCTGGATATGCTTCTACCCAACCGGAAAACACATCAATACATACTAACACATACATTAGATTCCTGCAAGGTGGTAATTGGATATAGTCAATTTGTATTACCTGAAAAGGTTCGTCTGTAGGAGGGATGTGGGATGGCTCAGTTGGAATAGTTTTCCTGACATTTTTCCTCAAACAAGTAAGACATGACATTGCTTTCTTACCAGCCTGATAGGAAAATCCACGAGCACACCAGTATGCTCTCACCAGTTTGCACATACCTTCTTTACCCAGGTGAGTCAGACCGTGTGCTGCTTCAGCCAGGCTTGGATAGTATGTTCGGGGAGCTACAGGCTTACCTTGTCCATCCCTCCAGAGTCCTGAGGACTCTTGACCACATCCCTTCGCCTTCCAGACCGCCTTTTCCTGCAGGGAACACAAATCTTGCACTTCAATTAATTTCTGCATGTCTAATGTCTGAAAAACCATCATAATCTCTGTTGATACAGTCATAGGTTGCCCTGCCGCCCATTTAGCAACTTTGTCTGCCCTGTTGTTGCCCAATGACACCGGGTCTTCTTCAGAGGTACGGGCTTTACATTTTATGACGGCTACTGTCCTGGGTAACTGTATCGCTGTCAGAAGTCCTTTTATGTGTTCTGAGTGTGCCACTGGCGTACCTGCTGCTGTCGTAAAGTTTCTAAGATGCCAAAGGGCCCCAAAATCGTGCACTACCCCGAAGGCGTACCTAGGGTCAGTATATATATTAGCTGATTTATCTTTTGCCAACTCACAAGCTCTCCTTAATGCTACTAGTTCAGCCACCTGGGCTGAGTGAGGTGGACCAAGGGGTTTACCTTCTACAACATCCTGATCATCTACAACAGAGTAACCAGTACATAGTTCTCCCTTCTCTGTCTGTCTATGACAACTCCCGTCTGTATAAAACGTAAAATCAACATTTTCTAAGGGGGTGTCACGTATGTCGGGCCTTGCAGTAAAGGTCTGGTTCAGGTATTCCATACAATCATGCGTATCAGTACTCTTGCCAAACTCATCATCACCCAGGGTCTCCTCACCTCCCACCCTTTGTGTCTCTCGAGACACATATGGAAGGTATGTAGCTGGATTTAAGGTGCTACATCGTTTGATGGTGATGTTTGAGGGTGCCATCAGAGCTAGTTCCCATTTTGTGAATCTAGCTGAGGAAACATGTCTGGTTTGAGCTGAGTTTAACAGAGCTGACACAGCATGGGGTGTATAGACAGTTGAATCATGTCCTAATACTACATCCTCGCTCTTACTTACCAGTAGAGCTGTCGCTGCTACACTTCTGAGACATGTTGGGAGTGCTCTTGCCACAGTGCCCAATTGTGCACTGTAGTATGCTACCGGTCTGCTAGCGTCACCATGTGTCATTGTGAGGACACATGCTGCGCAACCATCAGCTTCCGTACAGTATAGCTCAAAAATCTTTTCATAATCGGGTATTCCCAATGCAGGTGCTCTAGTCAGACTATCTTTAAGATTAAAGAACGCTTGCTCTCACTCTTCTGTGTGTACAACACATTCTGGTTTTGAGGAAGAGACTAGCTTCTGCAATGGTTATGCCAGAATAGAAAAACCTGGGGTCCAGGATCTACAGTATCCACACATCCCCAGGAAGGTACGAATCTGCTTCTGGCTCTGCGGTAGAGTCATGTGCTGTATAGCCTCAATCCTGTCGGTTGTCAGGTGTCTTAGCCCCTTGGTGAGGCATTGTCCTAAGTATTTGACCTTAGTCTGACATTTCCTGTAATTTATCCTTTGCCACCTTGTGCCCTGTTTGTGAGAGATGGAGCAACAACAATTTAGTATCATGTAAACATGACATAAAAGAATCAGAGCACAGCAACAAATCGTCCACATATTGAATTAGAACAGATCCATTGCAGGGTTGAAAGGATTGCAAACAGTCATGTAAGGCTTGGGAGAAAATACTGGGGCTGTCAATGAACCCCTGGGGCAGTCTGGTCCATGTGTATTGCACTCCCCTGTAGTAGAAAGCAAATAGGTATTGGCAGTCAGGGTGAAGAGGGACTGACAAGAAAGCAGAACATAAGTCAATGACAGTAAAATGACTAGCAGACGGTGGAATCTGCATGAGGATGACAGTTGGATTGGGCACTACGGGGAATTGGCTCTCAACAACTTTATTAATTCCCCTTAAGTCCTGGACTAATCTATAGCCCCTTCCCCCGCTCTTTTTCACAGGGAAGATGGGACTATTTGCTGTGCTGGATGTACGAATTAAAATCCCTTGTTGCAACAGCCTCTCGATAACAGGATATACCCCTAATTCCACCTCCGGCTTTAATGGATATTGTGGGATTTTTGGAGCTATTCTACCACTTTTTAGATTTACCATGACAGGGGCTACGTTTGCCATCAATCCAGTGTCCTGTCCATCTCTGGTCCATAGTGAACCTGGCATTTCCAGCAACATCCCCTTTACTTGAGATGGACTTTGTTCTATAACAGTAGAGTGTAACATTAACATTTGAGGGGTGTCTAATATATCCTGTACCTCATGCGCGACCTTCTCTGGTATATCTAAGAACACACCATCTGGAGTACAGTATATGACACCTCCCATTTTACATAACAAGTCTCTCCCTAGCAAGTTTGTAGGAGCCGCTGCAGCTAAGAGAAACAAATGCTTAGTATGCAGGGGCCCGATAGTAACTTCAGCGGGTTTAGTTAGAGGATAATGTAACACTCTTCCCGTTACCCCCATAGCTGGAATAGTTTTACTGGTCACCTGTAGATTAAAAGGAGAGGTTATCACAGATCTGGCCGCCCCTGTATCTACAAGAAAAGTTAGTTTCCTACCAGCTTTGTCAACTATCATTGTTGGCTCTTCTCTCTGACTCTCAGTTAACCTCACTGGCTGTAGACTACAGGTATGGCCTGACCCCTAGCGCTGACCATCGCTTTCCCGCATGGCATTTGCTGCTATAACGTGCGCGGGCAAGTATGAGTCTCCTTGTCTATGTGAATTCCCCTTTGGGGGATATCTACGTGACCCTCCCTTATGTGTATACTGTCTTTCTTTTTTACAATCTCTTGCGAAATGTCCTTCTTCGTTACAATTGAAACACCTGATTATTCTATGTTTCTTATTATGTGGGTTGTATGCTGGTGGTCGTGTATGCATTCCCTCTAAAGCCCGTATACTTACCGTCATTAACTTATCACTTTTCTCTTCCCTTTTTTAAAAAATTTTTTGTCATGCTCCACAGCAGACTCCCTAAGAGAATTTACTGTGATGCCTCTCCAATTAGGTAATGTGGTTTGTACCCTTGTTTTTAAATTTTCTCTAAGGCTGTCCATTAATACCTCTACAGCTACTTCTCTGTGATGTGGGTCCTCTCCTATGTTTGATATCCCAGTGAACCTTGCTATCGCTGTTAGAGCTCTATGGAAGTAATCTGATGCTGATTCACTATCCTTCTGTTTAATGGTGAAAATGTTACTCCAATTCACCACTATTGGAAAATAGATGGCTAAATGTTTGACAATTTGTTCTATATTCTCTTGATTATTTCTCATCCGTCAAGGTGTCATCTTCCTCCAACAAACAATCTTTAATACATTTTTGTATGTTAGTATTGGGAGGAAGACACGCCCTCAACACTACACCCCAATCCTTATTGGTTGGTTCTTGTGCATTTCCTAAGTCTTTAACAAATTTCTGACACTTAGCCAACTCTTTTCTAGGATCTGGGAATTCAGTCATAATGGAACGTAATTCTGATCTAGTCCAGGGACAATGCATTGTAACATTCTTTAAAGGAACTACACCATCCTTGTCCGCCTTCCCATTGGGAACTGATATTGTGCTGACTGGATACGTACTCACTGTCTTCAGAGGTCACTACTGGATTTGCTGTTTCAGTATTTAGAATGTTATCCCTCCTAGTGGTCACACTACTCTCACCTATCTCAGCCATTGCCCCCTTTCCATACTTACGCTGAACCTCTAGCATATTAACAGCATGGGCAATGGCTGAAATTACAGTAGGTTCATCTTCTTCATCACAAACACTTGTTTTAAACTGAGTTAAAACAGGATACAACTTAGCAAATTCCTTTTTTTTATTTTTAATAACGGCTGTACATACCCCTCCCGCCATATAGGGTGGCAGGGGTGCGCTTGCGCTGAGTTCGCCACACTTCTCAACAGCTACTTCCGCAGTGCATGCGCTTTTTGCCATGCCTACTTCCGCTGTGCATTTGCTGCTCTGCCACGTGTTGCCCTCCATTTGCCATAGTTTTAAACAATCATTATGTCTATTTCTCTCTTTCGTTGACTTAATCAACCACACTTTATTTAGTACCTCCGAATCAAAACTTCCTATTGTTGGGAAAGGCCTAACACACTCTTTGGTCATCTTGACCCACGTGTCGCAATAAACCGTTGCGTATTCACCATATTTCTTACACATAAGAAACCTCGCTGAAACAATAGGCCCTTCCTTAGGCAGTACACTGGCCATCTCTAGCGTATGCTTAGCACCCATATTGAACAGTACCTTCTATGCGGAACACAGATACACCGCAATGCTCTGTTCTTTCCAGCAAACAATACCCTTTTATGTGGAACACAGATATACCGCAATACTCTGCTCTTTCCAGCAAACAATTTCAACCCTGTTGCTACAATCACCACTAGAAATCTCTAATGCCCGGTGGACGTATTTCCAAATAGCCGCGTCCACTCGCTTCTTCTCGTTGCAAATGAGAATCCCTAACACAGAAATAGTTCTTCGATAGCCCGGCTACCACAAATTTCTGTTGAGTTTTTTATCACTGGAAGCACTAAGTCGATACAATCGCCCAGCCTTTCCAATATAATTCCTCCGCGCTACACTTCCAATTTTACACTCATGGTTGTGTTTACCGCGCGGTTAGATTGCACCGCCTACTAATACTAATTATCAGTAAATCTTGCTATCTATTGGTGGCGCTTTGCGAAAACCCAGTTTTCGCACTTGGTATACCTGCCCTATATATCGTCCTTCAGTTGGGCAACCTGCCTCGTCAGACAGCAACTGAGCTCAATCAACAATAAAATAGTGTATCTACGTCACAAAATCACACAACATACACCTTTTCTGCGCAGAAAATCAAAAGTTCCCAACAATAGTGATAATGTCTCAGAGGCTTTCACAAGTGATTATACTATGCACATATAATAACTATCAAAACGATTGTTTAACCACGTGGAAAATCTACCGGAAGTTCACATACGCAAAGCAGGAAGTACACATACGCTAAGCAATGCAATACAGTTAAAATGCACAATGACAGTAAAAAGAAACAGTTTTCTCTTTTGTCCCTAGATTCAGTTAGCGCACCTTAGATAATGCAAAACGGACATTCGGTTTCACAACACAGAGTAAAATTCAGGTTTTGAACACATTGCGTTCTTACCCGTATAAGACGCGTCTCCACCCTTTGTTGCGGAACCGAAATCCGTTGGTCTTGCGTATCGTCCGGCAACGTAACCTCCAAAACTCACGAGCCACCAAATTGTTAAGAGTGTTTTGTCGCTATCCAATAACGATTGTCGAATCTCGATTTTGTGTTTCAAACGCACAAATATTTATTCTCAATAAGTAGCAGAATAATTCAAGCGAAATAATAGTAAGTACAGCCGTTACTTATCGCAGGCGCTCTAGATCCAGTGTACAGTCATTCAGGTCTGAAGTCTGTGGTCAAGGTGACTGAACACTACATGAGAGCTACTGCTTATATGCAAACAGAGATACAGTGAAACAATGCAGATGGTATAGCTTGCTTCTATTGGTCCAGGCTTCAGGAGGGTCCAGGGGGTTGCACATCATAGACTGATTCAATCTAAGGAATCCAAAGGTGGGGGTCATCTCTCCACAGGATGAGCTCTGTTCTTCCCGCCAAAACTCCACTTACAATCAGTCCATTAGCATTTCACAGTCAATATCATATTAAAGGTTTATTCCCTAACAGCAATAACTAGTATATGCAATGTCCGATATCTTCGCCGAATGCACCAAACAGCTGCTGATGTAAAGGGGATTAATATGATATCAGACATGACATATTTCCTTTAACCTGAACCATATGTATCACTAATATGCATATAACTTATATTATTACATATAAACACTACTATATTTCGACATAACTAACTATGTGTTGCGACTACGATTAATGTGTACTATTTACAAATGTGTGTGTTGATGCGACTGTATACTAAAGTGTAAAAACAGTTATTTCCACGTGTTGCGGCTGGATACGCCCTTCCACGCCGTAGTGTGCTTTACACATAATTACAGACAAAGACAATCAAGTTTGCTCGATATTAATTGAGATGACTCTATCCAATTTGCTGACTTCGACACTATTTACATCAAATACATCCCCCTTTGCCTTACACCTTGGGGGCAGAAGGATCCAAATTGGTTTTATGAATCAGTCAGGCAAGTTTCTCTGGTACTTATCTACATAAAAATAACCTTTATGATCCCTTTTGTTTCTTACCACCCTCTGAAAAAATAGCTCAGTGAGATTGTATCCTGGGAAAGAAAAAGGCTATAGGAACACATGGGTGGGGAAATCAAATCCCATGTTTGTAGTGGGGGTGAAGTTTGAATATATATATGAGAGGCCAGGATATTGTTAGTGGAGTTGAGTGGAGTGCAGAAAAATGCAAGAAACGGCATGAGGAGATGAGAGTCAGTTGGAGTTAAGACAAGAAAGAAAGGATCCTAACAGGTGGCTATACTTCTATTTTCTTACAAGGATACAATATGCATATTAATTATTAAGTGTTTGTCATATAGTCTTGTGTTTTGTTATGTAGTTAGTTAAAGCAAGCATATATAATTAGGAAACGTATTACCATTATATTTCTTATCTTGTGACTTGTATAACCATACATATATATTAGTAAACTAGAGCTAAGTTTTCATGTCGAATTATTATTATTTTTGGAATTATTAAAACTATAAATATATCAAAATTGCATACAAATATATTCATGTCAGGCTGCAAAGGTTTGGACAAATTAATTCTGCATAGTCAATGAGCTAAGATTATATATCTGTGTAGATTGTATATTTATTATTGCATAGATATATTTCTTGGACCGTAGTGAAATTGATACCCTTTTAAAAACATATGAGCCAATCATTTGCACATAAATGTGATAAATGTGTTTATTTAATATAAGATTGGACTAAAAGTAATTTTTGGCCATTTAGTTTTATGAGCTGACCAATTGCAAGCCTGATATAATATATTTGCAGACATATAGGTGTGACATATAAGATATATCTATAGAGATAAATGTTAATACTTATATGTTAAACATATATTAGAAATATATATCTATAAATAAAGATTCCGGTTTACAGATCTTATATCCAGGCAGGACAATGACCTTCTTCTTATCACTGGCAAGAACTGCTTCCACTGCTGCAGGACTTACACAAACAACATCATCCTCATCATCATGCTCATCAACATTCTCAAAACCTTTTTCAAAAACTAAGAAGGGATGTCATTGAAACATGGCTTATCCCGCTTGGACTCTCCTGAGGATATGTCATTTACGATAACGCCACCAATATTGTGAGAGCATTACAGCAGGGAGAATTCCATCACATTCCCTGTTTTGCTCACACAATCAACTTGGTGGTACCAAGCTTTTTAAAAAATGACAGTGACATGCAGGAGATGCTGTCTGTGTCCAGAAATAATTCGGGTCATTTTTGGCATTCTGCAACAGCATGTAGGAGATTGCAGCTGCTGCAAGAAGAATCAAATTTGAGAAGGAATGTACTTTAGTCCAGCACAGTGGAGAATACTTTCCGTGTTGTGCAAGGTGCTGAAACCACTCTAAGCAGTCACCTGTGAAGTGAGTTCAGACACCGTTAGCTTGTGTCAAGTGATTCGCCTAATTAGACTTTTGGAAAAGCAGCCAGAGAAATTTAAGGAGGAGGTGAAACTAAGCAATTTCGCTAACTATGTAGGACTTGTAGATCAAGTACATTATTTGCTTCGCCAGGGTCCGAGAGTTATCAACATCTTGAAATGAGATCGCTACATTTTGACAACTGTGCATGATCCTAGGTTAAGGAGCTATGTCTTCTCTTTCTTTCCAGCTAACCCAGACCTCAAGAGATGCAATGAGCTCCTGGTCAGCAAGCTGACAGCTCAAGTGGTACATGACACAATGACGTCTCCTCCTTCAGTTTCTCTGGAAATTGCTGCTAGGAAAAAACTTAGCTTTCCCAAGACACCCAGTGGTGATACAGATGAGTCTGCACAACATTTTGACATTTGGGGGTAAATGTATCAAGATACAATTTCGCAAATCCAACAATTTTCTCGGGAGAATTGAAACTCGCAGATGTATCAACCTGAGATTACATGTCAAGAGATGTGTATCTGTCTATTTCCAAAATCGATAGAGATCAAACTCCTGACTGTTTGCCACTCTAGCTATACAAGTCTCAAATGTATGAAGCTGCAATTAAGAAAACTCGCCTGAGTTTTCATCAAAAATCGCTACATACAACACGCTGCATTCTAGCACCGTGAGTAGTAAACACATCACTGTTACACTGTCAGACTATACAGCCGGAGGTCCGAGGTCCCGGCAGCTGTCAAAAGTGTTAAAAAAGATAAAACATTTTTTTTAAAAAAATGTGGGATCTCCCTGAGCACTATTAACCCTAGTGCTGCCAGCCTACTGCTGTTTACTTGAAAATCGCGGAAAACTTTTTCGTGGGGTCCCCCCGATTTTCATTTAACCAACACTAGGCCAACCAGCCAGGGTGGGTGCCACTATAGCAGAGGGACACGCGGCAGGGGTCCCCCTGCCATAATAATAAACCTTCCTCAGGCTGTTCAGTGCTGGGCTGGATTCCCTAGGGAGTGGGGTCTGCCAAAAAAAACAAGTGGGCCCCCCCTCTAGGGACAACCAGCCCAGTGCTGAAAGCACTAGGGCTCTTCCTACCCCCGTGGGCTGTGGGTAGTAGGCTAATAACGGCGATATAAATGTAAAAAACCAAACAGATGGCATTTTGTTTTGTGGAACTACAAGTTTCAGTCAGCCAGGGTGCCATAAACAGTGTGGGCATGCTGATGCTTGTATAACTACAAGCACCAGCATACCCATGGCAGCCAGGGCATGTTGGCACTTGGAGAACCACAAGTGCCAACATGCCCTGACACCCACGGCTGCCTGGGACCTGTAGTTCCACAATACAAAAAGTTAAATAGACCACAACTCCCTCTTTCAAACCACATACATTTAATAAAAATAATGAAACCCCAATAAAGACATTAAAACACCCTCACTTATACCACATAATTATATTAAAAATAATAAATCTCCAAAATACT
Source organism: Mixophyes fleayi (assembly GCF_038048845.1). Taxonomy (NCBI): domain Eukaryota; kingdom Metazoa; phylum Chordata; class Amphibia; order Anura; family Limnodynastidae; genus Mixophyes; species Mixophyes fleayi. The sequence continues at coordinate 53,771,606 of NC_134412.1, read as the reverse complement.
CACCAGTGATGTTTTCATCTGTCGTCAGCATCTTTTAATCCTACAATGAGTGTAAACCGAGTCCCAATTAAATTTGCATCCAAAGTCCGTCTTGACCATGTCCAAAATAATTTTGTATCCAAAAGTCCTGCTTGTAAATATCCCAAATTAATTTGTAATTACAGTAGTCCATGCTTGGAAAATTCTTCATTTCTTCTGGCCAGGAGGGCCCCCTTGTTGATTGAAGTCTTATCTTCAGCCAGAAGTGCCCCATATTTTTAAAATCCAATCCGGAACATGCTTGCTTGCAAAAAATAAAATAAGATGATAGACGCAGTAAACAACTACTACACTGTAGAAACTCCGATACGCAATGAGCTTAGCTCTTGCGCGAAGTCTATTTATGGTATATGGGGATTTTCCCACGCTGTTGTGGGAAACCGACGACGTAACAATGACGTTGTGCCTCGCTTTCAATTCTGAGGGCGTGCGAAAGTACCGAGCCGGCTTGGATCTGCTAAGTTCGGGTGTGTTCGGTTCTCGGGCAACCGAGCCTTAGCATCTCTAATTTATATATATAGTGCGCTACAGTGCTGTACAGAGTCACATCAGTCACTGCCCCATTGGAGCTTACAGTCTAAATTCCGTAACATACACACACACACACACAGACCGAGAGAGAGAAAGATAGAGAGAGAGACTAGGGTCAATTTGAAAGCAGCCAATTAACCTACCAGTATGATTTTGGAGTATGGGAGGAAACCGGAGTACCCTGAAGGAAACCAACGCAAACACGCAGAGAATATACAAACTCCACACAGATAAGGCCATGGTCAGGAATCAATCATGATCCCAGTGCTGTGAGACAGAAGTGCTAGTCACTAAGCCACCATGCTGCCTCAAATATCATGTTAATATAAGAATATATCATTTTAATATCATATCAAATATCATGTTAATATAAGAGTACTAATAAATAGGCACTTAGGAAGAACACTTCCTTAGAGAAATTCATAACTATTACAAGGGGCATAAATTGAAATGACGGAGCTCCTTAGCAAAATTGTGAAGGAGTACCCATCCCACAAACTTTTTAATAGGATATGAAAAATTCCAACTTGGGCTCCACTTAAAATAACATGCAACTGTTTGTTTAAAACATCATTCACTGAGCTAGCCTAAAAACTACAGGACGGAGCCAGAAGTAGTGCTAGTAGATTGGGCTGGTCAACTATTTAGAGAGAGACTTCTAACACAGCAATCAGGACTACACTGCCAGAAGTGACTGGAAATGTGATCAAACTGTGAACCCTGCTATAGAAATTGATGTGTGAGATGTATAAAGATGATTGCATGCAAGTTTTTATTTAATATTGGTTTATTAACTGCAATTAAAACGATACTGCACTATCCTGCATTTCTTGTTTTACAGTGACTGTCTCTTTGTCCCTAACTTTGTTGTATATGTACTGTTACACAGGGTTCTGTTACACAGGTTCTTGTCGCTTCCAATGTCTCTTGTGTCCTTTTCTTGTTAAATTCTTCATTTATACTGTGTACATTCCCATTTAATAATAATAATAATAATAATAATAAAAGTGTTCTCAAAAACTATAAACTACCTGCTTACCTTAAAACGCATTGCCCTGTTGCCTCTCATAATCAGGGCAAAGTGTATCAGTGACCGGGAGGCAGAGCTGCAGCTTTGCGAAGTAGAAGGTAAGTAAATCAGCTATTATTTTTTTTGATGGGGGGAGAGGTAGAGCCCGGGGGACAATAACTGTGGAGAGAGGGGGGAGAGGGAGAGCCTGGGGGACCATAATTGTGGAGGGAGGGGGGGGGAACAGGGAGAGCATGGGGACCTGATCTGTGGAGAGAGAGGGGGGAAGAGGGGGACCTTAACTGTGGAAGGGGGGGGAGAAGGGGACCTTAACTGTGGAAGGGGAGGAGAGGGGGACCTTAATTGTGGAGGGGGGAGGGAGAGGGGGACCTTAACTGTAATTGGGGAGGGGGACCTTAACTGTGATTGGGGGAGGCACATTAACTGTGGGGGGGGGAGAGGTGGACATTTACTGTGATTGCGGGGAGGGAAAAGGGGGACATTTACTTTGGGGGAGGGGAACATTTACTGTGATGAGGGAGTGGGGGGGATGTACTGAGATGAGGGATAGGGAGCGCATGTATGGCAAAGATGGAGGGGGGGCACATGTATGGGGAGGGGGGCACATATATGTGGGGGGGGGCCTGCCAGATTAATTAGTACTGGGCCCCACAGTTTCTGATGGCAGCCCTGCTCCCGGAGTACAAATTTAAAAAATAGGCAACTATGAGGTAGAGAGGACCCTGCCAGTGAGAGCTTACATTCTAGAGTGTTGCCCTCATACTTTCCATTGCTCCCTCTGATTTAGAAACCAGAAGGTTGTGCAAGCGCTTGCTCATCTGTTCAGCTGAAGATGGTGATAGAACTTGTTGTTTCCCCAACACGCTTCTAACTGAAGCTTTGCCCAGCTGGGTTGTGCAAGCTGGGGCAAGTAAGTAAACAATGAAAAATGAATTAAAAATTTGACATTTTTAAATTTAGTTCTTCACATAATTAAAAGAGCTGAGCACATTTTTCTAAGTTCTGTAGAGAAAATAGTGAGTAAAACTGGAGTTCACAGGAATCTATAGTCTTTGAACTCTCTTTGTTCTAGGGAACAAGGGATTGCCATCTAGCAGCAGCTTACTGGGTGGTGACAGTTTCATAAAGAACACACTGACATTAAAACATTATGTGAAACATAATTTTTTTTATGTGTCACAGAGTCCTAAGCACAGGATTAGCAGAACCAACTGCCAAGATCCTACATTCTTAGCCTGTCAGATTTTCTGGCAGACTAAAGATGGCAATCGACCTACACAGAAATAAAATGCAATCAAGAGGACATGGAAATTTAATTTGAATGTTAAATCACAGAAATTGCTTCCACGGGGAAAGATGATAACATGCTAGCAATGTTGGAGGACTTTCTGCAATGAGGGCTAACAAGGTAAGGGAGAACAATGTAATGGTCTGTACAAGTTCAAAGGAGCACATGGCAAGGGGGGGGTAATGAAATTATAGCAACTGGATAGAGCCAATGTATTGTGTCAGGGCTTTCAACCTGAGGGTACCACTTCCAACGAAGTATAGCAGATGGCATCACACTTGTTTGTTATCCTTTTGTGAGGTCCCCATTTACCTTTACTGATTCCTTGAAAGTCTGATCTAAAGAGCAGACAACAAGCTAACTCTATAGGGAGGTCATGAGGACTACTGTTGTTAGGTGGCAATCCCTTCTTCCCTAAAACCAATAGATTTTGCAGATCACAGATTCCTGTGAACTCCCATGTTGTTCTTCATGTGAGTTTGTCATCTAGCAACAGTTAGTGGGTAGAATAGCCAGTACCTGGTGTTTGCGCTGAGGAACTGCAGTCTATGTCAGTTGGTCTCAGGTAGTGTCTAATAAATGTACAGGAGGAAGACCTACAGATTGCATGCACTATAATTGATAAGGAGTCACCTTTCCCCACAGCCTTGGTAATACCTAGAGTAGGAACCTCATAGGCCCAACGCATGGACTAAACTCACCACTCTGTCAAGATAGGAAATAGTATGCTGTATTATGTGAAGGTGGACATTGCCAATCCCTCATAAAACTTTTAGCCAAGAAATTGAGGGCTGAACTGACCTTACTAGAAAGTCTGTTGTGGTATTTCTTCCAACCACTGAGTTCATGAATAATGCTGAGGTATTTGGATTTAGTACATGGCCTGAAGAAATCTTTTAATCAATTCAGGGCAGTTGAAGCTAATGAATTCTTGTTAGCACCCCAGCAGTGCCAACATCCACATAGAATGGGGCAGCATGTGTAGGAGATCCACTGTCTCCTGGAAGCGTTTCAGTGGGAAACCCTAGGGAATCTTTGGACCATGAGAGGATTATGTGAAGTCCGACTAAATCTGATGTTGGGGAGTTGAGTGAAACCAAGTCGTGACTCGATTTTCCCCGACAAACTAGGATCTCAAAACAAGGCGAAACGTCATTTCCGTGATTTTTTTTTTTGCAAAACTCTTGCGAGTTTTAGATTACCATCTTTTGTATATATTGTCCTCCCTCATGCTCTAAAGTGCCATTGTAGAACAGACAGCACGTATGGAGGAGGTTTGCTGCGGTGCTCTGCTCATAAAATAGCGTTAAGGGTGAACCAGGGACATAGGAAAGCAATAGAATCCTGACATTATTGTAAAGCAGTTCTGTAGAGAATAGTCAGCTACAATAGTTTGCTGATCAATTGCTTTAAATTTCAATCTTGAATACACTTTACACAGACTAGTGGCTTTATATTTTTCAATACAGGCAGCTACACCCCCCCAAAATAACTACACATTTTAATCTTTTCTATTTTTCTATTTTCCAATACTGCCCATTTTTAAGGGGTCATTCAGTAAAATCTATATTTAAAAAAAATAATGTTTTTGAGGATCAGTACACAGCTGCACATCCTAAAAAAAACCTACTATATTTTCTATTTTTTTCTATTTTTCAATACTTGTCCAGTTTGTAAGGGTCATTCAGTGAAATCTATATTTAAAAAAAGAGTGTTTGTGAAGGTCTGCATGCAGCTGCACACCCTAAAAAACAATATATATTATTATATTCTAATATTTTCTATTTTTCAATACTTGTCCATTTTGGAAGGGTCATTCAGTAAAATCTATATTTAAAAATGAGTGTTTGTGAGGGTAAGCAATCAGTTGCACATCCCAAAAAAACACTATATATTGTAATCTTTTTTATTTTTCAATATTTGTCAATTTTGGAAGGGTCATTCAGTGACATCCATATTAAAAAAAAAGGTGTTTGGCTGTGAAGGTCAGGAACAGCTATTCACCCCCAAAAATTAAAGCGGGTGTTCTTGTCTTTAACTCAGAACAACACAACTCCCCAATAAAATATACAAGTTGTTTGTTAGAAGCATATTGTGGAGCAGTGTCATAAGAATTGTAAGATAACATTCCTACCTTTCCTTATCTCAATGGGTGTTCCTCTGCTGTGGTGACAGGTATCTACAAGCAGCATCGGGCTGGGAATTCACCGATGGGCCCTGATGCCAGATAGCTCCGTCCTTTTCTGTGGTGGGGCGAAGCTATAAAAATTATTTCTATGTCGCCCGATTAATGGGTAGCTTGCAGGACTTGCACTCCCCCCGGGTCAGGTGCCGTGTGACAGTGGGTGACTGGCTCCTTCTCAGGGACCAGCCATCTTCCCTAATGAAGAGTAATATAGAAATGGAAGCGCTGGTAGTAGATGATATTTATTCAATTGATAAAATAAGGTATTAAAACATATAAACACATACAATAAAAAATTGTGCAATGATCCACAGATAATATTGCATTATATTAAACCACATGAGCTCATACAATTAGCCTAATATTTTCTTTCATTCCTTCCGTCAAAATTGCCAGACAATGAATGCAAGTATGTCTTTACTTCTCAATGTGCTTCTCAAGGAAGATAGGTTTAGTGACCGATAGGTTAATACTGATTAGAAAGTTTCCAATGAATAGTCTAGGCATCAAACAAACTTGTTGGAACTTGTGAATGCAGATGTATCTACTGCACTGCTTTGAGAGCGTGTAAAAGCCCACCTTAAGTGAGAAATCACAGAATAGCGTTCTTGGCGGATAAACTTGGAAAACACAGAGTAATAGTGGGCTTATTTATTCCAACCTTAGTTCAAAGAATATTGTAGGTCTTAATTAGTCAATTTCGGCAACAGTGGTTGGTTGACTCGCATGGGAATAAGAAAAACTAACTACTTATACCTTCCTCGTGATACTGTTCAGATAAGTGACTGTTGACCTAGTTATGTGCACATATTAGTGGATTACATTTGCAGAGATTGACTAATTAGCTGCTAACAAATTGACCCTAGTCTCTGTGTGTGTTAGGGAATTTAGACTGTAAGCTCCAATGGGGCAGGGACTGATGTGAGTGAGTTCTCTGTACAGCTCTGCGGAATTAGTGGCGATATATAAATAAAAGGTGATGATGATGATAATATAACATGGATGGGAGTTGGGGTATTAATTTAATGGTGGAGTTTAGGTGAGTGCTATTTTATTTGTGGGGTGATGGTGGGGCAATTTAATTTATTGGTGGGTTATTTAATTTAATAGTGGGGCCTATTAAATTAAGATGGGGTTACAGGACCTTTAATTTTAATGCCTGAGTGGTTTGGTGCTATTATTTGAATGTGAGGCTGAGTTTGGAGAGGAGGCATACTTATTAAATGTAAATATGAATTATTTAATGCTAGGGATGGTCGTGGGAAATGGTTATATTAAACATAATTGCTATTAATTTATTGTTGGGGCTGTTTGGAGGGAGGGTAATAGGTTTATTTATTAAATGGGAATACTATTAATTTAATGTTGGGGTTAGTTTGACAGAAATAGATCTACATATCAAATGTGAGTACTATTACTTTAATGATGGGGCTGGAGAGAGGGCTAATTATTAAATGTGGTTGCAGTTGATTTAATGCTGGGTATGGTTGGAGTTTTCTGAATTTCATGTACCCATTTATTTTTCCAATAGGGCCTCCAACGATCCAGACAAGCAGAAACTAATCTAAAGACACCAGCAGCCACAGGTGGTAAAAGTGAGAAGAACAGGAAGGAGAGAGCAGGACAGTCTGCCAACTGTCCTGAATCTGGTGGGGCAGTCCCGATTTGGGTGACTCTCTTGCTTAGTCAGGATTTGGTCCAACTACAAGGACAGTTGGTAGGTATGTCCCACTTCACACTGGCAGAGCTGTGTGCTACTAACAGTAGTGCACACCGTTTTGCCTGTGTATTTGTCTAAAATTTGTCTAAAATTATAACCCCCTGTCTTAAGTGCACCAGGCTCCCAACACCCTTTTTGCAGCACTACATGGTATTACGTGGGCCACAGTCATTAGTTTCCCCTGTGGTCCCTTCATGCCCCAGTCTGACATTGTCTATAAGTAGCTCCAATGTGTTCAAGTAGCATTACTCCTCTTGGCAACCACTGTACAGATCAGGAGCAGCCCAGTACCAATACTGGCAGCAGTACTACTGTTTCCACCTCTACTAGTAAAAAAGGTAATTCGGGAAGAAAGTTGATAGAAGCGTCTTCAAAATCCAAACACTTGTCATTTGTCAAATTCAATCTCAAAGAAAACATCAGCTATTGGTGTAAGGAGGAGGATTACGAGGATTCTGATGAAAGAGTTGATTATCCAAAAAATAGCTAACATTCCATACATCACCCGCAGTGGCAAAAAAAGGTTTAGACTATGTCCACTTTTTGCTAGTAGGGGTTCTGCTAATGCTGGTACTGGTATATGTACTAGAATGACTATTCCAAAACAGAGTTCCCAATATGGTCTTGTATCTTCCTCAACTTCCCATGCACCACCTTATCGCTCAGAGTGTATGTCTGTTACTGATACCTCCAGAACAGCCAAATCAGTGCCTGAAGATAACACTGAGGTTGAAAAACAACTTGGGCACTCACAGAATCCCGAGGAGAGTCTAATGAGGGTGTCCATGAGTGCTATATGCGAGTCTCAGGTTTCAGTTTCAGACACGGTAATAATAGTGCAGCCCCCTTCGAAAAGACCATAACCATTTGGAAATGTGAGGATGGGTAGTAGTAGTATTAGTGTTGATGATGATTTACCCATAGAAATTAAGGAGGCTACTATGGGAATTGCAAATATGCAAGAGGAAGAGGTAAAGAATTGTGGCTATAAAAACTAATGTGTTGTACATGAATGAGATAATGAGGAGGATGATGATAATTGTGTTGAAGTTAGGTAGCCACCAGTGTTACCACCAGCATATGCCCATGATAAGCACATTTTCAAGCCAGGGCAGAAGATGAAATAAAGGTCCTCTTTTATTAGGAAATATTTTTATCTAAACCCAGACAATATTTGTCAATGCATTTGTAGCCTTTGTCATTTCAAAATAAGTAGAGGTAGGAATGTTGATCACCTAGGAGCCTCCTCCCTCATACTCCATATGAAGCAAGTTCGTTCATGTGGTTTCTCCAAAAGTGGCAAATTGTGTATAGTAGCAAGCAGCCCAGCATCAGCTAGCAGCAGCCCAGCATCAGCTAGCAGCTGAATGGATAGACAGTTGCAATCCTCACTGGCATCAACACCTTAATCATCAACCTCCTCATTATTAGTATGTAGTCCTGCATCCAATCCGTGATTCCAAAGAAACATCCTTGAAAACTATATCTGCTCAAAGCTGGGGTGATACATCGACACATCGAAGGGAAGCAAAACGACTAAGGATAATTTTACACAATTGTGAAGCAAGCGTTTGCAAGAGGAAACAAGTATGACAGTCAGCATCCTGCATGAAGAATACTGCTCTTGCCGCCAATTACCAACAGAATGTGTCGATTTCAGTGGGGATGAATTGATATTGTGTGATGATGATGATCATGACATCAGTGATCAGGATGATGATAATGTAAAAAAAAATTAAAGCTTTTCTGTCCAGTTCATCGACCAAAAACCAAAATGTTCTCTTTTGTGGGGGTCCAAACAACCAAGCACTTCAGCCACAAATGTTTCAGACCCTGTTGCTTAAGTGTTTGGTTTATTAAACTATGTAGATGTCCTTTTTGACATATGGGTGGGTGGGTGCGTGGGCCCAAGGACAATTCCATCTTGGACTTGGTCTATCAGCTTGTGTAACAGTCCACAATTTAGGTGTCAACAGTACTATTAGGTCGCCAATTCACACAGTGTACAGTATGATTAGGAAGACAATTCAAATGTCGATAGTACTATAGAAGGGTTAGGGCTAAGGATAGGTATAGGGAAAGGGATAGATCTAGGAACAGGGTTAGGGAAAGGGGCAAGATTAGGGATAGGGACATCAGTCCCTAGCCCATTGGAACTTACAGTCCGTACCGCATTGGAACTTACAGTATAAAGTTCCTAACATACAGTCATGGCCAAAAGTTTTGATAATAACACAAATATTATTTTTACACAAAGTCTACTGCCTCAGTTTTTATTATGGCAATTTGCATATTCTCCAGAATGTCATGAAGAGTGATCAGATGAATTGCAATTCATTTCAAAGTCTCTCTTTGCCATGACAATGAACTTTAACCCAAAAACAACATTTCTACTCCATTTCAGCCCTGCCACAAAAGAACCAGCTGACATCAGGTCAGTGATTCTCTCATTAACACAGGTGAGACTGTTGACAAGGACAAGGCTGGAGATCACTCTGTCATGCTGATTGAGTTAGAATAACAGACTGGAAGCTTTAAAAGGAGGGTGGTGCTTGAAATCATTGTTCTTCCTCTGTTAACCATCGTTACTTGCAAGGAAAGAAGTGCAGTCATCATTGCTTTGCAACATTGGCTTCACAGGCAAGGGTATTGCTGCTAGTAAGATTGCACCTAAATCAACCATTTATTGGATCACCAAGAACTTCAAGGAGAGACGTTTAATATTTGTGAAGAAGGCTTCAGGGCACCCAAGAATGTCCAAAATGCGCCAGGATCGTCTCCTAAAGTTGATTCAACTGTGTGATTGGGGGAACCACCAGTGCAGAGCTTGCTCAGGAATGGCAGCAGGCAGCTGTGAGTGCATCTGTATGCACAGTGAGGTGAAGACTTATTGAGGATGGCCTGGTGTCAAGAAGACCAGCAAAGAAGCCATTCTCTCCAGGAAAAATATCAGGGACAGACTCATATTCTGCAAAAGGTACATGAATTGGACTTCTGAGGACTGGGGTGAACTCATTTTATCTGATAAATCCCCTTTCAGATTGTTTGATGCATCTGGAAAAATGCTTGTCCGGAGAAGGAAAGGTGAGCGCTAACATCAGTCCTGTGTCATGCTAACAGTAAAGCATTCTGAGACCATTCATGTGTGGGATTGCTTCTCAGCCAAGGGAGTGGGCTCACTCACAATTTTGCCTAAGAACACTGCCATGAATAAAGAATGGTACCAAAACATCCTCCAAGAGCAATTTCTCCCAACCATCCAAAAACAGTTTGGTGACAAACAATGCCTTTTCCAGCATGATGGAGCACTTTGCCATAAGGCAAAAGTAATAACTAAGAGGCTTGGGGCTCAAACATCAAAATTTTTGGGCCAGGAAACTCCCCAGACCTTAATCCCATTGATTAATCCTCAAAAGGCTGCTGGATAAACAAATACCCACAAATTCTGACAAACTCCAAGCATTGATTAGGGAAGAATGGGTGGCCATCAGTCAGTATGTGGCACAGAAGTTGATTGACAGCATGCCAAGGTGAATTGCAGAGGTCTTCAAAAATAGGGGTCAACAATGCAAATGTCGACTCTTTGATTAACCTTAATGCAATTGTCACTTATGAAATGCTTGTAATTTTATTTCAGTATACCATAGCAACATCTGCCAAAAAGGTCTAAAAGCACTGAAGCATCCGTCCTTTTATCTCTCAGGATGCCACCAAAACTATCATCCACGTACTCATCATCTCCCGCCTCGATTATTGTAACCTCCTCCTCACTGGCCTCCCCCACTCCCGTCTCTCCCCCCTCCGCTCTATACTCAATGCGGCTGTAAGACTCATCTTCCTCTCACGCCACTCCTTCTCTGCGTCCCCTCTCTGCCTTGCCTTACACTGGCTCCCCTTCTCCTACAAAATCCTTTTCAAACTCCTCACCACCACTTACAAGGCTCTCTCCAACTCTACTGCCCCTTATATCTCTAACCTACTCTCCATTCACACTCCTGCCCGCTCCCTGCGCTCGGCCAACGACCGCCGCCTCTCTTCAACTCTTATCACCTCTTCCCACTCCAGAATCCAAGACTTTTCCCGTGCAGCCCACCTTCTCTGGAACGACCTCCCTCGTTCCATACGTCTCTCTCCTACTCTGTGCTCCTTCAAACGTGCACTCAAAACTCACCTCTTCCTCAAAGCCTACCAACCATCTACTTAACCCCCATCTCCTCCCTTTTGCTCATCCTCCCTTCTCTCCTCTTGCCTCAACTGGCTCCTCTTGTGCCTGGTCTGTTTACCCTCCCTTAGGATGTAAGCTCGTATGAGCAGGGCCCCCTCCCCTCCTGTCTCCATACCTGTTCTTCCGCTCTGTCTTTACTGCATATGACTGGCTGGAGTTTCTGAAGTATTGGTACTTTTTGTTCATTGTTCTGTATGGTGTCACCCTGTATAGTCTACTGTTAGTACTGTGTGCGGCGCTGCGGATACCTTGTGGCGCCTACACAGAATATGGTTAAAAGTTCCTGTTTAATGAGAATTGCCAATTAACCTTCCACTGGAATTGGACAGTCAAGTTGAGAGCTTGAGATTTTAGTTGTCTATTATATATCCTGAGAACTCTTAAACGTTACCAAGGACATGCAATAGATAAGGGAATAAAGCTTTTAGGGAGATTTTACCCTGACATCAACTACAATGTCATCTTGCAGCAGATAGAACCCACTTCCATGCCTCATGCATCAAGATGCTGAAGGACAAAATCATCCAGCAGCTCTAGGGAAGGTATCAGGATAAAGAGTACCTCAAAAGAGTAGTCAATTGAAATTTGTTTAGATTGAATCCCCATAGCAGAGATGTTGGCACTTGAGGTTAAAAGTGTCAAAAAGGGAAGTTTAAACAAGTACAGACAAGTCAGTCTATCCAAATGTTTCTGAGCATATATCACTAAAAGCATGAAGGGCAGGGGTGTGTGGTGGGGTTATTATGCACATCTGATAAAAAAAAGAACATCAATAGGACTAAGTTATCCCCAGACATCCACAAAGGCGAGATGGTGGAAGAATGTTTAGTAAAGCTGAAGGGGTATCAGGAAGCTAGCTTATAACTTGATCAAATGAGGGTGTTCCATAATATATCATTTAGAATGTGCATTGGATGCACACTACAAACCAATCTGGATTTGCACTTAAATGATTTGCCCGGCACACTTCAAGGTGCATTATACTGTTCTCTCTCCGGAGACAACTTCACAAGCACACATATGTTAGAGAGAGAACATTCCCAAGAAACACACTGTGCTTTTGTTCACAAAGGTTCAAAGTTACTCATTTTTTCTGCTTTCCTTTCCTTAATGAATCAGGCCCAATTTCTTCAGGCAGGCTATGGAGAAATATGCTGGATGAATAGTGATGCTAAGGTTTCAGCATTAGGTAACTTTGCAATTTTTTTTTTGCAATAACTTTCTATTGAGAGCAAATATTCAAAATATACAAATGTGTATATAAAGGACAATCAAACAAATTGTCACACAATATGGATGTAGGGAGAGTGGAGTAGAAATAATTCTCACGAAATCCAGTAAAAAACAAGTTCTAAATTCCAAACTTAAATCTCCTGATTTTACAAAGTATAACATACATGAGGTTGTTGCCTGCTGTCAGGCACTGGTCCCGCTGACCACCTGGTTGGGGTCTGGCACTCCCACCTACCTCTGACCGCCAATCTCCTCTCTCAGGGGGTCCCCGTGGCTTGCACTGGTGGGTGCCATCATGGATGTCTGAAATGCGCATGTGCAAAACCAGCCATTTTCAAAACTCCTTCCATTCACCTGAGTAACTGATTGCCTGTCAACCCTGTCTATTTAAAGCTTCTATCTCCTTACCTGAGTGCTAGATCTCAGGTCTCCTCTCCTGTCTAGACGTGTTCCAGTCTGGCTCCTTTTCTCCTGCTGCTGCTGAGTACTATCACCAATACCTTCTTTCATCTATCTGGTGTTTCAGCGCTATCCTGCAGCAGAGTATTACCACCTTTATCTGCTCCCAGCTCTCCGGTTTTACAGCGTCATCCGGCTGCAGAGTGATACCACCTACACCTGCTCCCAGTTCTCCAGTGTTACAGCATCATCCTGCTGCAGGCTGTTTCTACCAGTCTCCATCTCCTACAATCGGTACTTCTGTTCGCTATCTACCTGCAGACCATCACACTTCCTCATTATCCTGATCCTAGGGGGCTCCTAGCTCCACAGGACCCCTATGCCTCATCTACCTGCAGAATATACTCCTCATTATTACTCCTATAAACAACCATCTGACTCCTGTGACTTGGTTTTTCTCTTGGTCTCGCTTGTGACCCTCCTTGTGAAGCGCAACCTGCGGTTAGGAAGAAGCAAAGTCCAAACTCCCTTGTGAGGGTACTGGGTGAATACCTCCCTCTTCATTAGACTCTGCGCCTCTTGGAGGGTAGCATCAACTAATGCAGACCATACAGGTTCTTCCAGATGGTGACAATGCTCTAGTTAGCTAAACATTGAATATTTTAAAAAAATAAAGCAAACAAAATTAAACATATAAAAGTGAGAATATGAAAGGATTGGAAGGAAGGAAGGGGGGGTGGGAGTCCTTTTGAACAGGATCCCAATGTTCTGCATCATATGCTTGTAGTCAGATACTGACTTCTGACTCACAGTACTCCCCTGACTGCAGGGTCCAACTGTACCGCTTCACATGGCACGCTCCCTACTCCTTAGGGGTACATAAATCAATCTCACATGGCATCTGGCCACGAACTCTCTTCCCGGGTGCTGACACTCCTTGGGACTATATCAGGGGCACTTTCATCCCTGTTGTCATATAAATGTTTTCTCCGTGGCAGCTGCCAATCTCTCACCCCTGTACAGGGTCTATGGCTGCCATTCATCCCTGTCTCTCTCTGCCAGCACACTTCTCCAGCAGGTTTCCAGCCAAAGGTTCTACCATATTTACAACCTTTGTAGTAGCGGACTCTCCCCCTCTCGTCAATTGTCAGACCAGTGCTGCACCACTCCATGCTCTTTCTGTGCAATGGTGCATCTTCTTGTGTACCCCTAGTGGTGGGGATCCCCCTCATCAGCCCTATTCCACATTTATATGGCTCTTGACTGTCCATAATAACATTTATTTCCCTCACTGGGGTCTTAGAACTGGAAGTTGCCACGTACCCCCCTCTCTTTCTGCGTTTCTCAGAGGGGCATTCTTCTATTGCCCTTACTGGGCTCCTTTACTGCTGGCTCGCAGCACCCACCGCCTACCCCTCCCTCATCACTTGGCTGGGGTTTGGGACACGTTTTTACGAAGATGAGAATTCCGACAGTAATATGCCGATAGAATCCCAGAGCAAATACAGACTTACCATAAAAGTGATTCACAACATTTCAGACATGCCGCACATAAATGCCAATAGCATAAAGTACCAGCAGTGTGATGCTCGTGACATTGATGGTTTTAATGGGGAATGCTACGACCCGGCGCCTCTATAATGTAGAAGCCCTAACCCTAAATACAGCCTAACCCTAACCCTTTTTTTTTATTATAGAGGTGGCCGGTCCTGGCATTGCCCCCTTAAAACCGGCAATGTGATGAGAATCACACTGGCTGCATTTTCTGTTATCGACATTTATATGCGACATGTCTGAAATGTTATGAGTCGCTTTTATAGTAAGTCTGTATTTGCTCCATGGAAGGATTCTACTCATCGGCATATTACTGTCGGAATTCTTGTCTTCGTGAAAATGACTACCACCGGGCCGGAGAACCGGGACCACCACCTCTCTCCCAGAAACATGGCACCCCTCTAATGTGGGAAGCCAGAGTCTTATTAGATTGTATTACAAATCAAATATTACAATTGGCTGAAATAATATGTGGACGTTCCTTGGTCCTTTGAGTTCTCAAGACTAGGAGGGAGAATGAAGAACTTTTTTTGTTTACCAGGAGTTAATTGGCAACATCTTTTCTTAGAATTAACTCTTCCACTGCTACTCACATCACTGTCTGCTCAGCTCACACAAACAGATAAAAAAATACCACATCAAATAAAACAAAACAGTGTATAAATATATTTATTACTAATATATTGGCTTCATCCAAAAATGTCTTTGACAGTTACCCCATTTGATAGTTACACCAACTATCAAACTATATTTTATAAGTCTTTATTTGTTTATACAGTTCCATAATTTCTTCTTCTGTATTACAAACTCTTTCAATTTCTCTACTCAATATTTTCTTACAAAATTTCAACAGTACTGGTATACATTTTAATACAAAATAGATAATCAATAATATTCCTAAAATAAAGAGAAGAAATCTTCCTACTGAATGCAAAAATGATTCAAACCATGTACGAAAACCTGAAAGCCAATTTTTTTTTTTTTTATCTAACTATGAAAGCCATGTGTCTACTGCAGATAATGTTATGTATCTTTGCAAAATCTTCCTTAATTTTTCCCTACTTCATCCATATAATTATCAACTATTTTCTCTAGATCATCTGTGTCATTTGTCAGATAACTTTATGTTCCATACTAATGTTACACAATAATCTCCTGTTTGTGCAGTAAGATAGTTTAAGACCAATCTATGTTTTATACTGTTTTAAAAACTTAAAGCTCTTTTTAGAACATAGCAGAAAGTGTCATCATATACATTAGTTAATTATCAGTGTAACTAAACCTTTGATATAAAACCAATTCAGATTTCTACATGTAATACCTAAAAATTATAATGCAATCAATACTTGTACACCAGTTGATTCACTAATAAGTTGTGATATTCGTTGTTTTCCACTCTTTTCATCACTTCTTTTCTTTCTTGTTATTGAATTATCTATTAAATACTTTTGCTGTACAATTTCTTTTAAATCATTATGTGTACATATATTAAGAACTTGAATCACAGTACCTAGATAACATATTCTTAATTCAGTGATAAACACTAATATGCCTTACATCCACATCTGTAATATAGTATCTGCAAAAATACATAGCATTGCTACATGTAATATATTTGTGCAGACAGTATCTATAAACTTTCCATACTTATTATTCTCTATTTGCTCTTTATGATCACTGTCATGAACAGAGAGAACTTACAGTTATTTATAAGGGTTAACCCATCACATAATTGTGGGGGATAAGGACTCAAATCATAACTGCAGTGTATATATGTTATATCAAATGAATCCATTGATGAGTTTAGCTACTGAAGTGTAAAGGTTGAAGACAGAAAGTCAGATGTATGTGTATTGGATGGCTTTGCACAATCCAGTGAGAGAAGATAGGAGTGTCACCTGTGGCAGCTTCAAAGAGCCCCTGCTGTGAGATATAGCCTAG
This sequence comes from Mixophyes fleayi, assembly GCF_038048845.1. Taxonomy (NCBI): domain Eukaryota; kingdom Metazoa; phylum Chordata; class Amphibia; order Anura; family Limnodynastidae; genus Mixophyes; species Mixophyes fleayi. The sequence goes on along the minus strand of NC_134412.1, from coordinate 53,755,461 downwards.
CCTGGGATGGAGTTTGACACCTGAAAGGATTTTTAGTAACCGCTCAGCATGGTGTCTGCTTCAAAGAGGCCATGTGCCAACGTGGCTATGCTTTATATAGACAAATAGAATTCAGTTTTAAAATATGCCACTTAAAAACAATAAAAGTAGTGACCAAGCACATATTCCTCCATAGCATGACGAAGGGCAACTCATATGTCAAATTCAGAATTCTGCTCCACAGAGAAATTAAGGAAATGAGTATAAGCTCTACGATTACACTGCATTAAGGTGTGTTTGATATCAAAAGATGTACAAGTTCATAGGGGATTTATTAATAATAAAATTGGATCTGTGTGATGCTCCACAGAAAAATTAGGTCACATAGTAGAATTGTTTAGTAAATCAGCCAAATGCAAATGGTGATTGAAAAAAGTGTCACAAACCACAACCCCTGGGGGTAAGAAGAAGTGAAGAAGTGTGAGTCACTCACCGGACTGTGAGTGCTACTTCTCGTGTGTTTAGGAACCGTGGCCGTCTGCCATCCTGAGGGTCTGCGCATGTGCAGCCCTTTCAAGCCTTCAGTATCTGTTACTTTTCATTAATTGGCTGATCAGGCAACACTCCCTATTTAAAGCACCTGTGGTCAATACCTCGTTGCCTGATCTTGGAGTCTCATTCCCATGAGCCTCTGAAGGTGTTCCTGTGTTTCCTCATGTATTCAGCTCCTGCTGATTCCTGTTATTTCTATTGTGGTTTTCAGACCACTTCAACTCTCCTGTGTTCATCGTGTCTACTCCAGCTGATTCCTATCCGCTGCCTCCGTTGTTTCTACAGAGTTCCTACTCACTTCAACTCTCCTGTGTTCATCGTGTCTACACCAGCTAATTCCTATCTGCTGCCTCCGTTGTTTCTACAGAGTTCCTACTCACTTCAACTCTCCTGGGTTCATCGTGTCTGCACCAGCTGATTCCTATCCGCTGCCTCCGTTGCTTCTACAGAGTTCCTGCTCACCTCAACTCCCCAGTGTTCATCGTGTCTGCAGCCAGCTGATTCCCATCCGCTGCCTCCGTTGCTTCTACAGAGTTCCAGCTCATCGGGTCAGCGCTCCGCTGCTTCCATCTCTGCTACTGGAGTTCAGACCGCCTCAACTCTCCCGTGTTCTTCAAGTTCCAGTTCCATTTACTACTGCTTCCAGAGTATTGCCTCGTTCATGATGGTTTACCTGCCGTGCGCTGCACCAACTTGATTATCGCTTCCACCTTCCAGTGATCTCTCCTCCTGCCGGCCTCCAGCCGTTCAGGTATCCCTGCACTCCTCTCTGACAGCCTGCTCTCCTGAACCGCGGTATGCATACTTCTCATTGACTTTGCTGGTGTATTGCATATCTTGCTGGACTGTGTTGTGTTCTCCTCCGGAGTCCTCTATCCATTGAGACTATTGCTATCATTGACTTTGTCTCCTATTTGCCTGGATTGTTATTGTGACTTTGTATACTTTAGCAGTGCTGCTCTGTTATCATTGTATTTTGATATCATCGTGGGATCAAGTTCTGTGTACCCGTGTATACTCTGCATAGCATTCATCTCCTCGTGTCCTCCTCACATATATATTGCAGTGGTACAACTTGCTATATGCAGACCACTGCTTCCAGTTCCCTTTGACACCAGTTTCAAGTATCCTCTCACATAGCAGTGGTACAACTTGCTATACGCAGACCACTGACTTCCCTGTTATTTACCTTCACCTGGATTCCATTCCATTACCTAGACAGCGGTACAACTTGCTATACGCAGACCGCTGACTCTCACTACCTCCTTGCTACCTCTGGACATTCCTCCTCACTATAGCAGTGGTACAACTTGCTATACGCAGACCACTGACTACCCTCACGTTTCCTTGTCCATCCAGTTCCTCGTGTTCAATCATATACTCTCTACCAGTGCTGCTAGTCATAGACTTTCCTCGAGCATTCTCTCACCATCTGCTGTTCCTCCAGTTCCGTTGTCACCCTGCTACCAGAGTACCTATTACCATCTATATTACTCTGGTAAGCCAACATCTGGTGATTTCCTGGGCAAAGACTCCTAGTGCCCGTGACAGTAAGATCAGGCCATGACAGACCCAGATGCGGAACCTACAGCTAAAGAGATGCTGCAGCATCTGGTTACCCGTATGGAACAACAGGATGCTCGCCAACAACTGTTGCTGCAATGTTACCAGGCGTTAGCCTCCCAAGGAACGTCTGTGCAAAATATCACAGCTACTATTGATGCTCCTGTGCTTTCCTCCGTTTCCCCAGTGCCATCCCAGGTGTCTACGGCTTCCACGCTTCACCTGCCTACTCCGTCAAAATATGATGGAGACCCCAAAACATGCAGGGGTTTTCTAAATCAATGCTCAGTTCATTTTGAGCTCCAACCTCAAAATTTCTCTACTCATTGTTCCAGAGTGGCCTATCTCATTTCCTTGTTTTCCGGACAAGCTCTCGCATGGGCTTCCCCTCTGTGGGGAAGAAATGATCCATTATTACAGGATAGTGCCAAATTTATTTCCACGTTCCGAAGTGTATTTGATGAACCAGGTCGTGTTATTTCCGCTGCATCCAGCATCCTCCGTCTACGTCAGGGTTCTCGTACAGTAGGCCGGTACGTCATTCAATTTAGGATATTAGCCTCTGAACTTCAGTGGAACACTGAAGCGTTAATTGCCGCCTTCTGGCAGGGGCTTTCTGATAAAATTAAAGATGCACTGACTACTCAAGAATTACCTACTTCTTTAGAAGATTTGATTTCTCTTTGCCACCATGTAGACATGAGATTTTTTGAAAGAGAGTCTGAAAAAACAACTTCAGTTAAAGCACCTCTTCGCTCAAGTCCTCAACTTCACCCAGCTTTATCTCCGGTGATACCCATGGAGATAGGTCGCTCCAAATTAACTTCAGAGGAGAGGGACCGAAGAGTAAAAAATAGACTTTGTATCTATTGTGCTGTTTCCACACATATGCTCAATTCATGCCCTAAAAAATTGGGAAATGCCAGGCCCTAACCAGTTCTGGAGAGGTGAAGTTAGGGTCCCTGGAGTCCTCTCCATGTTCTACGAAATTAAAAGTTTGTGCTTTTGATGTTATAGTTTCCTTTGCTACCAAATACTTTAAGTCCCAAGCACTTATTGACTCTGGAGCTGCGGGAAACTTTATTTTGAAATCCCTCGTGAATCAATGGTCTCTACCAGTGATTACTTTGAAGACACCCATTACTGTGACTGCTATCGATGGATCACGCATTATTAATGGTCTCATCCCTCAGAGTACGTCTCCAGTAACCCTTCAAATTGGTGTATTACACCAAGAAGAAATTTCATTTTTAATTCTTTCTGTTACTACAAGTCCGATTGTATTAGGCCTTCCATGGCTTCAACGTCACTCTCCCCAGATTGACTGGCACACTCCTCAAGTTACGTCTTGGAGAACTGAATGTCATCATCATTGTCTCTCTCAAGTCGTTCCTCTTAAAATACAGCAATCCTCCATTTCACCTTCCTCACCGGGACTTCCTCCTCAGAATGCTTCGTTTGCAGATGTATTTGATAAAACCCAGTCTGAACGTCTTCCTCCTCATCGATCGTGGGATTGTCCGATTGATCTTCAACCTGGCAAGACTCCTCCCAGGGGTCGTGTGTATCCACTTTCGTTACCTGAAACTCAAGCTACATTTGAATACATTCAAGAGAATCTCCAGCGAGGATTTATTCGACCTTCTACCTCTCCCGCTGGAGCCGGGTTTTTCTTTGTTAAAAAGAAGGATGGATCATTACGCCCCTGTATTGATTTCCGTGGACTTAATGCCATAACTATCAAAAATCGGTATCCCATTCCACTTATTACAGAGTTATTTGATCGTATTAAGGGAGTTCGCATCTTTACCAAGTTGGATCTTCGTGGTGCCTACAATTTAATTAGAATCAGGTCCGGTGACGAATGGAAAACAGCTTTCAACACCAGAGATGGGCATTATGAATATTTAGTAATGCCCTTCGGGTTATGTAATGCCCCCGCTGTTTTCCAGGGTTTCATTAATGAGATCTTCCAGGACTTGTTATATGTTTGTGTCGTCGTCTATCTGGACGACATATTGATCTTTTCGCAGGACCTGCCTTCCCATCATCAACATGTGGCAGAGGTCCTTTCCAGACTCCGGAAAAATTCATTATTCTGCAATTTAGAAAAGTGTTCATTCGAGTTGTCCCAGATTCCATTTCTGGGATATATTGTCTCCGGAGTTGGTCTTCAGATGGATCCAGAAAAGGTGAATGCTGTGTTACATTGGCCTCAGCCAACTACTCTTCGTGCAATTCAGCGTTTTTTAGGTTTTGCCAATTACTATAGACGCTTCATTCAAGATTTCTCCTCAATTGCATCTCCTATTGTGGCCCTAACTCGTAAAGGGGCCAATACTAAGCAATGGTCCTCCGAGGCCCTTCAAGCCTTCCAGTTTCTTAAAGAGTCCTTCTCCTCTGCTCCTATTCTTCGACAGCCTGATGTGACGCTTCCCTTCTTCCTAGAGGTAGATGCCTCTAATGTTGGTTTAGGAGCCATTCTCTCCCAAAGATCATAGCAACAAAAATTCCATCCTTGTGCCTTTTACTCTCGGGGTCTTCTGCCTGTGGAGAAGAATTACACCATCGGGGACAAGGAGTTGCTGGCTATTAAAGTAGCATTAGAGGAGTGGAGATACTTGTTGGAGGGAGCTCGTCATCCTGTGACAATTTTTACTGATCATAAGAATTTGTCATATTTACAGTCTGCTCAATGTTTGAATCCTCGTCAAGCAAGATGGTCTCTTTTCTTTTGTCGTTTTGAACTAATCATAACCTTCAAACCAGCTGCAAAGAATAAAAAAGCAGACGCTCTATCTCGAGCTTTTGTGACGTCCTCAGACGTTGAAGATGGTCCCAACCACTCAATATTAGACCCCAAATGTGTTTCTCTGGCTGCTTCTTCCACTAAAGTGCTACCATTTGGGAAAACCCTCGTGCCTCCTGCTCTTCGGAAGAAAATACTTTCGTGGTTTCACTCTTCTCGTTTTTCTGGACACTCTGGTGAACGCAAGACCTTTGAAATTCTTTCTCGAAGTTACTGGTGGCCTTCTATGAGGAGAGATGTCAAAGATTTTGTGGCTGCATGTGAATTGTGTTCCCAGTTCAAGACTCCCTGCAGAACTCCCGCGGGTTTGCTTCAACCACTACCCATTCCGTCCAAGCCTTGGACCCATATTAGTATGGACTTTGTTACGGATCTTCCTCCTAGTAAAAACTGCAATACTATTTGGGTAGTGGTGGACAGATTTTCGAAGATGGCGCATTTCGTTCCCTTGACTGGGTTGCCTTCTTCTTCTACTCTGGCTGAGTATTTCATCAAAGAAATCTTCCGTATTCATGGATGTCCGTCCGAGATTGTTTCAGATAGAGGAGTACAATTTGTTTCCAGATTCTGGTGCGCCCTCTGTAAGACCTTGGGCATACGATTATCACTCTCATCCTCCTACCATCCTCAATCAAACGGACAAACCGAAAGGGTCAATCAAGATCTTGAGACTTTTATAAGGATGTTCTCTTCAGCCAACCAAGACAACTGGGTAGAATTGCTTCCATGGGCTGAATTCGCTCACAACAACATGTACCATGAGTCATCTTCTAAAACTCCATTCTTTGTGGTTTACGGTCACCATCCGTCTTTTCCGGAATTTCCTGCCCTCCCTCCCACCCAAGTTCCTGCTGTAGAGACTATTTGCCAAACCTTCAAAAATATTTGGTCGCAGGTCAAAACCTGTTTAAAGAAGACTTCTGCCAGATATAAGTCTTTTGCAGATAAAAAGAGACGGGCTATTCCACCACTGAAAATCGGAGATCGTGTTTGGTTATCAACCAAAAATATTCGTTTGAAGGTCCCATCTATGAAGTTCGCTCCTCGTTTTATTGGTCCGTATTGGATCATTCAAGTGATAAATCCAGTTTGTTTCAAACTTCTACTTCCTAAGAACCTTCGTATTTCCAATGCCTTCCATGTGTCTTTGCTGAAACCTCTTATCATCAACCGTTTCTCGGTCCCTCCTTCAGCACCTCGGCCAGTTCAAATTCATCAAGAGGAGGACTTTGAGATTACTCACGTATTAGACGCAAAAATTTCGCGAGGAGTTCTTCGTTTCATCGTTCATTGGAAGGGCTTTGGTCCTGAGGAGCGTTCATGGATCAAAGCAGAAGATCTCAACGCTCCAACTCTTCTTAAGAAGTTCTACTCCAAGTTTCCGGACAAACCCGGTTCCAGGTGTTCTGTGCCCACCTTTAAAACGGGGGGTACTGTCACTCACCGGACTGTGAGTGCTACTTCTCGTGTGTTTAGGAACCGTGGCCGTCCGCCATCCTGAGGGTCTGCGCATGTGCAGCCCTTTCAAGCCTTCAGTATCTGTTACTTTTCATTAATTGGCTGATCAGGCAACACTCCCTATTTAAAGCACCTGTGGTCAATACCTCGTTGCCTGATCTTGGAGTCTCATTCCCATGAGCCTCTGAAGGTGTTCCTGTGTTTCCCCGTGTATTCAGCTCCTGCTGATTCCTGTTATTTCTATTGTGGTTTCCAGACCACTTCAACTCTCCTGTGTTCATCGTGTCTACTCCAGCTGATTCCTATCTGCTGCCTCCGTTGTTTCTACAGAGTTCCTACTCACTTCAACTCTCCTGTGTTCATCGTGTCTACACCAGCTGATTCCTATCTGCTGCCTCCGTTGTTTCTACAGAGTTCCTACTCACTTCAACTCTCCTGGGTTTATCGTGTCTGCACCAGCTGATTCCTATCCGCTGCCTCCGTTGCTTCTACAGAGTTCCTGCTCACCTCAACTCCCCGGTGTTCATCGTGTCAGCGCTCCGCTGCTTCCATCTCTGCTACTGGAGTTCAGACCGCCTCAACTCTCCCGTGTTCTTCAAGTTCTAGTTCCATTTACTACTGCTTCCAGAGTATTGCCTCGTTCATGATGGTTTACCTGCCGTGCGCTGCACCAACTTGATTACCGCTTCCACCTTCCAGTGATCTCTCCTCCTGCCGGCCTCCAGCCGTTCAGGTATCCCTGCACTCCTCTCTGACAGCCTGCTCTCCTGAACCGCGGTATGCATACTTCTCATTGACTTTGCTGGTGTATTGCATATCTTGCTGGACTGTGTTGTGTTCTCCTCCGGAGTCCTCTATCCATTGAGACTATTGCTATCATTGACTTTGTCTCCTATTTGCCTGGATTGTTATTGTGACTTTGTATAATTTAGCAGTGCTGCTCTGTTATCATTGTATTGTGATATCATCGTGGGATCAAGTTCTGTGTACCCGTGTATACTCTGCATAGCATTCATCTCCTCGTGTCCTCCTCACATATATATTGCAGTGGTACAACTTGCTATATGCAGACCACTGCTTCCAGTTTCCTGTAACACCAGTTTCAAGTATTTTCTCACATAGCAGTGGTACAACTTGCTATACGCAGACCACTGACTTCCCTGTTATTTACCTTCACCTGGATTCCATTCCTTTACCTAGACAGCGGTACAACTTGCTATACGCAGACCGCTTACTCTCACTACCTCCTCGCTACCTCTGGACATTCCTCCTAACTATAGCAGTGGTACAACTTGCTATACGCAGACCACTGACTACCCTCACGTTTCCTTGTCCATCCAGTTCCTCGTGTTCAATTATATACTCTCTACCAGTGCTGCTAGTCATAGACTTTCCTCGAGCATTCTCTCATCATCTGCTGTTCCTCCAGTTCCGTTGTCACCCTGCTACCAGAGTACCTATTACCATCTATATTACTCTGGTAAGCCAACATCTGGTGATTTCCTGGGCAAAGACTCCTAGTGCCCGTGACAGTGTGTAAGGGTCTTTAAAAAGCTGAGACCAGGTACCGCAAATTGTCAGACTTTGGGAAACCAATTCAAATTGATAAGCTGTCCATCTTCCAAGCCAATTTCCCTTGGCTGGAATATACCACTTCTATGTAAGTTATACTCTGAATCTAATCCTTTTTATTTTAAACTGTTTTGCCTGTGTATGTTATGTCAATCTATTAATTGTTTATTAATTCTTTTTTATGTCAGAATGCCCTTTACTTTTGTATATTAAATCTATAATTGAATATGTTGCGTCCTTGATACTCTAACGAATCCATTAGCCTGTTAATAAGAAATAGCTTGACCAAGTTAACTCTTTGAATTCCAGTGTGTGATTTGTTGATACATTTGATTAAGAAGCTTAGTGTGTGCTTGCATTTGTGTAACAATCTGGAGGTGTGAAGAGTTAACCCTTTGTTTGCTGGTGGGGGCCTTGTTAGCCTGTGGTAGCTAGAAGCCTTGTGTGCCATTGTGGGACAGTATATTGGGGTCTTATTGTCCATATTTGACAGGTGGTGGCAAACCTGAAGTGTGTTGGGGTGTGAGCGCTGTTTGGGGGCAATTCAAAATGTCTATAACCTGTGTGATAGGTAGAAAGAGACTGCGGGCTGGAATCGTGTGTGACCTCATACAGCAAACACCCCAAAGCCACGGCAGCTGGCAAATTGGTGGCATAGCAGTGGGATTATTTCTTAGAGTATTAAGTGCATGGTTTAAGCAATTAACCCTTGCACTTATAAACTGATTGTAACCTTGCGAGGAATACAATAGTTTTACAAGGACAAAACTCAGGGCTTATAATTATTTTTGAAGGCATACGTGCAAAGCAGTTCTCTTCCCTCTCTCTATTTTTTCTTTTCTATCTTTTATATTGCAAAGTAACTGAGGAGATAGCTGCGGCATATAAGCACACTACAAAGGAGGCACTGATTTCACTATGTGAGGATGGAGCAATTCCCACTAGTGGCAAAAGCAAGGAGCAATTGAGTGAAGCTCTCGTGCAGAGAAATCAGCACCAAGTCATAGATGTGTCCCAGGAGGGGCATAGCCAGGATTCAGAAGCGGACCTGACTGTGAATATTGTTCAAAACTGTGGACTGTTAATTTCGGATGATTCTAATAGTTCATGTGTGGACACTGCTATGGACGTTTATTTGCAAACTGTCCTAAAATATTTGGGCCCAGCGGACATTATGTTCCAACTCTGCCTGTTATTTGTATCTAGCAGCAGTACCTTATACCACCAGAGGTGCTGCTGTTCTGTTCCTGAACTTTTCCACATGCCTAAAGGTTAATCACCTTGCATTATGCCTGATTAGAACTGCACCTGTTGCACTGCTTTAAGTACCTGCCTCAAGCTGTGCTCTGAGCAGTTCATCCTTATATACCTGGCTGCTGCTTGTGTTCCCCCTGTTCCTGTTTGATTCTGCTGATATTTGATCTCCCGTTGTGACCTTGGCCTGTTTACCGTTTATGCTTGTCTGCTCGTGACCCCGAACCTTGCCTGGATACTGCTGGACCTCTCGTTACCTTAGACCTTGGCCTGATTACCAGACTATGCAAGTTTGCTTGTGACATTTACTTTGCCTGGACTCTGTTTGCTTCCTGGACTAAACTTTTGCATCCTGGAATTGGGTAACTCACCCTTTTTATCCCTGCATTCAAACTATATTAGTATTCTGTGGAACCAGTTATTTCTGTGCACCTTCCTGCCATACCTGTTCATTATACCTGTTTATGAAAACCTGCATGTTCCTGGAACTGAATCCTTGCTTATATATTTTGCTGGAATAAAGACATTTGTATTATACTTCCGTGGCTGCTTGCTGAGTTTACTAGGAATCATAACACATTACAACTAAAATGCAGCTTATACGGTAGTTTCAGGAGAAGGAAGCTGCGAAGCATCAGGTAGTGGAGAGGCGTGCTGCTATGGAGGCTGCAGAGAGGTGTGGTGCTATGGAGGCAACGGAGTGCCAGGCAGAAAGGGAAGCTGCTGAGTGAGAGGCCGAGAGGAGATATCAGCTGGAGCTTGACAAGCTCCAACACCAACCAGAAGATAGAAAGACTGGTATCAGCAGACCCCGTCCAGAGAATTTCCCTGTATTGGAAAAAAATGAGGATTTAGATGCTTTTTTGAGATGATTTGAAAAGACATGCCGACAGTATGGACTGCACAAAGAGCAGTGGGCACAGTATTTAACCCCTGGTTTGAGAGGGAAAGCATTAGAGGCCATTGCAGATCTTCCACCTGAGAATGACGGAGGTTATGAGGCTATCAAAAGTGCCCTGTTGCAGTGTTTTAATATCACACACACAGGCAGAAATTCCGAGATTTAAAACGCAGTGCCTCTGACACTTGTTCAGGACTTGTAGCCCAACTGTCTGCTTCTTTCAAACAGTGGATTGGAGGGTTAAAGATCACCACATTTGAATCTTTGAGAGAATTAATGATCCAGGAGCAGTTTCTCACTTTGTGCCCAGCTGATGTGAAGGAATGGATAGTGGATCGGGACCCTGAATCATTTGCGGAAGCAACTAGACTGGCTGACAAGTATGATGTCACCCGGGCACCTGCAGCTAAAACAGGGACTTTTGCGCTAGGGCAGTCTGCCTGTACAGGGGGATGGCCAGGAGGATCAACGCCACCCCCCTCAACACCATCACACCCTCTTTTTACACCTTTTGGGAGGGTTGGGGCCAAGCCTGTTTAGGGAGACACCCGCTAATGTTTTGTGTTCAACCAGGTGGGACACATCAGTACCACCTGTTCAGAAAAGAAGACCACTTCACTCTCCAGTGGGGGGGGGGGGTACCTTCCCTGCAGTCTTCTCCAGCTGTCCTGTGTGTTTCTGGACCACAAGGGGGCCGTAAGGACAACCTGCAAACAGTTACTGTGGGTGACAAGGTAACTGTGGGGTTAAGAGACACTGATGCGGATGTTCCGCTAGTGCACTCAGAACTGATAGGGTTAGAGGACTTCATTCCAGGAAAGTGTATTTCTCTGCAAGGGGTGGATGGAATTCACCTTACTGTGCCAGTGGCAAAGGTTTACCTTGATTGGGGTGCTGGAAGAGGTCTAAGAGATGTAGGGGTCTCTGATAATATGACTGCAAATGTGATACTGGGGACAGATTTAGGAAGGATGCTGTCTCAGTATGTCTCTAATGATGATGTTAATGCCACACCTGTTACTGTATCAGAATCTGCCGAGAGTAACCACGTTTTACCCAGGTACCAGAATGTGACAGGGAAAGGGAATGTCGTATTGATTCTGATGTGTGTAATGATGCCAATGCCCCACCTGTCACTGTGTTAGAATCTGCTGAAAGTAACCACGTGTTTTCCCAGGTGCCGGGATATGAAAGGGAAAGAGAATGTAGTATTGTACATGATGCGTATAATGATGATAATGCCAAAAGTAGTATTGCATTAGTATCTGCACATGTTTTTCCACTGACATCTTGTCCTGTCTATAATTTAATATGTTACATGCTTTTTTAATACTTTTTTTTTTTTCCCGTGAGACATATGTATGTGCTCGTTTGTTTTTTTCTTACTTTGTTTCATGTCATAGTTTACTTGTTTTTACTTTGTTTCGTAGCCTAGTCATGGGGCTGTTTACTAGCTTTCTTATGTTTCCTGTCTGTTCTATAGCTTTCCATTGACACTGCTGATTAACAGTACATTTACATCAAAGGATCACCCTCCATTTTGTGGTAAGTAAGATGGCCCTAAGTGTGCAACCTTGCATAGCATATAAGGAGAAGGAATAATTTGGCTTTCTTTCTTATTACTGTTTTTTCTCCCTGATACATATGTATGTGCTCATTTTTTTGTTGTTTTTTTCCTAGTCATGTGGCACAGTGGCTAATTGTGTTCTCTGTTTTATTTGATAACATTTTTTTCTTTTTTTTTTCAGCCCCATTATGACTTTGGCCAACCCACTTGTAGGTGTAAGTATATTGTAAATCTTTCATGTGCATACAGGAGTGACATTTTAAAAGTGATGAGGTTATGTATCTTTTGTAACATCCTTCTCTCTCAAATATAGTGTTTCTTAGAAATGGCAGAGGCACATGTGGCAGCGTAGGAGAGCAAACAGCGTCCACGACTCCAAAACCAGTAACTAGTCCATCGTCGACGGCCCATGGAGCGTGTCTTCAGGCCACGTGTCTGCCTCTTTGGGATGTCTGTTATGGTTGGCTTACAGGAAATAGATCCATAGGCTCTGCTGAACATGGCTAAGCCCACCCACGGGCGCGGAGTCTAACAGATAGGTGGGTTTCACCAGGAACCCCAGCAAGGAGGTATGGTCTTGGCTGCACCAAGTCTGCCGGTCGCGGTCCCGTGAGTGAGTGTACAGCAGAACGATGTGGGGGAGCCAGGTGAAGTGGATGGAGATGATGGAGTCCACAGATGAGTGGTATAAATACAGGCACAACAATAATATAGGCTGATGTCAGCAGCCAATGAGTCACTAGGAGAATAGGTGCTCTGTGGTATACAACGAGAGGACAGAGGCTGTCACTATGAAGTACTCTGGAGATGGTAATGGAAGTACTGGAGCATCAATAGTTCAACACAGCCAGAGGCTGAAGGCTGACTGGAGTGGTGGATGTAACTCGTAGTAATATCATCATCATCATCATTTATTTATATAGCGCCAACATATTCCGTAGCGCTTTACAATTGGGGACAAACATAATAAACTAATGAACAAACTGGATAAAACAGACAAAGAGGGGAGAAGGCCCTGCTCGCAAGCTTACAATCTATGATACAATGGGAGATTGACACATGAGGTTAAGTCTACATTTTGCATTTTGGCCCAGCCAGACTGCAAAGGTAAAAGTGACTCATAAGCTAAATGAACCCGTCACACAACAATGTTGGTCAGGGGGCAGCCGTCCTGCGTGAAACTGTGTAACAGGCTAAAGGTAGCGAGGTTAAGAGGGTGGCCGAGGAATATTATAAGCTTGTCTGAAGAGGTAGGTTTTCAGAGAACGCTTGAAAGTTTGTAGACCAGAGGAGAGTCTTACTGTGTGAGGGAGAGAATTCCATAGAGTGGGTGCAGCCCGAAAAAAGTCCTGTAACCGGGAATGGGAGGATGTAATGAGGGTGGATGAGAGACGCAGATCTTGTGTAGAACGGAGTTGCCGAGTTGGGAGAGATTTTGAGACAAGAGAGGAGATGTATGTTGGTGCAGCTTTGTTGATGGCCTTGTAGGTTAGTAAAAGTATTTTATATTGGATTCGGTACAAAACAGGCAGCCAGTGTAGAACATACAGAGTGATTCAACAGAGGAAGAACGATTTGCAAGGAAAATCAGTCTTGCCGCAGCGTGCAAAATAGATTGTAGAGGTTTGAGTCTGTTTTTGGGAAGACCAGTAAGGAGGGAATTGCAATAGTCAATGCGGGAGATGATGAGTGCATGAATTAAGGTTTTTGCAGTGTCTTGTGTGAGATATGTGCGAATTCTGGATATGTGCTTTAGATGTATGTAGCAGGATTTAGATATAGAGTCAATGTGGGGAACAAAGGATAGGTGTGAGTCAAGGATTACACCTAGGCAGCGAGCTTGTGGGGTGGGATTTATGGTCATGTTATCAACAGAGATAGAAATGTCAGGTATGCTCTTGTTGGTGGGTGGGAATATTATTAACTCTGTTTTAGAAAGATTAAGTTTGAGTTGGCGAAAGGACATGCAAGATGAAATGGCAGAAAGACAGTGAGTTACACGGGACAACACAGATGTCGAGAGATCAGGAGAGGATAGATAGATTTGGGTATCATCCGCATAGAGATGATACTGAAAGCCAAAGGAACTTATTAGATTTCCAAGAGAAGCGGTATAGATAGAGAACAGCAGAGGACCTAGCACCGAGCCTTGTGGTACTCCAACTGATAGGGGAAGCAGAGCAGAGGTGGCTCCAGAGAAATTAACAGTGAAAGAGCGATTAGAAAGGTAGGATGAGAACCAGGATAGAACAGTGTCTTGAAGACCTAGGGATTGCAGTGTTTGTAGGAGAAGAGAGTGGTCAACAGTGTCAAATGCAACCGAGAGATCCAGGAGAATTAGGAGAGAGTAATGGCGTTCAGTTTTAGCAGTGATCAGATCATTGACAACCTTGGTCAATGCAGTCTCTGTGGAGTGTTGAGAACGAAAGCCAGACTGAAGAGGATTCAACAGGTTGTTAGCGGAAAGAAAGCGTGTGAGGCGAGTGTAGGCAAGTCTCTCTAGAAGCTTGGAGGGGCACGGCAGCTGAGAGATGGGACGGTAATTTGAGAGAGAGTTTGGGTCGGAATCTCGTTTTTTAAAATAGGAGTAATCACTGCATGCTTGTATAGTGATGGAAAGATGCCAGTAGAGAGCGAGAGATTACAGATTTGAGTTAAAGGTGAAATGAGCACAGACGACAGGGATCTACCAATTTGCGAGGGAATAGGATCAAGAGGACAGAAGGTAGTGTAGGAAGATAAGAAGAGCGTAGAAATTTCCTCTTCATTTGTGGTGTCAAATGAAGAGAGGGTGTCAGAGGGTAGTGGGAAGGAATTGAGCTGATGGCTTGTTGAGGAAGAGGATACCATTTCTAGTCTGATCTTGTCAATCTTGTCCTTGCAGTAGGAAGCAAGATCCTGAGCACTGATAGAAGATGGAGGGTTCGGGGTGGGAGGATTGAGAAGATATTTAAATGTATTGAAAAGGCGTTTAGGGTTAGAAGCCTGAGCATAGATAAGAGATTGGAAGTATGTTTGTTTTGCAGTGTCCAGAGCATTTCGATAGGAGTGGTAGACAGAAGTATATGTGAAGAACTCATTAGAGGTGCGAGATTTACGCCAGTGACGTTCTGCTTTACGGGACAGTTTTGAAGATTTCGTGTTGCTTTAGTGTGCCACGGATGACATCGAAGTCGACACGTAGTATGTAGTGTCGCTGGAGCCACTTGATCAAGGGCCGCTTCTAAGGTTTGGTGAAAATGGGGTACTGCCATCTCAGGGGATGAGAATGTAGAGAGAGGGGAGAGAAGGTGTTGGAGAGAGGTGGAAAATTGTTGAAGATTAATAGAATTCAGATTTCTGCGGGTATGAGGAGGCTTGGTAGAGTTAGACAGTAGAGAGGTTAGAGCAGTGGGGGTGAGTGAGTAGCTGATAAGGTGATTATCCGAGAGGGGGAAGGATGTGTTAAGAAAATTAGAAACTGAGCATTGTCTAGAGAAAACAAGATCAATGCAGTGGCCATCCTTATGAGTAGATGACTCAATCCAGTGGGAGAGGTCAAGTGAGGAGGTTAGAGAGAGTAGTTTGGAAGCAGCTTTGGAAGGTGGGTTATCAATGGGGATGTTGAAATCACCCATGATGATGGTGGGGATGTCTAAAGATAAGAAGTGAGGGAGCCATGCAGAGAAATCCTCAATAAATTGTTGGTGTGCTCCAGGAGGACGATAGATCACTGCAACACGTAGAGAGAGTGGATTAAAAATGTGCATAGCATGTACTTCAAAAGATGTGAACGTGAGTGTAGGACATTTGGTAGAACTGTAAACGTGCACTGTGGGGAGAGAAGTAGTCCAACCCCACCTCTTTGTCTGCCTTCAGGTCTGGAGGTGTGGTCGAGATGGAGGCCACCATGTGAAAGTGCTGCAGGTGAGGCAGTGTCTGATTGCATGAGCCATGTTTCTGTTATTGCCAGAAGGTTGAGGTTTTTTGAGAGGAAGAGATCATGAATGGAGGTAAGTTTGTTACAAACAGAGCGTGCATTCCAAAGGGCACATTTAAAGGACTTTGGAAGAGAGGGGAGACAGGTGATGTGTTTGAGGTTTGCTATAGAATGGTAGTGCTCTGATGTATGCGTGTGTGAGGAGTGTGGGGGACCTGGATTAGGTGATATATCACCAGCTAATAGAAGCAGAGTGAGAGAAAGATAAGCAAGGGGATTGTAAGATGTGTGACTTTTTATTTTCTGGCGACAGGTGGAGGTTGTACTTGTTAGAGATAATAAATAGGACAGCAGTTCATGGGTGTTGACTAGAGGTGAGTGAAGTAATGCAGGTGCAATATGAACAAATGTTTGTGTTGGTGGAGGGGTGAAGGATGATACAGTTCTAAAGATCATGCCATGAAAAGAGACCAAGAACAGCAATTTGTTCCACATTGTGATAAAAGGAGTTAAAGCCAAAAAGTTAGGGGATTTTAAACAATTACCTCTTTGCAGTGTTCCATATAGAAAGACAAGTAATGCAGAAATAGGCTGTGGCAGATGTTGCTTATTGTTGGAAATAAAATCCAGTCAAATGTAGTCCAATGTTTGACCAACTGTGTTGTCTAACTGTGCATTTTAGCTGATGAGTCCCAGATGAAATAGCAGCTCTGAACGGTAGTGATGAGAGAACTGGAGCTGTCACAATAGAGTACACTGGAGATGGTAATAGAGGTACTGGAACAGCGATAGTTCAACGCGGCTGCAGGCTGAGAGCAAACTGAGTTGTGGAGGTAACCCGTGGTAACAGCTGATGAGTCACAGATGTAGTAGCGGCTCTGAGTGGTAGTGATGTGAGAACTGAAGCTGTCACGATGAAGTACACTGGAGATGGTATTAGAGGTACTGGAGCAGCGATAGTTCAACACGGCCAGAGACTGAGAGCAGGCTGGAGTAGCGGAGGTAACCCATGGTAACAGCTGATGAGTCACAGATGTAGTAGCGGCTCTGAGTGGTAGTGATGAGAGAACTGAAGCTGTCACGATGATGTACACTGGAGATGGTAAGAGAGGTACTGGAACAGCAATGGTTTAGCACAGACCACGAACTGAAAGCAGACTGGAACACAGGCAAACCACAAGGAGAACAGGAACCAGAACCACAGGCTGCAGGAAGTGAGCTTGAAGAACAGGCATCAGACAGGTGAATCCAGGAGGTTTAAATAGTGCTCCAGAAGTGCTTAGCCAATGAAAAAGAGGGAGGAGGTCCTGAAGTGCAATAGGCTTGCACCTGCACAGATCTGAATATAGCTGAATGAATGAACTGGAGAATGTCTGATGCTGGGACATGGCAGTTTCCAGATGAATGGACTGCAGGTAACAAGACAGGTACTATCTGTGGGACCGGAGTGTTACAATGTCAGATGCTGAGGTGGTACGTCGTTATTGGTTTCTGCCTCGTGTCATCCTGGACACCCTGCACATTATGCAGAGTGACCTGGAGCCAAAGCGCAACATTCCGACAGCAATACCGCCATTGAACAAACTGTTGGCGGTGTTGCACTTTTGTGTCACAGGGTTGTTCCAGACCACTGTGGGAGTCGTGGCAGGGGTGTCCCAGAAGTCCTTCAGTCGTGTGCTGAAGGTTGTTCTGCGGGCATTCCTGTTGCGGCTCAGGCAATTCATACATCTGCCATACAATCAGGGCCGGATTAACCATAGGGCTAACTGGGCTACAGCCCAGGGGCATATGGCATCCAGGGGGCCCTTGAAAGTGCTTAGCAGCAGTATTGATCGGTCAGGGGTGGGGGCAACCCCGGCGCAATCAGTGCTGCTGAGTACTTTCACTGCGGTCCTTCCCCGGAGAGCTGTAGTCTCCTTACTGAGATCTCGTGAGTCTCACTCTCACAATATCTCCTCAGTAAAGAGCGTATAGCGCACTGGAGAAGGAGGTAAGGGCAGCTCGGATCACGGGGGGGGGCTTCAGCTCAGATCACAGGGGGGGCCCTCATGGGGGAATGGAGGCCCCTTAGCCCAGGGGCCTCCATTCCCTTAATCCGGCACTGCATACAATGAGGAGTCCCTTGTGCAGATCAAATGGCAGTTTGCGACCATAGCCGGTTTTCCGCATGTCATACGGGCAGTAGATGGTACTCATGTAGCCTTGGTCCAGTCGAGTGGGAATGCTGTGATTTATTTGAATCACAAGCATTTCCACTCAAACAAACGTCCAGGCTATATGTGACCTGTCTCTCCAGATTCGTGACCTGGATGCTGTGTGGCCAGGGAGTACACAGGACTCCTTTGCCTTCTGGCAATCAGGGACATGGCAAAGATTGCAACAGAGGCAAGGGGGTGCAAGGCCACATGGTGACGCGTGGCTATTAGGTACTAGGTTTGTTTCTTTTTAACCTTAATAGACGTCATATATGTAGTACTTGAAAGTGTTAATATTCATGTCTTAAGTTTTCTAGCTAAGTAGACATATTACTTATTACAATGGAGTTATCTAATATCGTTCCCAGTTAAATTGTGATGTTTAACAAAAAATACCACCTGGACAGATGCCCCTGTAAAAAGTAAAGATGAGCGGGCTCGGATTTCGCTACTGTTCGGGTATTTCCGGCCGCCAAATGAATCCAAAACGAGGCTATGACATCCAAGTCTCGCGTCGGATCTCGCGAGACTCGGATGTCATAAATTCCCCTCTCGCGGCCGCCATCTTCATTCTGCCTGCGATCACTGAAGAGGGAGGTTGTAGTTTGGGAACCCCTGTCCTGCTTATTTTCAGTGGTTACTTGGGAGATCCTGTGCTGTGTCCTGCTGATCAGTTTAGTGGTGCTTTGTCCAGTGCTCTGTCCTGCTGAGTCCAGTGGTGCTTTGTCCAGTGCTCTGTCCTGCTGAGTCCAGTGGTGCTGTGTCCTGTGCTCTGTCCTGCTGAGTCCAGTGGTGCTGTGTCCTGTGCTCTGTTCTGCTAAGGCCATTGTTATTTAAAAAGTATTAAAAAGTAAAAAAAAAATTAAAATTAATTATAAAAAAAATATACAAAAATAATTTAAAAAAATATATAAAAAAACTATAAAAAAAAGTCTATAAAAATTTCTACTGCAATATATGAATAGGTTCACTGTTCCTGCAGTCAAGAAATATTAGTACTGCAATATATAAAAATATGTTCACTGTTGCTGCTGTACCAAAAAATAGGTACTGCTATTTCAAACTACGTTCACTGTTGCTGCTGTACCAAAAAATAGGTACTGCAATTTCAAACTACGTTCACTGTTGCTGCTGTACAAAAAAATAGGTACTGCAATTTCAAACTACGTTCACTGTTGCTGCTGTACCAAAAAATAAGTACGGCAATTTCAAACTACGTTCACTGTTGATGCTGTACCAAAAAATAGGTACTGCTATTTCAAACTATGTTCACTGTTGCTGCTGTACCAAAAAATAGGTACTGCTATTTCAAACTACGTTCACTGTTGCTGCTGCTGTACCAAAAAATAGGTACTGCAATTTCAAACTACGTTCACTGTTGCTGCTGTACCAAAAAACAGGTACTGCAATTTCAAACTACGTTCACTGTTGCTGCTGTACCAAAAAACAGGTACTGCAATTTCAAACTACGTTCACTGCTGCTGCTGTACCAAAAAATAGGTACTGCGATTTCAAACTACGTTCACTGCTGCTGCTGTACCAAAAAATAGGTACTGCGATTTCAAACTACGTTCACTGTTGCTGCTGTACCAAAAAATAGGTACTGCGATTTCAAACTACGTTCACTGTTGCTGCTGTACCAAAAAATAGGTACTGCGATTTCAAACTACGTTCACTGTTGCTGCTGTACCAAAAAATAGGTACTGCGATTTCAAACTACGTTCACTGTTGCTGCTGTACCAAAAAATAGGTACTGCTATTTCAAACTACGTTCACTGTTGCTGCTGTACCAAAAAATAGGTACTGCAATTTCAAACTACGTTCACTGTTGCTGCTGTACCAAAAAATAGGTACTGCTATTTCAAACTACGTTCACTGTTGCTGCTGTACCAAAAAATAGGTACTGCAATTTCAAACTACGTTCACTGTTGCTGCTGTACCAAAAAATAGGTACTGCTATTTCAAACTACGTTCACTGTTGCTGCTGTACCAAAAATTAGGTACTGCTATTTCCAACTACATTCACTGTTGCTGCTGTACCAAAAAATAGGTACTGCTGTATAACTCCAGTCCAGTGGTACTCTCCTGTGCCACAGATAATTTGTAAAGGCTTTGCTGAGTGTGTGTGGTTTAGGGGTACGCTCTCTTGTGCTGCATATAATGGAGTACCAAAATTTGGAGGATAAAGTAGCGAAAGATCAAGAACCACTTCCTCCTAATGCTGAAGCTGCTGCCACTAGTCATGACATAGATGATGAAATGCCATCAACGTCGTCTGCCAAGGCCGATGCCCAATCTCATAGTAGAGGGCATGTAAAATCCAAAAACCCAAAGTTTACAAAAATTAGCAAAAAAAGAAAATTAAAATCATCTGAGGAGAAACGTAAACTTGCCAATATGCCATTTACGACACGGAGTGGCAAGGAACGGCTTAGGCCCTGGCCCGTGTTCATGACTAGTGGTTCAGCTTCACCCAAGGATCTAAGCCCTCCTCCTCCCCACCCCTCTAAAAAATTTAAGAGAGTTAAGCTGTCATCAACAACACAGCAAACAACTCTGCCTTCTAAAGAGATGGCATCACAAATCCCCAAGGCGAGTCCAAGGGTGTTGGTGGTTGCAAAGCCTGACCTTCCCATCACTGTACGGGAAGAGGTGGCTCCTTCCACCATTTGCAGCATGTCCTCTGCATATGCTGGAAGGATCACCCACAGTCCAGTTACAGATTTGGCTAATGAAGGTGTCAATGTTGTACACCGAGAGGAGGATATTGATGTAGTTGGCGCTGAGGAGGAACTTGACGAGGAGGATGCTGATGTGGTTATCTTAAATGAGGCACCAGGGGGAGAAATAGTTGTTGTCCATGGGATGAAAAAGCCCATCGTCATGCCTGGGCAGAAGACCAAAAAATCCATCTCTTCGGTCTGGAGTTATTTCTATCCCAATCCGGACAACAAATGTATGGCCATATGTACCTTATGTAAAGCTCAAATAAGCAGGGGTAAGGATCTTGGCCACCTAGGGACATCCTCCCTTATACGTCACCTGAAGAACCTTCATAATTCAGTGTTTAGTTCAGGACCTGTGGCTAGGACCGTCAGCAGTCCAGGGACACCTAAATCCCTTGGTCCTGTTGTATACACACCAGCAACACCCTCCTCGTCAACTTCCTCCACGATCTCCATCAGAGATAGTCCTGCAGGTCATGTCACCGGCATGACTGAGTCCTCTTCAATCCGGGATTCTGCCGGAGGATCCTGCAGCGGTACGCCTACTACTGCCGCTGCTGCTGTTGTTGCTGCTGGTAGTCGGTCATCTTCCCAGTGGGGAAGTTGTAAGAACGCTACGTCTTTCACCAAACAGTTGACCGTCCAACAGTCGTTTGCCATGAGCACGAAGTACGACAGTAGTCATCCTATGGCAAAGCGGATAACTGCGGCCGTAACAGCTATGTTGGTGTTAGACGTGCGTCCGGTGTCCGCCATTAGTGGAGTGGGATTTAGACGGTTGATGGAGGTATTGTGTCCCCGGTACCAAATCCCGTCGAGATTTCACTTCACTAGGCAGGCGATACCCGGGATGTACAGAGAAGTACGAAAAAGTGTCCTCAGTGCTTTGAAAAATGCGGTTGTACCCACTGTCCACTTAACCACAGACATGTGGACAAGTGGTTCAGGGCAAACTAAGGACTATATGACTGTGACAGCCCACTGGTTAGATGCATCGCCTTCCGCAGCAACAGCAGCAGCTGCATCAGTAGCAGCATCTCTACAACGGCTGCTCGTTCCAAGGCAGGCAACATTGTGTATCACCGGTTTTAATAAGAGGCACAACGCTGACAACCTCTTAGAGAAACTGAGGGAAATAATCTCGCTGTGGCTTACCCCACTTAGACTCTCCTGGGGATTTGTGGTGTCAGACAACGCCAGTAACATTGTGCGGGCATTACATATGGGCAATTTCCAGCACGTCCCATGTTTTTCCCACACAATAAATTTGGTGGTGCAGCATTACCTGAAGAGTGACAGGTGTGTGCAGGATATGCTTGCGGTGGCCCGCAAAATTGCTGGACACTTTCGGCATTCTGCCAGTGCCTACCGCAGACTCGAGTAACATCAAAAAAGGCTGAACCTGCCCTGCCATCACCTCAAACAAGAGGTTGTGACGCGCTGGAACTCCACCCTCTATATGCTGCAGAGGATGGAGGAGCAGCAAAAGGCCATTCAAGCCTACACAGCCACCTACGACATAGGCAAAGGAGTGGGGATGCGCCTGAGTCAAGCGCAGTGGAGACTGATTTCCGTGTTGTGCAAGGTTCTCCAGCCGTTTGAACTTGCCACACGAAAAGTCAGTTCCAACACTGCCAGCTTGAGTCAGGTGATTCCCCTGATCAGGCTGTTGCTGAAGCAGCTGGAGAAAGTGAGGGAGGAGCTGGTAAAGCATTGCGATTCAGAGCATGTAGCTCTTGTGGATGAAACCCTTCGTACACTTTGCCAGGATCCGAGGTCGGTTACTCTTTTAAAGTCAGAGGAATACATTCTGGCCACAGTGCTGGATCCTCGGTTTAAAGCGTATGTTGTGTCTCTGTTTCCGGCGGACACAAGTCTACAGCGGTGCAAAGACCTCTGAAGAGGACCGTGACATGCCAACAGCTCCTCCTTCATTTTCTTCAACACATGTGGCTGCGAGGAAAAAGCTGAGTTTTCCTAAACGACCCGCTGGCGGGGATGCTGAGAACATATGGTCCGGACTGAAGGACCTGCCAACCATTGCAGACATGTCTACTGTCGCTGCATTGGATGCTGTCACTATTGAAAAAATGGTGGAGGATTACTGGGTGGGAGGGCCCAAGGACAATTCCACCTTGCAACTCTTTTTTTGGCATTATGTGCTCTTTGGGGCCTAGTTTTTCAAACTGCCATCCTGTCTGCCACTGCAGTGCCACTCCTAGATGGGACACCTAAATCCCTTGGTCCTGTTGTATCCACACCAGCAAAACCCTCCTCGTCAATTTCCTCCACGATCTCGATCAGAGATAGTCCTGCAGTCCAGAAATATTAGTACCAGAGATTAAACTACGTTCACTGTTCCTGCAGTCCAGAAATATTAGTACCAGAGATTAAACTACGTTCACTGTTCCTGCAGTCCAGAAATATTAGTACCAGAGATTAAACTAGGTTCACTGTTCCTGCAGTCCAGAAATATTAGTACCAGAGATTAAACTACGTTCACTGTTCCTGATTGGTTTGTTAAAGTGTGAATGTCCTATTTCAACAACATCAGGGTGGGTGCGAGGGCCCAAGGACAATTCCATTTTGCACCTCTAGCAAACTCTTGCAAACTGCCATCCTGTCTGCCACTGCAGTGCCACTCCTAGATGGGCCACGTGTTTGTGCCGCCCACTTGTGTCGCTTAGCTTAGACATCCAGCTACCTCGGTGCAACCTTTTGGACTAAAAACAATATTGTGAGGTGTGAGGTGTTCAGAATAGACTGGAAATTAGTGGAAATGAATGTTATTGAGGTTAATAATAGTGTAGGAGTGGAAAAAAAAAATAATTATGGATTTTAGCACTTTTTATGCTTTTTTTTTAAAAAAAATCAGAACCCAAAATCCAAAATCAGAACCAAAACCTTTCGTGGGGTGTTTTGGCAAAACAAATCAGAACCCAAAACCTCAAGCTAATCAGAACCCAAAACCCAAAACACCAAAAGTGGCCGGTGCACACCCCTAATAAAAAGCTCATTTAGTGCAGCTTATTAGGTGCCACTTAACATTTATAATGACCAGTGCTAGTCCAAAATTACTTGCTTTACTTTCATTTGCATGTAATGTTACTGTATTAGGAATTAATTATAATAATAATATATTAACAATAAAAAAGTCTAACTGTCATGCCAAATAAATGCCCGTGTGTCCGCTGTGTGAGTAACTGCACAGCAAAAAAAACAAAGGGCCACACCATTCATGTCAGTAACTTAGATTAAACAAATATTATACAATATTTGTGCTAATAATTGTGGTCACATGAACAGTATTTCTGATTTTATCAAACGTTAACCATTTCATTTTTGGAACATGAGTGGTGTAGTGTATTTCCCATTGCAAGCTACCATTATCTGTATGTTTATGTATGTTGGAGAAAATAAAAAATAAAAACAAATATAACACATCCTATTTTCCAACAGGGCGCCAACACAGCTACCGCCACCACTACTGCAATGAAGAAGGGCCACATTAGGAGGAGGTGGTCCAACAGGAGGTGGTGGGGTGGTCCAGGAGGAGGCAGCAGTGACAACTGATGAGGTTGACCTGCCCCAGGAAGAGGAGGCAGTGGTGGTCTTGGAGAGAACCTTTCCATCTCCCCAGTCCTGTTCAAGAGCGAGCCTGAACCATCTCAGCAGCCACAGGTACTGGTGGAGGAAAATAAGTACAGGGTAATTGTCATGTAGTGGAGTTTTGACATTTTTTTTTTAAAAGCAGATAGACGTTGACATGACAAACAGTTTGCCCTGCCCATTCACATTAAAGGCCATCCTACGTTCCCCCAATGGGGATCCTGCTCTCCCCCACTTCTTGGGGGACAGCTGGCTGTCTTGAAAATTGCAGCCTATAGGGTGAGACTTTGCTTGGCAACATTTGCAATGAAGAAAAATGAAAATATAGCAAACACACACAATTATACTATATACTTCTTATTACTACTGTGTTCAGCATAATACAAAACTTTGGCACAGTTTTTTAGTAACATGCCATTTGTGCACTATACTGAGCTTGAAAAATGCATACCCATATGTACACCCGTAGACCTAGCATTTCACCACATCCATGTATTAACAGTGCATTTACTAAATTTTTGAATTTCTTTTTTTGCAGCTGTCGAGGAGTTGATGGGTCCAACCAGATGACAGAGTCAGAGGCTACAGCATGAGTTAGAAAAAGAAGAAACAAAAATACAAGAAAATACAAAATAAAGCAAAAAAACAAAAAATATCAAATATCTTAAAAAATTTATTAAGTTTTATCAAGTTTTTTAGTGTTACTAAAATTATTCATATTATTATTTGTAGATTAAAATTGTTTATTTAGCTAGAAAAGCTTGTATGTTTGTGTTTTATTTCATTTAAAAATGGGTATTATGATTAATTTAAGTAGAGCAGTGGGTTAAAAGGGGATGGGGGAAGAAACCAGGCACGGTATAATAGTATTTGCTTAGTGGCAAAGTTTGTCAATTGTAGAAACAACAACCACCTACTCATGGGTGCCAGGGTAATAGGCACTTTGGGATTCACAGAGACCATTGGTGGTATAGGTGAACAAAGTAGCATAACAAGGAGGAACACATATTTTAATGTTCATTACAACCACCACTATATACTAAACAAGGGTAGTAATACACAAATAAACATGTGAGAGATACAACCACGATCTTCCTATGGCATTCGAAAGCATAGGTGTGACTGGATCACTTACAAAAAACTTATGGTATAAATGTATTTAAAGGAAATAGCGCAGGGCGCTTATTTATATAATTGCCAATGCACTTATTTTTGATATTGTGTATATTGTGATATAGGAAATCCTTATTTTTGAGACCAGGGAAGAAATTTCTTTGCTTTAACCTTGCTAGAGGCAAGGCATGATTTCTTAGGTATATATCTGATACAATAAGCCTTTGTTTAGAAAGCCTTTTGTATATCTTGGTGTAAGGAAATGCTTTGTTTGGGATTGTACCTTTATTTGGGAATGTGTATTCTGCGACCATCTGAAGAAAGGATTCATGTTAATTGAATCTTTTGATGTGTGAGTGTCCACTTGAAGACAGGAAGGTTTAATTAAACATGTGCTGCTAGATTTCCTGCATCTAAAAAGAAGATGCAGGACATCACAGCGTTTCTAGAATTTCACAGATAAATGTAAATATTGTTAGCTTTGCAATGCATATAAATCTATGTTTTGGTAAACAGGTTACATCCTGATTCTAAAAATAGCCTGTGTCCAAATCAGTATATAAAGCACTGTCTTGAACACTGAAATGTATCATTCTGATGTTACATCTTACATCTGATGTTTTGATGTTACATCTTCAATATTGCTGTAATCCTGTGACCTCCGGCTGTTTCTGAGGTTGGACCCAGCTCTCCAGTACCAACGCTCTGACGCTACCCAGCAGCTTTGGATAATGTGATAGACCAGGGGGATCCATCCACAGCACCCTGATCCATAGCAAGCGGTCCGGGGTACCAACCCAAGTGTACCAGCACAGGAGTACACTAGCAGCGACAGTTACTCAGAAGGAACACGGTTCTGGGAGCCATAAAGGAGCCCAGTGGTGACAGCAGGCTCCTCCTACTGCAGCAGGAGGGGCGTATTCGGAATAACGAAAGGGGATGGTGGCAAAGTAGGCCCAGCCGGTTCCCAGCAACAACTGACAGGGTGGCATAGGCGGTCCATCCTGCCACAGTAGGGTTCGCGGCCGCAAGTACAGCAAAAAACTGCATTGCGGGCGAACATCGTAGTATTTGCTGACGTGCACAGGCGTGAGCACATACGGTAGGAACAGTTGCACCCAAAGTCATTAAGCTGCGTGTGTGACAATACATGCGTCTTGCTGACTTCAGCCGTTCGCAATGGTCAGGTTCGTGTGTCCTTTCACGTGCGCTGCGCTCAGTATGCATCCCTTAATGACTCAGGCCCAAAGCCTCTAACCAAACCATCCCTGTATTCTTCATCACTTTACTCAGCTTATTTTTGATTATACCATTAAATTGTTCCAGTAACTTATTTGTTTTATTCTTAATAAAATATCTACAACATATTAAAAAAAACTGACGCAGTGAAATGTGTACATCTGTCATTCTCAATCACTTATGATATACCATATCTATACACAAATTCATATACCAATTTATTTGCTGCAAATACTGCAGTACAACTTGCATTTGAATTACACTTCTATCTCACTAGAAAACATGTCTACAAACATTAGAACATACTGCAGATTATGACATTTTGGCATTTGGATGAAGTCAATTTATATTACCTGGAATAGGACTCTGCAGGAAGGATATGTTTTTCCTACAGATATTGCTTCACTTGGATTCTTCCTCAGACAAATAAAGCATGAACCAGCATTTAGGCCTCAACAAGTCCACACATACCATCCTTTCCTAAATGAGTCAGACCATAGGCTGCTTCTGCCAGTGCTGGTAGGTAAGCCTTTGTGGCCACTGATCTATCTTTACCACCTCTTCACATACCATTGGTATCTTGTACACATCCCTTCAACTTCCAGAGGGCCACTTCTTGGGGATATCAAAGCTTTTACATTCTGATTAATTTCTGATCAGTAATTAACTGAAACAACAAAAAAATCATGTCCTTAGAAGAAATATTAATTAGTAATGGACTTTTTACATCACCTACTGTAACTTCATCTGGCCTTTTCCAATGCAATTGGATCAGTATTATTTGTGTGATCTTAACACTTAATCACTGCTACTTGCAATGACATCTGAATGGCATCTAACAACTTCTTTACATATTGAAAATGTGCTATCGGAGTACCTACTGCAGTTAGAAAATCTCTAAACCACCACAATGCATGGAATACTGCTGAATTCCTGTAGAATTAATGTCTATTCATGACTGTATGGAATTTTTGGACTAGAACCTTTAATGCTAGATCTGACATTGAGGATACACACTTACTAGTAGCAGATCTAATTTTTTATACAGATGGTAGTTATCATAGATAAATTGAGACTGTAGAGTTATGTATAGGATATGCAAGTAGTTTTACCTTGAGTTAGCGCAAGGTAAAACAGTAAAACATCTATACAGAGTAGTCTACTATCTGTATAAAAAAAGAGATCTCCTTCTAGTAAGTGTGTATCCTCAATGTCAGATCTAGCAGTAAAGGTTCTAGTCCAAAAATTCCATACAGTCATGAATGGGCATTAATTCAGCAGGAATATACCTATTAGTACTCTCCTGATAAACCTCCACCCCTTGTGCATGCTCATGCACACAAAGTAAGAACATATCAGTATTAAAGATTATACACCAACAAATGGTAAGATGAAGTAAAGCCACAAGAGCTAATTTCCAATTTACAAATCTGTCAGTAAAGACATGTTGTGTTGGTTCGATATTCATTAAGAGCAAAAAGGCTTACGGTATACAGGGGTTAATTCATGGCCAAGTACTAGACATTCTCCTTTTTTCCCGCCAATAATTTGGCACTATAATAAACAATAGACCTTTGATAGTCACCATGTAAACGCCAGCTGCACACCACTAGAAAGATGTGCATTTGTGATTTATTTAACGGCAAGTACATATGCAGAATAACTTGCACTCTTTCCGAGGAAAGATATGTCAGTTTCCAAATTGACTAAATTCAGCAAATCAATTTTTTCAAAGCACATGGCCCTCCTTCTCTCTCTGCTGGTTGTAATTTGAAGACACGAAGGACCCTCCATTGTAAGTGAAAGGTGTGAGGGATGGGTCTGTTTTACTTTCTCCAAAAAACACAATGATAGGAATAATTCTCGTTCAAATTTAAATTAGTGACCAGCCAATTTTAAAGTGTGGATCACAATCAAATTGAGTATTTTAAATCACTGACCATTAATTATTTGCTTTTCTAAATATTTTAAGTGAACAGTCAATAATCTGTGCTTCAAATCTTCTTTTTTCTTTTTAATATCAATATATCATGATTAATGATCAGCTCTATAATGTTCACAAAAGTCTTACCTCTGCACCTTATGGTTCCAATTTGAAGCCTGTTTCTGCTAACCCTTCAACCCCAAACTTTATCTGCTATGTCCATATATTAATATATATATATATATATATATATATATATATATATATATATATATATATCCATTTAATGTGACATTTTAACCACAATCTTCTGCATAATAATCCTTAGCACATTTACTATTTTTTAGCTTAATCCTGAAAAGTTTCTACTTATCAACTCACAGGATATAATAAATAATACCCTCAGCATTAATCAGCATTAGTCTGATTAATGTCATTCATGCACAGCATTTATTATTCGCAAGCGTAGAAGTATCATGAAATTGAACAGTTTTTAGTCCCTAGAGCATGTGTATTTCCAATTCCTCTAATAAATTTCTGACAACCTAACAAATCTGTCTTTGGATTGAAATTAAATTTAACTGTTTCTGATATACAAATGCAACCCTGCATCATCTACTGGTTACTTCTGGTATTGCAGCCACTTCCTATTCAATTATTTGCATCTAAAAAAATCTGAATTATTACTACCATTTGATTTTTCTATAAGTAATCTAAATCACTTTCTGTACTGGAATAATTTTCCAGCTATTTTATTTTTATCATGTGTCTTTTCAGACATAACTGTTTCAGAATCACCTAGATTAGATTTAGGTGACTGTTAAACACTTTATAAAGCTCCTAATATCTTCCACTACTCAGACGCAGCACTCCACCATGCCAACTAATACTTCATAAGTAACTTTGTTGTCTGATTTTTCAATTTCTCAATTTCTGTTTGCACATTATCCAAAATATTTTTATCAAAGGACCCTGAACATGGAAACTGCTTATCACAATGATTATTCACATTCATACATACAGTTTTGCAATAATCACTCAAAACACATTTTTGTAACCCCACAGCTCTACAAACATATATTAGCAGTTCTATCTCAGAACTACTTTTTCTATGTAAACCTATGGACAATCTATTCCCTCTATATATATATATATATATATATATATATATATATATATATATTTTTGTCAAAGTCGAATTATTGGATGAAGGAAAGCATATCGATAAATATTGTTTTACCGTGCGATTGCAATCAGGACTCCACGTGTCATGGCACAATCGCACGTTAAATAACGCACGCATACACTCGCACTTACACATTCACATATATAGTTCATATTTGTTAAGGTTCCAATCCATATTCATTTATTAGTAAAATATATTAGATTGTTTATTTATGCATATATATAATACTGTAGTAAAAGTATATTTATTCTCTATGACAAGGACACACACACTAGGGTTAATTTTGTCAGAGCCAATTAACCTACCAGTAGGTCTTTGGAGTGTGGGAGGAAACTAGAGAAACCAATAAGAGCTTATTCTTCTTCGATCTGCTATAAAACTTGTCCTTTTGAAACTGTTAAGACAATTAGCTACATAGTGACCAGACTTACCACAGTACATATACAGATCTTCAGAGCATCATTGGCAATTCTCTTCAGAAGTGAAAGGTCCCCAAATCTAGTCCACCAACATTAGATCCTAATGTAGTTTTAATACTTTTTAAATATTATGATCTAGATATCTTTAATAGTCAAACCGAGGTTTGATCAATATGAATAGTTAATATATGAACCCAAATGATTTGGAGCTTCGAGAACTTGAACAAGCTCAACTTTTTATTTTTCCAATGAACATCCATGAAAAGCAGTGTAAGGAACCCATCTGCAGGATTCAGAAGACTGTAGTTAAAAGCTACATTTTACATTGAATGCACAATATGAGTGGAATTAACCTGTGTTTCTTAAACCCTGCAGTTTGTAATGACTGATAGTTTTTTGTGTGTTAGTGCTGCATTTACTTTGCGAGTAATACATTTATATTTCTAAGTTTAACTAAGTAAATCTTAGATTGTTTTTCTCGGAAGTCTTAAGGCCAGAACATGGCTTTAAATATATTTTATATTCTATGTGCAGTACATGGGGAAACATGGACATAATCACAAAAAAATACACTTTTCTTGAATTGTTGCCATAGATACTTTTATACATTTAGTGCAGCCCCTGAAAATTACTTCGAAATATGATTATCTAATTCTCCTGAGCGCGGGAATACTTGATATACACCGATCAGCCACAACTTTAAAACCACCAGTCTAGTATTGTGTAGGCCCCCCTCATGCCACCAAAACAACTCTGACCCATCAAGGAATGGACTCCACGAGACCTCTGAAGATGTCCTGTGGTATCTGGCCCCAAGACGTTAGCAGCAAACCCTTTGAGTTGCGAGGTGGGACCTCCATGGCTCAGACTTGTTTTTCCAGCACATCCCACAGATGCTCGATCGGACTGAGATCTGGGGAATATGGAGGCCAACTCAACACTTTAAACTCTTTGTCATGTTCCTCAAACCATTCCTGAATTTTTTTTGGAATGTGGCAGGGCGCATTAGCCTGCTGAAAGAAGTCACTGCCATCAGGGACTACCGTTGCCATGAAGGGGTGTACTTGGTCTGCAAGAATGTTTAGGTAGGTGGTACGTGAATGCCAGGACCCAAGGTTTCCCAGTTGAACATTAACCAGAGCATCACACTGCCTCTGCTGGCCTGCCCTTTTCCCATATTGTATCCTGGTGCCATCTCTTCCCCAGGTAAACAAAGCACACAAACCCGGCTGTCCAAATGATGTAAAAGAAAACGTCATTCATAAGACCAGGCCATCTTCATCCATTGCTCCACTGTTGCGTTCTGGCCCTCATGTACGCATTGTAAGCGCTTTCGGCGGTGGAGAGGGGTCAGCTGGGGCACTCTGACTAGTGTGAGGATATGCAGCCCCATACATAGAAAGCTTTGATGCAATGTGTATTCTGACACCTGGGGCCCCCCCAGTAATATCGAATTGGGCATATGTCGCTTGACAAATAATTATTTTAATATACCTACTCTGTATTTTCAAAAAGCAAAAAAGAACACGTTCTCTCTTCCCCTCCTCATAATGACACACATGTTCTTCCCCCACCCCTGCCTCAAACCCTATTCGCTTCACTTGTCAGTGGTTTTAATTTTGTGGCTGATTGATGTTTATACTCTTAACAAATGGCATCTACAACACTGGACTTCTAGCTTTCATTGACAGTGGGTGTCTGGGTTTATAGGCACTTTTAGGTGTATCATAAGTCATAGTTGCCGACTTTCTTAAGCCAGTATCCGGGAGCTGCCTGGTGAGGTGGGTGTTTTGGGGGCTAGGCTATGCAAATTACGCCATTTTGGCCCCATTCCCGTGATGACGCAAATGCAGAATTTTACAGTGGGGGGCGGGACCTAATGCTGCGATTCCCTGAGAATCGCAGCGTTTTAGATCTAATTCTGCCCAGCAGATGCGGGAGGCTGCCACACTCTCCTGGGAGTCCGGGAGACCTACCCGGAATCCAGGAGTTTCCCGAACATTCCGGGAGAGTTGGCAAGTATGGCATATGTATATCATCAGCTATCAAGGTTTCCCACTGTGAGGCTGCCTATGACCTGTGTGGAAAAGGGTTAATGCCACTTGGACATTTTATATGTTATCCTCTTCTGCACAGGGCACAAAATAACAATATATGCTCTTACATAAGTAAACCTGGGCTGTTGATTTGGACATATACATTTTCTCACATTCTCTAACAGACTGAAGAGCCATACGTTGCCTACCACTAATAAAGAATTATAAACATGTACAATCAAGTTTATAGTTCATATTTTGCAGTGTCTCCGATAGATTGCTAAATGGTGTGGATACAGCTCATCTAATGTTTAATCACAGATGGATTATTATTGCATTGGTGGTGTGAAGAAATTATACATGATAATAACTTTAGGGGTCCAAATGAACTAATGTACTATCCACTCTATGGGGAGAATTCAATTAGCCGCATGTGCCACAATGAAGGTAATTTAATTGACAGCGGGGTTTTTTTCCCCTCAGCATTAAAAATAAAAAAATCATGCGCAAGTTTTTACCCGCTAGAGCGACCAATTTTAGTTAACGCTGTGTTAAAACTCATGCAATTCAATTTGAAATCTTGGAAACGCGCCCCTGCGTGCTAACCATTGGTCAAAGCGAGTTTTTCCATGGGAGCGGAGGGGAAGGTTTAACGCGGCCATCTTGAATATAAAAAAAGTAAAGCTGCTACCAGCAAACTGTCATTTGCTGATAGCTGTTGACTGGTTTGGTAACTGCATAGCATCTGGCTTGTGAGTTTTCCTCATTGCAATTGAAATTGGTATAGATTAGCATTACACTACACACTTACTACTATTTAAATAAATACATATATTTTTATTTAATTTTTAATAGAATACACATTATTACATACATACATACATACATACATACCCATGTTTACTAACACATAACACCCCACACACATACATACATACATACATACATACATACATACCTGTAATTTGTATACCTCTATTGGTGTATTTCTTTGCTGGAGTCACACAACCCCATACATACCCACCAAGGGCTAGATTTACTAAACTGCGGGTTTGAAAAAGTGGAGATGTTGCCTATAGAAACCAATCAGATTCTAGCTGTCAATTATTTAGTGCATTCTACAAAATGACAGCTAGAAACTGATTGGTTGCCATAGGCAACATCTCCACTTTTTCAAACCTGCAGCTTAGTAAATCTACCCCCAAATCTGAATTTGTTGTTTTTATTGTATTTTTCTGAACTGTGCAAAATTTTTTTTTAGCATACTATTTAAATACATATAGATTTTTCTTTCAATTTTTATAGAATACACTTCATACACATTAGTACATACATACATACCCACTTTTACTAACACATAACACCCCACGTACGTACGTACGTACGTACGTACGTACGTACGTACGTACCTATAATTTGTATGCCTATATTGGTGTATTTATTGCTGGAGTCACACAACCCCATACATACCCACCAAATCTGAATTTGTTTTTTTATTGTATTTTTCTGAACTGTGCAAATTAATTGTTTAGCATTAGGATAGTTTTTTCAATTTCAGATAGGCCAAGTATTTCTTATAACCTACTGCAAAATAATTGTCCCATTGTATTATAGGATAGGTTTTTATATTTCAGATGGGGCAAGGTAATAGGTAATATATTTCTTAACCTATTGCAAATTACTTTTACCATTGTTATAGGATAGGATTTTATATTGTATATAGGTCAAAGTAATATATATATTAACCTAGTTCTAGATAATTTAACCATTGTAGTCTAGGCTAGGATTTTGTACAATTGTAGTATAGTATCTGTTTTTATATTGCAGATTAGGTAATATCAGGCCCGGTGCTAGGATCCCCGGCCCCCTAGGCGCAATTTTGAAATCCGCCCCCCCCCCCCCCCCCCCAAATGTGTTTTATATGTATTTTAGATTTGGGTTCTTCTCGAGGACAGAAAGGCCAGAAGAGTGGAGAAGGAGAAGGTATGATCCTAAAACTTTTCAACAATATGATATGACATTATACACAATAGTCATTTATGTATTTGCCAACTTAGATAACATAGTTTATGGTCCAAATGTATATCAATATATAGATAATATTTATGTATTGGATGCCCTAATCTAGCCCTATATGTGTTTATAAAGATTCTTAAGTCATCAGCATCAAAATTTAGTCCTATACCGCAAATATATTAGGTTTTGCTTTACAATACTATAAAAATAGAATAATAAACACACTGGTGGAAAGATCAATAGAGGTGGACACACAAGTATATATATATATATATATATATATATATATATATATATATATATATATATATAAAATCTGTGTAGATGTATGATTTTTATTGATATAACTATGCAATAACTATGTTTGTATAGACCTCTTACTTGTAGTTTAATCAATATGGGATGGATATCTAAGTTCATCACATTTGTGCCATTGATGGAAAGGTTCTTTGAATATTTTGAATTGTTGTAGGTTTGAATGTATAAAATTTAATTTATCTATACTGTTTTTATAAAGTTATACAAATTAACTGAAAAATATATCGCTGAAAATGTAGATATCAAACCCAACAGTTCTGCAGATAAGCCTGTTAAGTCATATATCTGGTACGCAGATTATTTACTAGTGGTGATTGCACTTGGGATTTGAATCACTTGAATTGCATTTTGCACCTTATTGACTTCACTATCTGGGAGTCACTTCATTTTCTCTTCCCTGATAAGCGATTGCCCCTTTTTATTTTTGGTAATACACTATGTGGCGCCTTGTTCTCTTTACCTTTTTATAGATTCTCCAGACTCACCATCTGATTCGGGACTGGCTGCCTCCTGTCAATGGGACTTTGTGTATAAATTTTTTGAACACTTGGCATAATCACTTGCATTTATATTCACATTGCAGTATTGGGTTTTGCGCCCCCTTGTGGTATCTGCTGTTTTTTTGCAATATATATATATTTATTAATAACAATTTCATCCTCAATATAGTAAATTATGGGTTAATGTAGATAAACAACATTGTTTGTCTACCATTACTAAATTCTTAGTTCAAAAGATGTCTCCTAGAGAGGCAATTGTAATATTATAAGCACATAACCTAGATTAATAAATAGTAATCTGCTTTTATCTCGTAGCAGACAAACACCAACTAAAAATTCCTTGTTCTACATCCTTTGTTAAATAATTTTAATAATATGTTTTTTTTTTCCCCAAAAAATCAGCTCACAAGAAGAGAAGAGTGACTGAGGAAGATGTGTCGGAGCAAGTTCTAGATGTCCATCAAGGTAATTGTTTAATTTAAGCTTGTATTCTTTTGGTGATGTTAACATGCAATATTTCATAACAAGTATGTCCATTTCTTTTCAGGAAATAACATGTATTTAGTTAGAAATGTAAATAATCTCTCTCTAATTTATTATTATTTACAGAAGACCGACATGTTGAAGAAATGCCAGCAGAATGGGGCACATCAACCACGTATGGTGAAAGTCCAGAAGGTATTGTTTTTACAAATTTGGGGGAATATATATATATATATATATATATATATATATATATCATATATATATATATATATATATATATATACATATATATATATATATATATATATATATATATATATACCAGTGTTGACTAACCTGTGACATCCAGGTGTTGTGAAAATTCAAGTCCCAGCATGCTTTGCCACTATATAGCTTATTGCTGGAAGGGACTCGTAGTTTCACAACACATGGAGTGTCACAGGTTAGCCAAGAGTGATCTATATATATATATATTAGATATACACAGACAAAAAATATATATTACATTTTTTTTGGGGGGAAGGGGGGTTAGAATCCATTCCACCAGAATGTACCACGTATCAGTTGCCTGATGCCATGGAAGATATAGCATCTGTTGTTTCACAAACATGTGAATATAAGATGAATTATTGAAATGGTCTAATAAATACATTGGACTGTAAGTTATTTAATTTTAAACAGTATTTCATTGTTTAATAGTTCATTTTTTATTCATGTTTGTCTTTACAGAAGAAATTGACCATGATATAGAGTCATTGTCATTTTCGCCAGCTGCAAGTTCAGTCCATGAAGGTGCTGCAACAAGATTTGAGTTGCTACAAGAAACCTTCACCAACCTTCAAGTTCCAGCCACCGCAGGTGAAGGTCCATCTCAAGCAGTGGTACCCTTCACTGGCACTAGTCTTCCAACACAAGCGGTGCACGGTCTACCAGAAGAAAGTACTTGGTTTGATTCCATAAAAACTTTGCTAGACAGATGGAAGGAAGGCAGGAAACATCTCAGCAAAATATGGAAGGCAGAGTCCAGAGAATTGGTGATTCGGTAGACCATTTGAGGTCTGTTGTGGAAGAGGGACGAAGCTCCCGTAATGCCACCAATTCATTATTGGAGCGAATGGTCTCAATCCAGGACGATATTGCAGCATCTCTGCGCTTGAATACCACCATTCAAGCACGAATGGCACTGTCAATGCAGCAGAATACAGCACTCCATTATCATATGAATCAGTCCATGGCACAGATGAATGATCAACAACAGCAACAAACAGTGCATTTGCAAGTCATGTCAATGCATCTTCAATTCATTTTGGAAGAGCTGAGGGTCCGGCGAGACCAGGGGAATGTTTCACTCCCTTTCCCCGATTTGAACCCTACAGGACTGGTTCCCCCAACACCACAGCAGAGGACATCAATGGAACTGAACACCCCTGTGGTGGAGTTAAAAAGACCTGAGGGAGCAAGAAGAAGATTGCTGGAAGAAGAGACCGATAAGGAAACCATCAACCCGGTGTCAGAAAAGGAAGAAGGCTGTTCGTGAAGAAAGTAATATTAAATAAACTGTATCTTGACTTTTTTTGTTTCAGGTTAAATGACTATATATATTTGTCCTTTCTTAAGTATTATTATTTTGTGCTTTCTAAAGTAAAATATATATTATTTATAGATTAAAACATATATTTGACATCTTGACAAATGTTTAAACCTTGTTTATGCTTTCAATGTTCGTGTTAATTAGGGATGTGCACCGGCGACTTTTGGTGTCTCGTGTTTTGTGTTTTGGATTCGGATTTTCGCGATGTTTTGGGTTCGGATTTGTTTTGCAAAACACCTGCCGAAAGGTTTTGGTTCGGATTTAAGGTTTTGGATTCGGATTTTTTTTGAAAAAAGCATAAAAAGTTCAAAAATCAAGTTTTTGGGCTTATTTTCACTCCTACGCTATTATTAACCTCAATAACATTCAATAACAAGCATTTCCACTAATTTACAGTGTATTCTGAACACCTCACAATATAGTTATTAGTCCAAAACGTTGCAACGAGGTATCTTTCTGGACTGTGTAGTGGAGTGGTCTCCACAATATAATAAGAAAACCATCAACTGGTCTTAATCGCACCAAAAAATGTACCTGGACTGCGTAGAGGAGTGGGTCACTACAATATAATTTAAAAACCCTGAACTTGTATGACTCGCACCAATAAATGTATCTGGACTGCGTAGAGGAGTGGGTCACCCCAATATAATTTAAAAACCCTGAACTTGTATGATTCGCACCAATAAATGTATCTGGACTGCGTAGAGGAGTGGGTCACCACAATATAATTTAATACCCTGAACTTGTATGATTCGCACCAATAAATGTATCTGGACTGCGTAGAGTAGTGGGTCACCACAATATAATAAGAAAACCATCAACTGGTCTTAATCGCACCAAAAAATGTACCTGGACTGCGTAGAGGAGTGGGTCACCACAATATAATTTAAAAACCCTGAACTTGTATGATTCGCACCAATAAATGTATCTGGACTGCGAAGAGGAGTGGGTCACCACAATATAATTTAAAAACCCTGAACTTGTATGATTCGCACCAATAAATGTATCTGGACTGCGTAGAGGAGTGGGTCACCACAATATAATAAGAAAACCATCAACTGGTCTTAATCGCACCAAAAAATGTACCTGGACTGCGTAGAGAAGTGGGTCACCACAATATAATTTAAAAACCCTGAACTTCTATGATTCGCACCAATAAATGTATCTGGACTGCGTAGAGGAGTGGGTCACCACAATATAATTTAAAAACCCTGAACTTGTATGATTCGCACCAATAAATGTATCTGGACTGCGTAGAGGAGTGGGTCACCACAATATAATAAGAATACCATCAACTGGTCTTAATCGCACCAAAAAATGAACCTGGACTGCGTAGAGGAGTGGGTCACCACAATATAATTTAAAAAGCCTGAACTTGTATGATTCGCACTAATAAATGTATCTGGACTGCGTAGAGGAGTGGGTCACCACAATATAATTTAAAAACTCTGAACTTGTATGATTCGCACCAATAAATGTATCTGGACTGCGTAGAGGAGTGGGTCACCACAATATAATTTAATACCCTGAACTTGTATGATTCGCACCAATAAATGTATCTGGATTGCGTAGAGGAGTGGGTCACCACAATATAATTTAAAAACCCTGAACTTGTATGATTCGCACCAATAAATGTATCTGGACTGCGTAGAGGAGTGGGTCACCACAATATAATTTAAAAACCCTGAACTTCTATGATTCGCACCAATAAATGTATCTGGACTGCGTAGAGGAGTGGGTCACCACAATATAATTTAATACCCTGAACTTGTATGATTCGCACCAATAAATGTATCTGGACTGCGTAGAGGAGTGGGTCACCACAATATAATTTTAAAACCCTGAACTTGTATGATTCGCACCAATAAATGTATCTGGACTGCGTAGAGGAGTGGGTCACCACAATATAATTTAATACCCTGAACTTGTATGATTCGCACCAATAAATGTATCTGGACTGCGTAGAGGAGTGGGTCACCACAATATAATTTAAAAACCCTGAACTTGTATGATTCGCACCAATAAATGTATCTGGATTGCGTAGAGGAGTGGGTCACCACAATATAATTTAAAAACCCTGAACTTGTATGATTCGCACCAATAAATGTATCTGGACTGCGTAGAGGAGTGGGTCACCACAATATAATTTAAAAACCCTGAACTTCTATGATTCGCACCAATAAATGTATCTGGACTGCGTAGAGGAGTGGGTCACCACAATATAATTTAATACCCTGAACTTGTATGATTCGCACCAATAAATGTATCTGGACTGCGTAGAGGAGTGGGTCACCACAATATAATTTAAAAACCCTGAACTTGTATGATTCGCACCAATAAATGTATCTGGACTGCGTAGAGGAGTGGGTCACCACAATATAATTTAATACCCTGAACTTGTATGATTCGCACCAATAAATGTATCTGGACTGCGTAGAGGAGTGGGTCACCACAATATAATTTAAAAACCCTGAACTTGTATGATTCGCACCAATAAATGTATCTGGACTGCGTAGAGGAGTGGGTCACCACAATATAATTTAAAAACCCTGAACTTGTATGATTCGCACCAATAAATGTATCTGGACTGCGTAGAGGAGTGGGTCACCACAATATAATAAGAAAACCATCAACTGGTCTTAATCGCACCAAAAAATGTACCTGGACTGCGTAGAGGAGTGGTCACCACAATATAATTAATAAAAAACCCTCCACGGCTCTGAATTTCCCCCCAAAAAAATCTGGACTGTGTAGTGGGGTGGCCCCGGTACTAAATTTGATACCTGGGCCACAATACCTCCTCCAAGTTCCAAGTGTAGTGTTTATAACATATTAACACTACACTAATTCTAGCACGTCAAACCCTCTTGTTTTAAATAATGACAGGGCATTTAACTTTTGATTAAATTTTTTGAATTTGTTGACATTTTCTTTTACTTTTTGAACATGGCAAACGACTGTTGAATGGTCACATAATGCCAAAAAAATAGTTGCAAGATGGAATTGTCCTTGGGCCCTCCCACCCACCCTTATGTTGTTGAAATAAGACATGCACACTTTAACAAACCAATCATTTCAGCGACAGGGCCTACCAAACAACTGTGGCTGAAATGATTGGTTTGTTTGGGCCCCCACACCAAAATAACAATTCATCTCTCCCTGTACAAACTAAACAGGCTCTACTGAGGAAAGATGTCGTCCTCATCCTCAACCGCTGATTCCTCTCCCCCTACAGTGTGTACTTCCTCCTCCTCACACATTATCAATTCGTCCCCGCTGGACTCCACAACCACAGGTCCCTCTGTACTATCTGGAGGGCAGTGCTGTACTTCATTGAGGAATTGATTATTCATTTTTATAAACATCATTTTTTCAACGTTGTGAGGAAGCAACCTCCTTCGCCGCTCACTGACCAGGTTCCCAGCTGCACTAAAAACTCTTTCCGAGTACACACTGGAGGGGGGACAACTCAGGTAAAATAGAGCCAGTTTGTACAGGGGCTTCCAAACTGCCTTTTTTTTCCTGCCAGTAACAATATGGACTGTCTGACATGTCTATTTGGATGGTGTCAGCAAAATAATCCTCCACCATTTTTTTTAATTGTGACAGCATCCAATGCAGCGACAGTAGACATGTCTGCAATGGTTGGCAGGTCCTTCAGTCCGGACCAGATGTTATCAGCCACCCCGCCAGCGGCTCTTTTAGGAAAACTGAGCTTTTTCCTCGCAGCCATAGATGTGGAAGAAAATGAGGGTGGAGCTGTTGGCATGTCACGGTCCTCTTCAGAGGACAATCTCCTGACCGAAAGGTCTTTGCACCGCTGTAGACTTGTGTCCGCCGGAAACAGAGACACAACATACGCTTTAAATCGAGGATCGAGTACGGTGGCCAGAATGTATTCCTCTGACTTTAAAATAGTGACCACCCTCGGATCCTGGCAAAGCGTACGAAGGGCTTCATCCACAAGAGCTACATGCTTTGTTGGATCGCAATGCTTTACCAGCTCCTCCCTCACTTTCTCCAGCTGCTTCTGCAACAGCCTGATCAGGGGAATGACCTGACTCAAGCTGGCAGTGTCGGAACTGACTTCTCGTGTGGCAAGTTCAAACGGCTGGAGAACCTTGCACAACACGAAAATCAGTCTCCACTGCGCTTGACTCAGGCGCATCCCCACTCCTTTGCCTATGTCGTAGGTGGCTGTGTAGGCCTGAATGGCCTTTTGCTGCTCCTCCATCCTCTGCAGCATATAGAGGGGGGAAATCCAACGCGTCATAACCTCTTGTTTGAGGTGATGGCAGGGCAGGTTCATGCTTTTTTGATGTGCCTCTAGTCTGCGGTAGGCACTGGCTGAATGCCGAAAGTGTCCAGCAATTTTGCGCGCCACCGCAAGCATCTCCTGCACACCCCTGTCACTCTTGAGGTAATGCTGCACGAAAAAATTAACGGTGTGTGCAAAACATGGGACGTGCTGGAAATTGCCCATATTTAATGCCGCACAATGTTACTGGCATTGTCTGACACCATAAATTCCCATGAGAGTCTAAGTGGGGTAAGCCACTGGGAGATAATTTCACTCAGTTTCTCTAATATGTTGTAAGCGTTGTGCCTCTTATTAAAGCCTGTAATACACAATGTTGCCTGCCTTTGCACGAGCAGCCATTTTGTAGATGCTGCTACTGATGCAGCTGTTGCTGTTGCTGCGGAAGGCGATGCATCTACCCAGTGGGCTGTCACAGTCATATAGTCCTTCGTTTGCCCAGAACCACTTGTCCACATGTCCGTGGTTAAGTGGACAGTGGATACAACCGCATTTTTCAGAGCACTGAGGACACTTGATCGTACTTCTCTGTACATTTTTGGTATCGCCTGCCTAGTGAAGTGGAATCTCGACAGGATTTGGTACCGGGGACACAATACCTCCATCAACCCTCTAAATCCCACTCCACTGATGGCGGACACCAGGCGCACGTCTAACACCAACATTGCAGTTACAGCCGCAGTTATACGCTTTGCAATAGGGTGACTACTATCGTATTTTGTGGTCATGGCAAACGACTGTTGGACGGTCAATTGTTTTGTGAAAGACTTAGCGGTCTTACGACTTCCCCTCTGGGAAGATGACCGACTAACAGCAGCAACAGCAGCAGTGGCAGTAGTAGGCGTACCGCTGCAGGATTCCTCGGTTGAATCCCGTATTGGAGAGGACTGTCTGGCTGCTGACTTGGGCTGCAGGACTCAATCTGATGGAGATCGTGGAGGAAGTTGACGAGGAGGGTGTTGCTGGTGTGTATCCAACTGGACCACGGGATTTAGGTGTCCCTGTACCGATGACGGTCCTAGCCCCAGTTCCTGAACTAACCACTGAACTATGAAGGTTATTCAGGTGACGTATAAGGGAGGATGTCCCTAGGTGGGCAAGATCCTTACCCCTGCTTATTTGAGCTTTACATAAGCTACATATGGCCATACATTGGTTGTCTGGATTTGGATAAAAATAACTCCAGACCGAAGAGGTGCATTTTTTGGTCTTCTGACCAGGCATGACGATGGGCTTTTTCATCCCATGGACATCAGCTGTTTCTCCCCCTGGTGCCTCATTTACAATAACCACATCACCATCCTCATCATCAAGTTCCTCCACAGCGCCAGCTACATCATCAATAGCCTCCTCCCGAGCAACCTCTTCCCGTACAGTGATGCGAAGGTCAGGCTTGACAACCACCAACATCCTTGGACTCGCCTTGGGGATTTGTGATAATTTCTCTTTAGAAGGCAGAGTTGTTTGCTGTTTTGTTGCTGACAGCATAACTCTCTTCAATTTTTTGTAGGGGGGGGGAGGAGGAGGAGGGCTAAGATCCT
The DNA here is from genome assembly GCF_038048845.1 of Mixophyes fleayi. Lineage (NCBI taxonomy): Eukaryota > Metazoa > Chordata > Amphibia > Anura > Limnodynastidae > Mixophyes > Mixophyes fleayi. Next base: position 53,712,670 of record NC_134412.1, on the reverse strand, counting down.
TGGGTGAAGATGGACCACTAGTCATGAACACGGGCCAGGGCCTAAGCTGTTCCTTGCCACTACGTGTCGTAAATGGCATATTGCCAACTTTATGTTTCTCCTCAGATGATTTTAAGTTTCTCTTTTTGCTTTTTTTTGAGAACTTGGGCTTTTTGTATTTTACATGCCCTGTACTAGGAGATTGGGCATCGGGCTTAGAAGACGACGTTGATGGCATTTCATCGTCTATGTCATGACTAGTGGCAGCAGCTTCAGCATTAGGAGGAAGTGGGTCTTGATCTTTCCCTACTTTATCCTCCAAATTTTTGCTCTCCATTATATGTAGCACAAGATACTGCAGAATGTGTGAACTTGGTAATATTGCAGTACCAATGGGCTTATACTGCAGGACTGGTTTGGCAAATTTTGTTGTAATTAAAAAAAAATGTAATTAGTTTTTTGTATTTTTTTTTTATTAACTTTTTTAAAATTTTTTAAACACTTGGGAATATTGGGGAAATAACTATGCCCTTAGAAGCACAGAACACGGGACACAGGACCACTGGACTGAACAGGACACAGCACACAGGACCCAGCAGCACCACTGAACTCAAAATTGACAGAGCACAGCACACAGCACCACTGGACTGATACTGCAGAACACAGCACAGCACAGAACTAAACAGCACAGCACGAGATCTACCAGAACAGAGAACCACCTAACACACCCTCCCTCTACCCTGATCAATGCCCGAGTGAAGATGGCGGCGACTAGCGGGGAATTTATAGGTTCCGAGTATCGCGAGATCCGACAGCGGGATTATGATTCCGAGCCTCGGTTTCAATTTTTCATTTGGCGCCAATACCCGGATCTGTCTCGGATCCGACTCGGATCGGCAACGTTCGGGTGGGCTCGTATTCAGGAAATCAGAATGCGCTCATCTCTAGTGTTAATGTATCCTCTTAATTGTTTTTTTTTACATTTATTTTAGGTAAACAAGATAATTCGCTGACCAGACCCATGATGGACAGAAAGATAGAAGATACCATCAACCCCTTGAAATCATACATCGTTACTGCAAAGGTATTTTATCTCTGTCTTTAGCTATCTATTTATTTATTTATCTATCTATCTATCTCTATATATCACTATATATATATATATATATATATATATATATATATATTAAATTATTATCTTTGAGTCCGAGACTGATCCTTCCTTATTTTCAAACAATTTTTTTTAAAAAAATACCCAAAACAGTTCTCACACGCTCATTTTTCTTTTCTTGTTTACAATGAGAGCGACTATCAACTTTATCTTTTATGGCAAAAATCCTGGAACACAGCATTGAAGGCATGTAACGATTGAAGGTAGTAATTATGTAAAGTTTTATGTATTAGAAATAGAGATATCTATACATATGTAATGCCACTACCAGATGTGAACGCACAGGATAGCTCGCCACTTCTCAATTAATGTTAAAATATAAGTTTTGTGAACAACAAAGAACACATGGTTTTTGTTTAACAAAAATTTTTTTTTTAGGGTAACATATAAGTTCTTTTACATAGCTAATATAGGTTAAAAAAACAAACAAAAGGTGGCATTATATTAACCATTGTGCATTTTTTGCAAGGACTAGATTCCCGACGTGAAATATAATAATTACTGGATATTAAATGACTGTATAATACATAACATCATCAAATCATTTTATCCGGATTTTTTCTTCTTTTTTTACAGGGATTTATATATTTTCAGATTATTGATATTTATTTGTATATATTTCTCTTTTTTTGGTATACATATGTGACTTATTGAAATTGATGTGCAAAGTTGTTTTAATATATTGTCCGTGCCGAAGTTAATTTCTATATTTTATATATTAATTACACCTATTTTTACTTTTACACTCCACGGGCCTGTCTAAACAGCGAAACCGGCTTTTAAGGGCACCAAAGGTTCTTTCAATAACACCCCTGTGTGCTGCTTGTTACCTTTTTTCTTCTGGAGATACAGGGTTACATAATGGAGTCAGCAATCAGGACCGGCTTTCATATCCTGCGTCTCCTAAAAAAAATAATAATTACACACAGGCGCGGGCTGACGGACGTCAGCCCGGGGGGCACACGCCGCATCACATGACACGTGATGCGGCCGCGTCATCAATGATATTACTTCCAGGGAGCGGGCGGCCCTAACAGCCGTGATTCTGAGCGGCCCGGGGGGCTCATGCCCCCCTGTCCAGCCCGCCCCTGATTACACATTACCTTAACATTAGCACTGTCATCATCTTAACCTTTTTTTTTAGCTCAATTTATTATGCTTTCTTTGAATAAATAGTACATTTGTAAAATAATAAAAAAAAAGAATTGCACTTACCAAGTAGCCAACCATGTGGAAAGGATCCTGCTTCAAAATTTAGGAACAATGACGACTATTGCAAGATGAAGGAGTCATGCGATGAACCTGGAAAACCGACAACATTGGTGATTTTTTTGTTTGGCATCACAAACCATCTGAACATTTATGGATTTTCAATTGCGAAAACTTTCGTCCATTCGGTGGGGTGGTGTAAGTGCAATGTGGGTGCAATTAATTGCACATTGGGCATTTGAGCCAAAGCATAAAAACCTGCTTTGAGCTTACGCCACTCGTTGGCACACTGCGGGAAATTAATAAAATGTGCAGTGTGCTTTTTGAGGGCTGTTAGGACCCGGAACAGGATTCTAGAAAAGGTGGGTTGGGAAAACCCGGCAATAGGTACCAAGGTGGGCTGAAATGTTGATGAAGCCAAAAAATGCAAAGCACCAAGCAGTTTGGCAAGTCCAGGGACTGCTCGGTTAGTAGTGGCACGAGCAGGGCCGCCGAGAGGGGGGGGGAGCGGGTACATTTTACCCGGGCCCGGCCATGCCAGGGGGCCCGGGCCGGGCCCTCTCCGCTAATTAAATTTTTTTTTTTTTTTTATAATTTTCTTTTTTGCGATTTTTATTTATTTTTATTTTTTTTCCCGCGGGGGGGGGGGGGGGGGGGTTATTCGTTGGTGGGGGGAGCTGGAAGAAAAAAAGAAAAAGAAAAAAAACGATACTCACGTGATCGCGCGGCGCCGTGTCCCTCCTCTCCTCTTCTCCATTCACACTGACTGCCGGGCGTGACGTCATCAAGTCACGCCCGTCAGTCAGTGAGGAACGCTGCAGCCAGCATGAAGAAAGAAGACAGAAGAGGAGATAGAAGAAAAGAAAGGAAAGAAGTTGACAGAAGAGAAGAAAAGAAAGGAAAGAAGTTGACAAAAGGTAAGTAAAGAAACGGAGAGGCAAGGGGAGGAAAACAGAGATGGACAGTACTATAAAGAAAGGGGAGAGAAAAACAGAGGAGGGAAAAAAAGCAGAGAGCCACAGAGGAATTAAAAAAAAAGTGGGAAAGAGGAACAGAGGAGAAAAAAAAGGAGAGAGGAACAGAGGAGAAAAAAAAGTGGGAAAGAGGAACAGAGGAGGAAAAAAAAGTGGGAGAGAGGAACAAAGGAGAAAAAAAAGTGGGAAAGAGGAACAGAGGAGGAAAAAAAGTGGGAAAGAGGAACAGAGGAGGGAAAAAAAGTGGGAGAGAGGAACAGATGAGAAAAAAAGTAGGAAAGAGGAAGAGTGGAGGAAAAAATAGTGGGAAAGAGGAACAGAGGAGAAAAAAAAGTGGGAAAGAGGAACAGATGAGGAAAAAAAGTGGGAAAGAGGAACAGAGGAGAAAAAAAGGAGAGAGGAACAGAGGAGAAAAAAATGTGGGAAAGAGGAACAGTGGAGGAAAAAAAGGAGAGAGGAACAGATGAGAAAAAAAAGTAGGAAAGAGGAAGAGTGGAGGAAAAAATAGTGGGAAAGAGGAACAGAGGAGAAAAAAAAGTGGGAAAGAGGAACAGATGAGGAAAAAAAGTGGGAAAGAGGAACAGAGGAGAAAAAAAAGGAGAGAGGAACAGAGGAGAAAAAAATGTGGGAAAGAGGAACAGTGGAGGAAAAAAAGGAGAGAGGAACAGATGAGAAAAAAAAGTAGGAAAGAGGAAGAGTGGAGGAAAAAATAGTGGGAAAGAGGAACAGAGGAGAAAAAAAAGTGGGAAAGAGGAACAGATGAGGAAAAAAAGTGGGAAAGAGGAACAGAGGAGAAAAAAAAGGAGAGAGGAACAGAGGAGAAAAAAATGTGGGAAAGAGGAACAATGGAGGAAAAAAAGGAGAGAGGAACAGATGAGAAAAAAAAGTAGGAAAGAGGAAGAGTGGAGGAAAAAATAGTGGGAAAGAGGAACAGAGGAGAAAAAAAAGTGGGAAAGAGGAACAGATGAGGAAAAAAAGTGGGAAAGAGGAACAGAGGAGAAAAAAAAGGAGAGAGGAACAGAGGAGAAAAAAATGTGGGAAAGAGGAACAGTGGAGGAAAAAAAGGAGAGAGGAACAGATGAGAAAAAAAAGTAGGAAAGAGGAAGAGTGGAGGAAAAAATAGTGGGAAAGAGGAACAGAGGAGGAAAAAAAGTGGGAAAGAGGAACAGTGGAGGAAAAAAAGGAGAGAGGAACAGAGGAGAAAAAAAGTTTTGGGGGCTATTGAATGTTGGGGTGAGTTTAGGGAGAATGAGGTCTATTTATTAAATGTGACTGAATTATTTAATGGCAGTGATGGTTGCAAGAAATAGGTACTGCTGGGGCTGTTTGCAGGAAGTTTATTTATTAAATGTGAATAGTATTATTTTAATGTTGGGGCTGGAGGAAGGCCTAATTATTAATTGTGGGTGCTATTGATTTAACGCCGGGGCTGGCTGTAATTTTCTAAATGTAGCCATTTTTTTTTCAAAATAGGTCCTTCAACATTCCTGGATCCGGACAAGCCACAACTAAAGAAACCAGCAGCCACAGGTGGAGAAAGTGAGAAGAACAGGTAGGAGAGAGCAGCACAGTGTGTGAAATGTTGTGATTCTAGTAGGGACAATACCAATTTTTGGTGAATGTTGTGCCCAATGTAAGGTGTAGGCCAAGACTGAACTGTTTGTGTACACACTGCATTGTTTGTATACTACACTGTGGTGGTAGATGTCCTGAAAGTCAGGAGTGCTTGAACATATGTGACGCTCCGACGAATTGAGAGCCTAGTGGTTTTTATGTTAGCCACGCCCCAATGGCACGTTTGCCACGCCCCCAAATGCATGACCACACCTCCCAAAATTTTTGCACCGCCGTTTGGCTAGCCACGCCCCTGAATGTATGATCATACACCTAAATTGTTTTGCGCCGCCGTAAGGCGGCGCAAAAAAATTTTGGGGCTTACTTGAATATGAGGGGGGCCCCATGAATTTGTTGTACCCGGGCCCTGAATTCTTCTTGGCAGCCCTGGGCACGAGGTTCCAGGTCCTCTTTTACAATCTCATACAAATTGTAAATTGCTGAGGATAGGCAATAAAGTCTTCTCACCTCCTCCTCGGGCAATTCATCAAGCAAGCGCCTGTTGGGGATTCTAGTCCTAGTTGCCTCAATTGACAATGCTGCCATTGCCTGTCCACCATTCCCTCTCAAAGGCTCTCCCTTTTCCATACTCATATTCACACCACATGCATCAACATTCACTCCAGCCACTCCTACATTTGCATTGCATCCAAAGCAGTCTCCTCCATACATGGACATCATACTTGCCAACTCTCCCGGAATGTCCGGGAGACTCCCGTATTTCGCGAGAGTCTCACTGACTCCCGGGAGAGTGTGGCAATCTCCCGCATCTGGCAGAATTCTGCCCACTTCCTAGTGAAGTGGACAGAATTAGGACCAAAACGCAGCAATTCACAGGGAATAGTGGCATTTGGCCCAGCCCCCTGCTGCCAAATGATGCGTCATTACAGCACAGGGGCAGGGCCAAAATGATGCAAATTTTAGAGCCCCGCCCCCATCACACCCACCGCTCCCGGAAGCCAACTTCAGCAAGTTGGCAAGTATGATGTACATCCACACTGTGTCCATGAATGGCTCCATTGAAAAAGAGACACAAAACTATAATAAAGGATAAACTAAAGTAAACTATTAACTATTTCTTTACACCACAAGCTGTAGGGAGTCAGGTCTGTTTGTGCAGGGGAAGAATGAGCCTATGAGAAGCACTAGTATACTAGGATATTACTTTGGTTGAAGTGATTAATTTATATGTATATTTAGCTAATTAAATAACAAACAACACAAAACAAACAATAAGATACGTGTCCTTGCAAATACTCGATAATCCAGCAGAAATCACTTCAGTAAAATGCAGAAGGTGGTTTGCCCCAAAAAAATCACTCAGCCAACAGTTCTTTCTCAAAAAAACTCTCCTACACCACTGTCAACTCAAGTGAATAGAAAAAAAAAGTGTGTCTGTTCTATTTAAAATAAAGCACTGCACCATTAAGCTATTTTTCTAAGGGGAAATAAGTAAACTTTAATATTTTTTTATTATGCTTTATAAAATATAATTCATCCTTTTTATTTAAAAATATAATAAGAAAGAACTTTGTTCAATTTTAAACCTTTATTATCTGGTTTTTTTTTTACTTTAAAACACTTTTTTATTTTTAGCACACCCTAAAGTGGTGCGAGATTAAACAGCATTTTGGCCTATTTAAAGCGCCGCATTAAAAAACAATTAAATAGCTTTTAACGTGCCTGCATCTCGCCCACCCTATACTTTCAATAGATCTTCTACTTGAGCGCGATTGGACCGTTTGAAGAAAAAAACAGTGTGTTAAAAATTAAATTGAATCGCGGGTAAAGTTAACCTGCTCCAAAATGATTAAAAAATGTGTTAAAATGAATTAACGCGGTGTTAAAAAAAAAACCTGCAGTCAATTGAATTCTCCCCAATGTGCCTCTGGAACAGTCTGTGGCGACACATTGCCAGAAGTTTCTTCTCGTCTCTCAACTCATTTTCCCATAGAGATGCGAGGAGAAAATAAGCAGAGATTCTGTACCGTTCGGGCAGGCAATGTGCTCCGCTGCACATTGAGGCGATGTCCTGTGGCGTCTCCTGGCTAATTGAATCCCCTCTATGGATCTAAAGAACTTAACACATTTATATTTTATTTTCATTTGAAACCAGGAAATGTCACAAAACTGGATACATTTGGCCTTTTCATATCATAAAATATGCAGGTCTTAAGAGAACTCTGTTCCTGCAAATAGTTTCCTGCATGAACTCGATTCTTGCAGTCCCTCCTTACTTTAAGCATTTATACTGTAAGCATGCCACAGTATAAATGCCAGAACAGTCATGCTTCTTTTTTCGGTCTTCCACTGTGGGTCTCTGCTTCCTTTTCTGGAAACGCTGTCATCTACTCTGCAATTGCCCATTGTGACCCTGCCCGTATCTTCTTAATATACCCCTTGTCTCCATGTCTCCTCTTCTGTCTCCCGTTTCTCTCTGTCTCCCAGGTGTGTGGGGAGGCTGGGAAGGACTTTGCACAGGAGAGACAGAGGGAGGGAGGGAGAGCAGGAAGCAGTTAGAGGGGAGAGGCTCTTATTTTGGCAGCGGACAGCCTAAGCGGCTGGAGGATCCTGTGTCTTCCCAGATCCGAGAGAATAAACCCCCAGGAAAGGGATATCAGACCGGTGTCGCGGGGTTTAGCGGGAAGGAGCGCACCCATCCACTCCAGCGTCCACCTCGGTTCTAACCCCGGTACATGCACGGAGTGTAAGGAGAGCAACCGCGGGGCAGACTGGTTACATGCCCGCTGTGCCCGGCAACTCAGAAGAGGGGGCAGGATGAGAGGGGGCACTCTGCTCGCCTCAGCTGCGACTCTCTCTCCCCCTCAGCCCCCGAGCTGTGGATGCTGAGTGGGAGAGAGGGGAAGCTCAGAATCCGATACAGGAGGCCGGAGAGAGAGAGGGACCATGGGAGGCCGCAGGGGAGAATCCTAAGAGAGAGGTAAGGGAGACACTAATGTGACAAGGACAACGACTTATGTAATCATTTCACACCATGACTACTCTATACCCAGGTGAATAAGACACGCTGTACCCCAGGTGTATTGGACTATCCTTGTTCATTCCAGCTCTATCAGGCATAGTGCCCATCTGTTTCTTCATGCCATCTGTACAAACCACACTATCTCACATCTGTGACAGCCTGAGCGTCAAAGCTACAGTTTCCAGATGTATGGGAGATATTGCAATGCAAGTGTGTCATTTTAATTGCAACCAGGATCTCACATTAAATTCTGCACGGGGCTTATCTGTCATGCTGTCATTTAGATGTATGCCTGTCTTGCTTGGTGTTTCTCAAACACTGAATCATCATATGAATTGCTGACAATACCCATGGTGCATCAGTGATATAGTATCACAAGTGACGTTTTATGCAAACCTCTTGTAACTATTGTTGTGCCTTAAGAGTAACACATGCAGTAATTGATTCCACTCGCAGGCCTAGTGAAATAAAAATTGATTGGTGTATTCTAGTCATTATTACAAATTACTTGCAACACATTTTATTAAAATATTTAAACCATTTAACAGAAACACATTCTATCATAATATAAATAAGACAAATATAAATAAAACAAATACAAATAAATTAGGCAGCTGAAAATCTAAAAATAAAGTCAACAACAAAAAAGATAAATTCATGTGTTGTACTTTGGATTTACAGGGTAACGGTTTTTAGTACCAGTTTTTTTGGTGCTTATATTATGCACTTTGCAATAACATTGATTTTTTTTTTAATTTTTCAAGTTATTACCAACATGAGATCCCTGAAAGTGTTGTCATTTAGCAATTAAGTATATGTATTGCGATTTAGCGTGCTGTGCATTATGAAATATCGCTGTTTGTTCACTCAATGTAATGATTTAATAATAAATACAACTCGGACAAAAAAGAAGTTCACTCACCTAAAAAATAAGTTTATTTTTATAATAGTGTCACACTTACACTTTAGAAGCAGCATTTTTCTGCTGCTTATAAACACTTAGAAAAGCTTTAAATGTGTTTCCATGTTTGTGAACATCCTTTCGGCCTTACATAAGGCGCCAATCTTTGAGCACATCAGAGTTTGAGGCAGTTTCCTTTTCTATAGTGAACACCGATAATAAAATTCACGTCTCACTAAAACTAAATTAACATACTGTAATAAGTTCCTTCCAATTTTATGATAAAATACAGTTGGATTAGAAGTCGTCCATATAAGCACCATGTGATAATAGATGAAAAAATAACACCAGGAAATAGCAAACTTTGTGTGTCTTCTGTTTCACCTTGTCCCCAAAAGACATATGCTTACAATGTTTCCAGTGAGTATAAGCCTTCAGAATAGATAACAAATATTCTCCTCCTTCTTCCACTGAAAGATCATCCTTTCCTCCGTTAAAATAATGAAATAACAGACATAAAGAAATCTAGTGCATTATCTTTTTGACAAGTATAAAAAAGTTAAAAACAAACGAGCAATTGAAATAAAATAGATCCACAATCAGATAAATGCAGGGACTCGCACTAGAAGATTCCAGAAAGTAGGCATAGATGTTATGTCCAAAGTCTGTCGTTAACCAGGTAGTCAGCTCCCCACTACCGCCAACGCGTTTCAACTCTCTTGGGAGTATGTTTTATATATTTTGTCTTATTGAGAAGAGGGAGAACCACCTTCTAGTGTGTACATACTAGGAAGCAGATCAGTATAGCGCTGATAATTCCTTATGCTTTTTTGTATATCCTTTGGGCCATACCCACTGCTGTCAAAAGGCATGCATTTACTAGTGTTTTTTTAATGCTAGTAAATTCATGTAGACAGGGGAGTGGAACTCATTGGTTTCAGTGACCCCATACCCACTAGCGCAGGCCTGGCCAACCTGTAGCTCTCTAGGTGTTGTGAAACTACAACTCCCAGCATGCCCTTCAAGCTATTAGCTAGCTAGCTAATGGCAAGACATGCTGGAGCTTGTAGTTTCACAACACCTGGAGAGCCACAGGTTGGTCAGGTGTGCACTAGTGGGAGCTTTTGTTATGTAGAATGTTTTTTCTGGCAATGCCTGCTTCTTTTATTTCATTCACCCGAAATGAACAAAATGAGTATTTTCCTTTGACCCCTGCAAGTGCAAGCACCGGCTGACAAATGGTGTTTAATGCAACACCATTGCATCAGGAACTTTTTAATGACTGTGGTAATTTGTTGCCTCGAAACCAGACACATTTTTATATTCTTTATTATCTGGTTAAAAAAAGACAAAGCACCTTTTTTATTATTTGTAAGACTGGGTACACACTACAGTGTTTTCAGCCAATTATTGGGTTAATCACCCAATAAATGACCGCTCCACCCGATATTGCATTAGTGTGTACACTTAGATGAACGATAGTCGTTCCAAAGCACTGATCATTGTTTGTTTCGCTTTTTCAGCAGTACTATAAATCTCATTCAACTATGTGTTTGCACTCACAATCATGATCTCCATAGAGTTTAGAGTCATGGGGGTATATTTACTAAACTGCGGGTTTGAAAGAGTGGAGATATTGCCTATAGCAACCAATCAGATTCTAGCTGTCATTTTGTAGAATGAACTAAATATATGTTGCCTATAGCAACCAACCAGATTCTAGTTATCATTTATTTAGTTCATTCTACACAATGACAGCTAGAACCTGATTGGTTGCTATAGGCAACATCTCCACTTTTTCAAACCTGCAGTTTGGTATCTATACCCCTTGATCTTTTCAGCCGACAGTTATGACAGATAAAGAGCACAGATCTGAGGGTAAATCTTTTAAAACGTGTATTGTGTGCGCATGAATTGCCAGGCTGATAGAGACTTTTTTTTCAGTCTTTGGTAAAATCAATGTAGGTAACACATTGGTCGAAAAATTCTGTAGTGTGTACCCAACCTAAGTGAATGTTAGATTTGTTGATTTGCTTTGATATCTTTGGTATAATTTTTTTAATTAGTCATTTCATTTTTCAAAGATGTAACAAAAACATACTTTTTCAGGACACTAATCATGATTATTTCTAAAGAAGTAATGTGCTACCAGAAATATACTCTGATATGTATTCCCCTACTTTGTTTGTTTAGGTCCCTTATGTTGTTTACTGTATGTTAGAGAAAAAAATAGGTACTAGTTTAATAATGGTTATTGGTCAACTCTAGTGGGATGTTGCCCTACAGCACAGTTCCACACATGCAGCAGTACTCAGGAGCATGCATCTGTCATTTGCGTAAAGACTGTGCTAGGAATATCCACCAGTCTCACCCACAGTAAAAACACAGTGGGCAGACTTTAGTTGATTAAATTGGTAGAGCAAATGTTGCAATTTTATTTTCAAGTTGTCTTGGCTTTTAAAATGCTGGGTTTTAGGAGAAAGTTTTTCCACTTTATTACAGTGTCTCTTATTTTCATCAGAATATTTACCTACAAGATTAAAATGCTTCATTAGAATTATGTCATAAGGGCGACTTAGAATTCTGAAATGACCTTAAAATGATTGGAAAATCAGTTCCTCTGTCACACCAGAACATTTTTGCTGTCACTAGTGCAGTTTTGATAGCCAAAGTACTCTGGCGTGAGAGGAAAACATAACTTATTTAGCTCAATGTCGCAATGCATTTGGTCATTTATAACACAACATTTTTCTGACTAGAAAACACACAAGCATACCTCCCATACCTCAGGACAGAGTAGTATGCTGGGCATACCAGGGGCATCACCTAGTGCAGGCCTGGCCAACCTACAACTATCCAGGTGTTGTTAAACTAAAGTCCCCATCATACCATGCCAACTATCAACTGGCAGAGTCTGCTGGGACTTGTAGTTTCACAACAGCTGGATAGCCACAGGTTGGCCGGGCCTGAACTTGTGGTCTTACCTCCTAATTGTCTTCAAATCAGGACTGTCCTGCTTAATTTTGGACAGTTGGGAGGTATGCATAAGAGATTTTTCATGTCTGTGCATGTAACGACATTCGGCTTTGTTCTTCATGTGGTGAAAGCTGCCACAACTTTTATAGAGACTATTGATCTCTATGGAGAACTCATTGTTGGTACACATTGACAATTTGTATAACATCAGTGTGCTCTTCATAGAGGTCAATGATCTCTAGCAAGATGCTGTGAACATAGTCGAACATCATGTATACCACTGCATTAAAAATTGGATAATGTCTATGCAACCCAACTTAGTCTGGTAACGTCCAGTCGTTTTTAACAAAAGGCAAAAAGGGATATCTACCATCTTACTCAAAAGTGCAAAACTGCACCCAAACCATAACTACCAATCAGCAATTTTACATTTATAGAACAATCAACTTGTTTAACAACTGATCAGATTGATAGGATTGTGTTTAGAAATTCTGACAGCATCGTACGCGTTATAATACTTTTAACGTTTTCACAAATGACAACAAAATTAACTGTAACCTATGCTACAAAATTGGCAGTTCAAGAAACATTTTTCATTTGTATACTTTCATGTGGACTGTGCTTTTATACACTTTTTTTTTTCACATTTTGAGTACTTATTTCATGGACCCAGAACTGATTTATTTGGTAACTCTTACTACAAAACAAAATACTCTGATAGTCTGATGCCATAAAAAACAACTGCACAGTTTGTCGTTCTAATATATATATATATAAATTTGGTAGAAGCATCTTTATTTGCCGTGGCAGCACTGAGTCTATTTGGGCAGTGTCTACCAGTTTTACACATCAGGACACTGCAAAATGTCCCATTCTTTGCAATATGTGCTGGAGTTCCTTCAGGTTGGCTGGAGACTGATGGTGAACAGCAATTTTATAACAGATTTTGGTTGGGATTTAGAGTCTGGATCCTGACTCCAGGACATTGTTTTTTTTTTAATTCAAAACATTCCAACATGGCTTTTGCTGTATGCTTTGAGTAATTGTCCTGCTGGAATATATATTTTCTCCCAAGTGTAGATCTCTTGCAGACTACGGCAGCTTTTCCTCCAAGATCGCTCCAGACATTTTGACCACTATTTTGACAAGTATTCCAGACCCTGAAGCAGAGAAGCACCACACATTATTATGCTCCGGCCACCAAACTTCATGGTAGAGATAGTGTTTTTTTGATGATGCACAGAGTTAAGCTTGTATCTAGCATCAATACCAAAAGGTTCAATCGTGCTCTCTTCAGACCACAGAATCTTCCGCCACTTGGTATGTGGGTATGACAAACTTTAGGTGAGATTTCATTTGATTTGTCTTCACCAATTACTTGAAGATGATATTTATGCCCAGGCTATTGTTCCATGGAGAGTTTCTCCCATCTCCGCCATGTAAGTCTGTAATTCCATCAAAGTTGCCATAGGCCTGTTAGTGACGTTCCTAACAAGTGCATTTCTGGCAAGGATTCTCAGCTTTGGAGGAGAGCCTCTTCTAGACAAATTCACAGTTGTCCATTTCTTTAATATGGACTTGGTAATGCACTGTGGAATAGAAAATTCTTTAAAATCATCTATATCCTTCCGCTGGTGCTTTTCAATATCCATTCGTTATGTGACTGATTGCACCACGGTTTAGTTGGCTGTATATTAACAAAAGGGACGTCTTTTTGTTTGTATTTATGCAATACAGTTTTTGCATTTTTTTTTTTTTTTACATTTGTAATTCAGAAAACAATTGTTTTTTTTATATTTATTTTGACATTACAAATACTTTCTGTTGATCAGTCCTAAGAATTCAAAACTAGATCCATTTTGATTCTAGGATGTAAGAAATTTAAATGTGAAAATCAGCAAAGGGGTTGAATAAATATTCTTTATAACTGCTGTAAATCTCCAGCTCCACGTATTTGGAATCTACCATCCCTTGTAATGCGTGACGGATATGAGAAATTCTATGCACTCTCCTGCACTCCACTATAGGCATTTGGACAAGTACCCACAAGTGTAAGTTTAGAGACTATAGTAATACGCATACTGTATACCATGTGGTTTTATGATATATCCAGAAATGACATTAGCAGTTTGAAAACTTCTCTGTCTAGGCTTCTTTGCAAACAATATATAAACATATGATCATATAATTTACAAACATATGGTACAGTACATTGTGCCATATGTTTTCTTCAAGACACCTTTTTTTTCTGTGACTGATAAATTTGTGTCACTGGTTCTAAGAACATTGCTTATTTTATATTTACTGTGGGTGAATTGGTCACTGAGCCATGCTGTATCGTTACTACTGTACCACTTTGTCTTACAGCTCTACAGTGATCTGTAGTTCATAATAATTGCTCCCTTCTACTGCAGGGGTTTTCAGAGTTGTACTAAAAGCACCTCTCCAACAATTCATGTTTCCAGATCTCTTTAGATCACATGTGCCAGTTCGACTACATATTCATTCACATGCCTGCAAGCTATCCAGACCAAATTTGTGTTAGTTTGTGGACAGATTATATAGCACTTGGGTGATTTTTATTGTAGTTTAATTATGTTAGGGACCTATTTATGGTTCTCTTTTTATTTTTTTTTCATGAAAATACCAAGAAAACAGCTATTTTCAGGGGACAGACACGCATTGAAGTAACGTGCACATTTATTAACAGTGTTTTGCAGCAGATATCTGCTGCTTTGCATTCCTTTTCAAACTCTATAGCAGTCCCCATTGATGTCTATGGGGACTGTTATATTCCGCAATGTAACAAGATCCAAAAATGTGAACTTGTTCACGTTAATGTATGACAGCTCAAGCCATATATGTTACTTTTCAACTATGCCCCACAGAGCAGAGCTGAACATCGCATGTGTAGAGGGATCATATGATCCTGCCCTCTCACATGCCGCACGCCTCCTGAGATATGTTTGTGCACTTGCCCTAGGTTTTCGGACGGGGCATGCGCACATAGACTTTCAAGACTGCTGTGGATCCAACAGCAGTCTTCGGGAGAGAAGAGGCAGTGAAAAGGTGAGTTTGAACTTTGCAGGAACAGCAGTTTTTCGTGACTGCTGTTCCTGTTGAAGATTTTTAATAATTATGCACAATATTTCAACCCTTATTTATGGAAAGGTGATTGAAATCAATTGTGTATGAAATGCGGTCGTACATAAATAGGGGACTTTAAAGAGCAATCCATGTCTAAAGTGTTGTTTTTTTTGTGTGTGTGTGATGGTGACTAGTGCTAAAATGTTCTAAATGCTTATTCTACCATAAAGCTGAAAATTTCATTTTGGGGGAGAATCCCATAAGTTCCACAGTAAAGCAGAACATTACTTACATGTAGTTCAGAGTTCCACCCATTATGGCTGGTCCACCAATGCTTCCTTCTGGCAGTGTGTTGCCATGTCTGTATGATAAAAGCCTGCCTTGGCGGGAGCTAGGAGGGCATATGTGATCTACTGCAGAGGCACTGTGTCCTCCATATATGATGCAATGCTGGTAGGAGTGAGGAGAGCATTGCCAGATTACAGTAGAGGGCAGTGGACCCACCAGGAAAAGAGGAATGTCGAACCATGGTTTTGTAATATTCTGCATTATTGTAAACCCAAAACTGAATTTCAGGTAAAGTTATCCTTTAAGGGTCTGTTAATAGACTTTCCAAATATAGCGATTAAAGTTATTTAAAAAAGCTGTTGCAAGTAGCCATGTGCTTAGCATTACCATTAATATTAGCACATAAACTTATTGTTGCTGAATTGTGCTTGCCACTAAAGCTGGGAACACTACAGAAAATTACTGCAGATGAGTTATCTGTAAGGATTTTACCAACGACTGAAAATTCTGATGACCATGCAGATTCATATGTACACACTTACACGATTTACCTTCAGATCTGTGCTCTTCATCTGTCAAAACTATCTGCTGAAAAGATCATGACTACTGTAAACACTATGGAGATCTGCCTACACTGCTGGTCCTTTACTGCATACACACTTCCACATTTGCCTGACATTGTTCCATTGTTGATAGTGATTCTTAGTCAATTTATAAAATCAAATCAAGCTATACAATGTGTTTTGGTACGATAAAACATGATTGTGGGAGCATACACACTAATGCAATATCAGACCTAACAGTCTTTTATCGTGTGATTGGCAGGATAGTTGGTTGAAAAACCTGTAGTGTGTACCCAGCTTAGTAGCACAGATAAACATGTTTACTCTCAACTTCCCTTGTGTGTCTAGTCAATAGCATCTATGTGACAGATTGCTTAAACATCTTCAGATTGGATGGGAATAATCACATCAGGACAATGTATGTTCATGATTATATTAGTAAGAAGCATGTACGGAAAGGTATGAACTTTTCATTGTAGTGTTACTGTGGCCCTGCTGTCAACACTGTGCAACCTTTTCTTGTGTGTGAAATCTGCACATGAGCATTTACCATATGTCCAGGGTGTATTAGTCACACTACATCCGGATTCCAGTAGGGATGTGATGTTCCAGGAGTACAATACTACCACTGAAAATAAGCCAATTACAGTGGTTGTAAATTCAGAAATAAAAACAAACAACAAAACATTATTACTAAGTTGCTGAGGGTAAGTGCTGTAGAAGTGCTGCGTGTCTTGACTAGAAGTGCCTGCTAAATGTGTGCTTGTGGTGTCCCTATTCCACCCACCTCGTTAACACTTGCAGTGCTGCTTTCTAGACATTCCATCTGTTGACAATAATATTTAATGAATCAAGTAGATGGGAGAGTCATGGTGAATACAATGGTAAACAAATAAGTGACAGAAGGTCAGCCAAGTAGGTGGGAAAGGAGAGTCAATATTTGTAGTACTTTAACTGCACAAAGCACTTCAGATCAATAGAATTGTGAAATAAAAACAATTGTGCTATTAAAAAAAAAATCCCTTTTCTTTTCTAGTTATTTTACTGGAACTCAGTATGAAAGAGAAGAGAAATATATATTTTAATGGAACAACCCATGTTGGCAGAGGATTGGCCTGTTTTGGAGGCTAAGTGACTGGTTAAACGTCAAATTTTGCCATTCATGTGATGAAATCTAGTTATTCAACACGTGGACTGAGCAAGATTAGTTTTCATTTTCACTGGGATCTTTTAGGGCTGTCAGAAGATGACTGCACACAAAGGTTGACAGTCATTTTCTGATGCTGACTCACAGGAAGCTACAAGCAACTGTTGCTTTCCGTGAACAGTGGAAGAAGTAAGGTCGTTAATGGCCTCAGCTGTTACAGACCATTCTGCTTGTTAGCTGGGCATTGTCTGTTACATGGTCGGGGCGTTTCCTGCTTGTCAGCTACAATATTTCTGTGGCCCTAGGTGGGTTAGCATCCCATGAGCTGTTCACCACTGTCATATAAAATTCATGTGCGTTGCCAGTCTTGTATAATAATTTCATCTAGTGCATATAGGTGGCGGGACACCATTAGCGTTGTTGGATGACCAAATACACTGGATTTACCATCCATACTGATCTATATCTGATCTATCCTGATTGTCTGTCTTGTTGGGCTCATATGATTTTCATCCAACTAGGTCTGCACTGGCCTAATTTGCTGCAAAAAATTTAGGTAGTGAGTGAGCTAGTGAGGGTGTATCCTAGGCAAGGTAACTGATATGGAGTCAGATCAGTAATATTTATCAGAAAAGATTTAGTAGTTTTGAAAAATTGTCCTTTGGAAAATTCTTGTGGGCAAGGAATTTTGCATTTTACTTTGGAAGAATTTGGCTTTGTGTTTCACTTGGAATTCCCCCATCATGTTTGTTCTGCCTGGAGATCAAACCACACCACAGAACAGAATAGAATAACACCATCAGCGTTCCACCTCTTTGTATAGATTTTAAATACAGCATATGCAGAATTTACAAATATAGTGTGGATTGGCCATTTCGCGGAATGGCAAAGCAAAAGAGGGGTTTGTCCTCATTTAATCATATTTGTCCAGCTAATTTAAATAATTACACACACTCAAGGACTTGCTTGCTAAACCATATTCCATTTTCAGTGATCATAACTATTTTGAAAATTTGGCCACACTATTGGACCAGTGACAATAGTTTGTAACCTGTCCTGTCAAATTTGGGCATGATGTGCTGGATGCAGTGTTTGACCACCAATACACAAATATGTTCATCCACTTTGAATATTCACTGACTAAATTGCTCATTCGTGAATGATCATTTTTTTACATATGTAAGTAATTGAACACAGCTCTGTATAAGGTAATGTGAGCCATGTCACTTGCTGACCCTGATTTATCACTTGGCTAATAGAAGTCTTTTACAGGATATGCTGGGAACAAAGCTGTGTCTAGATAAATAAGGCTACGTCTGAAGAATTTTCCGACCGACCTGTTATCTCAAACGATTGTACTTACGACTGACGATTCATTCATACACACTGACACGATTTACCTTCAGATGTGTGCTCTTCATCTGGTCCTCTAGTCTTCAGAGAATGACAGCACAATATTAATTCATTCATTTTTGTCACATTGTCACTAATTAAAACGCCTTGTTAAAGCTATACGTTATGTCCTAACGAATTTTGTTAGCTTCTGTTACTCTGAAACAAAACATTCTGTCTCTCTACAGTTATTCACCGGGACTTTCATTGCTAGCATCAGCTGAAAAGAACATGACTCTGTAAACTCTATGGAGATCCTGAGCGTGAGTGCATACACACTATATGATCGTTCAGTGTTTGGTCAGAAAATGAAATAGTACGACCAACCCAATAAAACGATGATCGGCATTTTGGGATTACTTTAGCTCATCGTGTCACTATACACACTCACATGATATCCGATCAAACGGTCTGATGTCGGCTGATTGGAGGTTTTTCATGCAATCATCGGGCCATTGTGTACCTATCCTAACACTGTTATTTATCTTAACAAAACCCTATCTATTCTAAAGCTGGGTACTGTGCACAATACAGAAAATTACTGCAGATGCGATTTTCGTAATGATTGTACCAACAACTGAAAGCACCGATGAGCATGCAGATTCATGTGTACATACCTACATGATTTACATTCAGATCTGTGCTCTTCACCTGTCATCTGCGGAAAAGATTGTGGCTCTGCATGCTCTGTAGAGATCTGCCTACTTGGCCAGTCGTGAGTGCCATTTGCCTGACATCGTTCCATCATTGATAGAGCCTGTTAGTCAGTTTATAAAATCAAATGAAATGATACGATGTGCTTTGGAACGATAAAACATGATCGAGCGAGCATACACACTAATGCAATATCGGACCTAACAGTCGTTTCTCGTGCTATTGACAAGATAATTGGTCTAAAAATACCTGTAGTGTGTACCCATCTTTACTCCTTACAGCATTCATCTGCATCATTCTCTGGACTACTTCTGATTTGGGGATAACTCCTTTTTTCTGAGATGTGGGGCCCGAGTCATTAAGGCGAGCAAAACATTAAAATTAGTTACTTTGTACCTGGGCAAAACCATGTTGCATTGGAGGGGGAAGTAAATTTAAAATGTGGAGGCAGATTTATAGTTGGGATAGAGCATGTCCTAGATTAACTTTAAATTTCAGTGTAAAAATAAAACTGTCAAGTATTTGTGTGCTACATGAAAACAACTGTCGGTATTTATCTTAGGTGCAAAATAATAAACTAATTTGCACCCCTTACATTGTAACATGGTTTGTACCAGAGAACATATACTCCTTTTTTTTTGCTTTGCTTTCCTTAATGACTCAGGCCCGTGGTGTTTTCGACAGAGATTTGTCTTCTTCCAATCTATCAAGGACTTAAAGCGAGCTACCACTGACGGTGAACAGTTTTGCTGGGATTTACCATGGACTCAGGCAGTACAATTACTTCTACAGTCCCCTTATCGCTGTCACCATTTCAGGATGGTGATAGTAGGAAGTAACACATGAATAAATGCTTTATTTATTTAAATACATGGATATTTCTTCATGCACTGCGAAATAAAACTTTTCAACGTTGCTGACATGTCAATACTAATAAATTCAACACTGTCCCGAGAGTCCTTAACAGGAGACAGCTGAATATGGAATTTCACACAGACAGCCAGAATTGTGTGAAGGAGATTGTTGTACATAGATACAATCAGTATTCCATAAAACTCAGAAACCATACAAAACATGTTGGCAAATAAAGTCAGAAAGTGTCTGCAGATCAAAGTCCTCTGTGTGTTGTTGTATTCTGTCTGCAATAACAGGCTCCAGTGACATCATAAGATGTCATGCTGCACAGTATCAAATGGCCTGATCTTGTTAGATCTGCCCACTTAAGTTTATGTCCAAATTGGACAAGTGATGACTTCAAATGTTTTCAGAATGTTAATGTGTCTCTTGAATGTTTTAAGGCAATTTTTTTCTGTGAAGGGACGCGGAATTACCGTACTATTGTTAATAATGTGCCTCTATTACCGTAGTAACGGTAATAGTGCACGGCCCTCGTTGTTCTGAAAAACTTTGCGGGGAATTGAATTCCCCTTTGTTTGATGATTTGATGTACCTTGTAAATGGAAAGTTAGGCTTTACCTGAAGCTAAATTCAAATAATAAAAAAAACATTATGTAAACAACCGGTTAGTGGGAAAAAAAGCTATAATGCAGTATACATTGTTGCTAATGATGTATTTATTGATTAAAGTAATTGACTAGAGTAGCAGAAAAGACTTTCACAGAAATATGGCAGCAGTCTGCATGCTTTTAAGAAGTTAAAAGGAGGATAAAAACTTAAACATTACATATTTCTGCACATTTTAATGCACACTTACTGTTCCTTCCTGAATATAAATGATTGCACATGTCACATAAACTGTTTTATTTATTTTCCAATGTTTGGGGATACTTTAGTTGGAGTATTCAAACTTGATTGACTTGTTAGACCTTAAATTAAGCAAAGTAAGGACAATTCCAAAGTTGAATATATCATCTGACCCTCCTAACCTCTCAGCAACCATGAGCTGTTCTAACCAGCTGAGTGAGAACTTAAAATACATTGACTGTTACAAATTAGAGGAAGACTATAAAAAGATATCTAAATGCTCCCAGCCTGGAATTTCTACAGTCAGAAACATCATTCAGAAATATGCTAAGCAGAACCCACACTGCAGAGGGCCAGCAGGTAGGTTTTGCTGACACCAGAGTAGTGGCCCACAAGTACGCAGTACAGTGTTGCTTACACAAAAATGATCTGCATTGAAGAGTTTTCAATAGTATTTCCTTCCCCCCTCTTCAAAAAAGTAATTGTCTGAACTATGCAAAATATACTTAGAAAAGCCAGAAACTCTATGGAACAAAGTGCTGTATACTGATGAAACAAAATGTAACTTTTTGTCCACAACCACAAAATAAGCTTTTGGAGTAAAACAGGTGAAACATTTGCTGGAAACACCTGGCCAACCATTAAGCATGTTGGTGAATTCCATATGCATTAGGATTGTGTGGCAGCCAATGGCACAGGAAATACTTTCTTGGTGCAAGAAATAATGGATTCAACTAAATATTAACAAATCCTAGAAGTCCCAGAGTTGGTGAAGAAATTAAAGCTAAGATGAAGATAGATATTCCGTAAGACATCGATGCTAAACATACCTCAAAAATCAACCATGTAGTACTTAAACTTAAAGTTTTGAATTGATTTTCATAGTCCCAGACACATATTGCAGCATAACATTACGATACATAATGATGTATCGCAGATATTTACTATGTCGGGCTGCTCTGGGAGCCCCGGCAAAGATACTCCTGCCCTACCAAATAATTTTACTATTCACTGGTAGCCTAGCATTATAAGTGAAATATGGACCTGACCTGGTGGGAGATCATGCAAAGTGATTGCTGGCAAAAGCAGCGTCAACGCTGGAAATAATGTTGAGAGCGGGGAAAAAAAACCAATAAAGAAAAAAACACTATACCCCATAGAAAAAGAGCTTTTCATCCTTTGGCAAGTATTCCTGTAAGTGAAACATGCAGTTTGACCAGAAGTGCTGGAATTTTTGCATACAACTGTAAAACATAAACATATCTGTCTACAAAAGTGCGATGGGCCATACACGTGGAGAAACCTCAGTTTTCTCCATAAAATGTTCATCGCAGTATTTGCGAAGGATTCATTACCCATTTATCCTTTTTTAATTAAGACCCCATAAATTAATATGTAAACTGCTAAATTATCCAATATTCAAAGCTTAAAATCTCAGGATGGCTTTAGGTACCCAATCATTCAGGTACCCCTATAAACTTACATTTATGCAGCTGGAGCTTTTTACATATTTTGAATAGTGCCTTTTTTACCGCATATGCTCAGTTGATTATTAAGAAGCAAAAACCATCGCTGCAACAGGAAGAGCAGTTGGCAACCTTTTTCTCCTGAAAGAAGGAATTTATATTTTCATGTCCTTGGAAATGAAAAAGATTGAGACTCAGTCTCTGTTTCACTTCACTCTCCAGAAGCACTTTACTTGGTAAAACACATTTTTAGATTACTTTTGCAGAAACCTAAACATTCAAATTCTTACCTCTCAACTTTTAAAGTTGTGGAATTGAAACATTGTACACATGTGTTTATTCTTTCCACCATGATCACAAGGGTGATTTTGCAAACCAAAATTAGAGCGTGGCCATGTATGCACAAGGTAGACAAATCGGCAAATTTGTGCAAAATAGAATGCACTGTACGGACGCGTTTTCCAGGCCCTGGATTGACTTTCTTGCTGATTGTCTTGAGATTGTGTCTTAGGTCATGCTTTAAACCGTACAGTATTTCAACTACTATAAACTGTTCTGCCATTATTGTGGATTCTAGGCTTAAAATGTGAGATTTATAATTTAGGTAGAGCATGTACTAGATCAACTTTTGTGGGCAGATTCAATTCAGCCACGTTAGTCTAGAATTAATGCGGCGTTAGTACTATTACCTTTAATATAGTAATTTTAACCTGGATTTTTACTCTCAGCCCGAGAGGTGCGTGAAAATGAATCGGGCCCAAAATGTGGGTACAGATTTATAGTTTGTGTAGTGCATGTCCTAGATTAACTTCAGTGTAAAAATAAAGCTACCAAGTATTTGTGTGCTACATGAATAAACAGCCAGTATTTAACTCATGTGCAAAATAATAAACTAATTTGCACCCCTTGCATTGTAACTCGGTTTGTTCTGGAGAACATTTACTACTGTTTTCCCTTACTTTCCTTAATGAATCTCAGAATGTCTTGTGTGTGGTTTTCAGTGCTTTTAGATTGTACTTTCCTCTTATGCTTTTTGCCTTTATCTATTCTGCTATTAGTTTTCTAATGACTTTCAGGTCATAATGATACCTCCCTGCATACACTTTCTTTCAGCTACTCTGCTAGGCACAAGGGGAAAATGAAGAGTGTGTGATAAGGGAGGAGGAGTGAGCAAGGCCTTGCATGGCACATCCAAATGTTCAGCCTTCTCATTAAAGGAAGAGATTGATTTTTATATCTCGCTATGCTATATGGCAAATTATACAATTCTTCATTTATGTTTCTTCTGTATAGTTTTATTTGGTTCCTATAACTTATAATGACTCATACTTTTTGTCAAGTTGTCTCAGTATGACAGTATATACTGTACTTCAGCTTGACTTGCTGTTTTGCTCTGTTTGTAGTACCATCAGAGTGTAACATTATTAACATAATACTTAGGGACTTGGGGCTAGATTTACTAAGCTGCGGGTTTGAAAAAGTGGGGATGTTGCCTATAGCAACCAATCAGATTCTAGCTGTCATTTTGTAGAAGGTACTAAATAAATGAAAGCTAGAATCTGATTGGTTGCTATAGGCAACATCCCCACTTTTTCAAACTCGCAGCTTAGTAAATCTAGCCCTTAGTCATTAAGGAAATTATGGCAAAGAAAGGAGTAAATGTTCTCCGGGACAAACCATGTTACAATGTAAGGGGTGCAAGTGAGTTTATTATTTTGCACATAAGTTAAATACTGGATGTTTTTTCATGTAACACAAATACTTGATAGCTTTAATTTTACACTGAAGTTTAAAGATAATCTAGGACATGCCCTACCCCAACTATAAATCTGTCTCCACATTTTAACTTTACCTTCCCCTCTAATGCAACATGGTTTTGCCCAGGTGCAAAGTTATTCTTTTTTTTATGCTTTGCTCCCCTTAATGTCTCAGTCCCTAAATTTTGGGACACATCACCATGTCATCACCATATCTTTCTTTACTTTTTTTTTGTCTAAAGACATCCTTAATTTTTTCACTATCTGGGCATGTTTTTATTTTTTCGTTAAGCATGCATGCTTTTTTTTTTTTTTGTCATCATTTTTTTTATTCATTATGCATTTATCCATTTATTTTTTATTGTTAAGGAATCTATTTCTTTTCATATTATTCAGCAGTGGGCATTTTCTTTTTACTTGACGCATACACAGTGTTGGGGCAGGTGGGAGAAACCTGGAAGCTTTGCCTTTTGTCGAGGTGAACAGAAAAGGCTAACACTGAAGTTAGTTTTCGCCAGGGCAGTCTTTTATCAGAGACACTACGAAGAGCATCTCTTATCACTGTGAAAAACAGCGATCAGAGATGCGACCTTACGGGAAAAAATTTAATGATTCATAAATAGGCCCCTTAGTCAGGAACAACCTTCCTCCTCCCATAAGCGGTGGATCACCAAAGTTATGCTAGATGAGAAAAGAGGGTGTTGACTAAAGTTATTTGTTACTTTTAGAGTAAAGAAAGTCAGCAGTTGCCATTTGGCAGCTGTGTTTGCGGAGGTACTTGTTGATTAGAAAACCACTTTAAGTGAATTTCGCTGTCCACAAAGAATGTGCTGTTAAAGTAGACTTACGAAAACAGTGCCTTGCTGGGACTTGTAGTTCAACATGTAGAACCACAGGTGATTTACTGCGGTTCTAGGGCAATGAGTGTTGCAATTGGGATTTAATGCAATAACTTGAAGCTGTTCTCTGCCTTCAGATAGCTTTCATTTATAATTGTTTTTACACCTCCTAAAGCAGATTTGTGTCATATCCAAGAGTAACAAAATATAAATAAAACACAGAAAGCAATATATTGGAAAATGACTTTAAGACTTGTGCCTGACATAAATCTGTTTTTGCCATTTCTTGATTGGCTTTTGATGAACTGGAACCATAAATCTAAATGTCAGGATTGGATAGTGTAAAGCAATGTTTCCCAACTCCAGTCCTCAGAGACCCATAACAGTGCAGATTTTCCAGGTCACAAGTGAAATAATTAGGACCACCTGGGGATCTTTCAAAATGTGTCAGTTAGTAATGAATACACCTGTGCTCCAGCAAGGAGATATGGAAAACATGCACTGTTAGGGGTCCTTGAGGACTGGAGTTGGGAAACACTGGTGTAAAGGATGGGATTTATGTAAAGAGCAGTTAACTTTACTGAAAGTGGGATGTAATAAGCACATACAATATTTACCATTTCAGCAGATGAATATAAGAATGTCAGGGGAAAATACCATTTTATCCTGAGAATGAATTTACTTTTCTCTGCCATAAAATCTATTTCTACTGGCTGACCAGTGTCGGGAACAGTCAGAGATTAGTTTATATCCCAAAAAGTCTGACCTAGGGGTGTACAGCTGGCAATAGCTATATATAGAGACCTTAAGAAAGAGATTGACAGGAGACAGAAATAGCTAGGATGACGATGATAGGAGGTGAAATGGTAAACTAAGGGATACTAAAGAGGTTGATAAAACTGTGAGGAGGAAGAAATCCGAAGGGAACTGGCTCAAATGCAGAAAAAGAGAGTGTTAGAATGTTAACAGAAGAAGGTTAAAAATGGGAAGAGTTCTCACTAGAGAAATGGAGAAAACTGACAAGATGGTAAAATAAGTGAGTGAAAGAATGGACTGACACGGACAGATGGAGATCTTACAAATTATTTAAGAAACTTATTTAGTGTAGTTTAAAGTAATTTCTTATGTGCGTTCATTTGTTTGTTTTTCCGCGCCGCGAAAAGTTATTTGTTACTTTTAGAGTAAAGAAAGTCAGCAGTTGCCATTTGGCAGCTGTGTTTGCAGAGGTACTTGTTGATTAGAAAACCACTTTAAGTGAATTTCGCTGTCCACAAAGAATGTGCTGTTAAAGTAGACTTACGAAAACATTGCCTTGCTGGGACTTGTAGTTCAACATGTAGAACCACAGGTGATTTACCGTTATTACGGTAGTAGTTAGCTGGATTTCAGCTCGCGGTTCAGGGAGCTGCGAGCTGAAATCCAGCGACAAAATTACCGTATTAACGGTGATCCTTCTCATTTAGGCAGGGTTAAAAGTGTACTCTCAAAGCCTATTGAACACACTTTGATGTGTATAGACCAAAAGATAATGTAAGCGAAGAGTGCGAAGAGCGTAAGAGAGGTTGGAGGAGAATAGCCAGACTAGTTCAAGCTGACAGGAAGATGACTTTAATTAAAATAACCATGCATTACAATAGTGGTATGAAGTGAATGGATTACAGCAGCAGAAGAACACACCAAATTTCACTCCAGTCGGCTAAGAACAGGAAACTGAGGCTACAGTGGGCACAGGCTTGCCAAAACGGAACAGTTGAAGTTCGTAGAAATGTCACCTGTTCTGACGAATCTTGATCTCTGCTGTGACATGTAAATGGTAGGGTAATAATGACTGCATGGATCCATCCTGCTTTGTGTCAATGGTGCAGGCTGTTGGTAGTGGTGTAATGGTGTGGGAATGTTATCTTGGCACACATTGGGCCCCTTAATACCAATTTAACATTGTTTAAATTCCACAGCCTACCTGAATATTGTTGCTGACCATGTGCATTCCTCATTGACCACAGTCTAGTCATCTTCTAATGGCTGCCTGCAGTAGAAAGCTGGATCCATGAACATGACAATGTGTTCAGTGTACTCAAATGGCCTCCACAGTCACAAGATTTTAATCTAACAGAGCAGTGTTTGTCAAACCCAGTCCTCTGGACCCCTAACATTGCATGTTTTTCAGATGACAAGGAAAATAATGATACCACCTGTGGATCTATGTCAGTCAGTAATCAATACTCCTGTGCTAAAGCTAGAAGATATGAAAAACATGCACCTAGAGGACTAGGTTTAAAAACCACTGCAATAGAGCACAAAAATCCAGTAGTTTGAGACCCTTAGACCTCTACATTGCTGACTATGTTAGTGAGGATACATGATGATTATATTATAAAACCAATGTCCGTAAAAATTGGTGGCTGTAAGAAGTGTCAATAAAAATATATACTGTGTGTATATATATATTTTTTTAAACCTAACCTACCATGCTTACAGTGAGTTCTAATGAATCAATTTTTCCAGAAACTTCTGTAAACAAATTATTTATGATATTGAAATATTATTTGTACAGTTTCAGAACAGTTGTATTTGAATACAGTAATATGCAAGACTCATACTTGCTGATTTTTTTTTTTTTACTTCCCTTCTGGAATATCCTGGTGGAGATGTTCAAGTGGCAAGTGCAGGGAGCATGGTGATGCAATTCACATTATCTTAGCCCCATCCTGCCCACTTAACTAGGGATGTGGGAGAGTGGCCTTCTCTCCCAGGAGTCTAGGGAGACTACCTGAAATTTGGGAGTCTGCCCAATATTCTGGAAGAGTAGGCAAGTATGACATAAATCATTCTTCCCAACCGAATTTAGACGGGCAAAGTCCCAATTTGCGGGCTCTGTCCTGCCAGCCCGATCCAGACAGCTTTGTCCCACATGTAGAAAACTCATTCACTGCTGCTCTGCTTAGTAGATGGATGGATGGGTGTCGCTCGCACTGTTGTGCACGGCAATGGAGGTGTTGGTAGGGGAGGAGAGTAAGGGGCAGCCTAACACTTCTACTGGGCTAAGCACTCCCCTGGAGTGTGGCCATGCCCCATTATGATGTGGCCCTGCTCCCTGTCCTGATATCAGATACCCAAATGTGGGGATGTATGCATAAGTTGATCTTAAAACTTTGATTTCATAGATGAAAACATGAAATCACACAGATTATTATACCCTCAAATGCTGCTGTTGTGATGTTTCATGTAAATTGTTGTTTAAAGGAATGACTATCAAAGTAATATTATGTGTACACATAATAGTGAAAATTATAAAGTCATTAAAAATACATGGCATTATTTTTAAATTCACACATTTTTTGTATTGTCATGAAATCCTTCTTCTTTAGTTTCATGCTCTTCACAGAGATATAATAACAATGCAAATTTAAGTGTATGTGTGTGTATATATTATATACGCACACACTATATGGACAAAGGTATTGGGCCAAACCTGTTAATTATTGAATTGAGGCCGTTGCCAGAGGTGTATAAAATCAAGCACCTTGCCATGCAGTCTCCATTTGCAAACATTTATTTGCAAACATTTATGATACAATTGGACGTTCTGAAGAGCTCAGTTACTTCAAGCATGGTACTGTGATAGGATGCCACCTTTGCAATAAGACAGTTCGTGAAACTTCATTCCTCCTGGATACTCCACTTTCATCTGTAAGTGATATTATTAGAAAGTGGAAGAATTTAGGAACAACAGCAACTCAGTCATAAGGCGGAAGACCACATAAAATCACACAGTGGGGTCAATGACTGCAAAGACGCATGGTGTGTAAAAGTTGCCAACACTCTGCTGATTCCATAGCTGGAGAGTTATGAACTTTCACTGGCATTCATGTAAGCACAAAAACTATGCGATGGGAGCTTAATGGAATGGGTTTCCAAGGCTGAACAGCTGCATGCAAGCCTCACATCACAAAAACCTAATGCCAAGCGTCGGATGGAGTGGTGTAAAGCACACAGACACTGGACTATGGAGCAGTAGAAACGTGTTCTGTGAAGTGATGAATCGCGCTTCTCTGCTTGGTAGTCAGATGGGCGAGTCTGGTTTTGGAGGATGCCTGGAGAACATTACCTGCCTGACTGCATTATGCCAACTGTGAAGTTTGGTGGAGGAGGGATAAGGGTAAATGGCTGTTTTTTGGGGTTTGGGTTAGGCCCCTTATCTCCAGTTAAGGGCAATCTTAATGCTTCAGCACACCAAGTTATTTTGGACAATGCTATGCTTCCACCTTTGTGGCAACAGTTTGGGGAAGGCCCGTTTTTTATTCCAGCATGACTGTGCCCCAGTACACAAACCAATGACTACAAAGTAATGGTTTTGATTAGTTCGGTGTGGAAGAAAATGACTGGCCAGCACAGAGCCCTGACCTCAACCTCATCGACACCTTTGGGATGAACTGGAATGGAGATTGTGAGCCAGGCCTTCTTGTCCATCATCGGTGCCTGACCTCATAAATGCTCTTTAGTAAAAATGTTCACAAATTCTCACAGAAACGCTCCAACTTCTTGTGGAAAGGCAAGAAGAGTGGAAGCTGTTATCGCTGCAAGAGGGCGTACAACTCCATATTAAAGTATATGTATATTGAATACAATGACATTACAGTCCTTGTTGGTGTAATGGTGAATCATCCGAATACTTTTGTCCATACAGTGTGTGTGTGTGTGTGTGTGTGTGTGTGTGTGTGTGTATATATATATATATATATATATATATGTGTGTACAAAGGTGCTTGCTTTAATCTGTCTACTCATTTGTGTACCCAACAGGTTACTCAACCATAGAAATTTAAAGTTTGACATATTCCATTACCTTAATAATATTTTTCATTATCATCATTATTATCCTATTTTAGCTAAGTGGGGTTGGTCCTAATAAAGGACAAAATGAGCTTCTATTCCCCGAGGAAGAAAGACGTTTAAAAAAGACATTGCTAAACTAGTATAACAAACATTGTCAAATGTAATCTTTCTGTAAAATTCAAGAAATAGTATTCATATTTTTTATTTTTTTAATGCAGTAGCTAAATGTTATTGTGATACTCCTCTGTAGTGTGAGATTGTAATGGTCACCAGTAGGTCAGCCATTGTATCCAGGATAGTCCTGGTTTTCTGACTCTTAACAAACCTCTTGCCCATAGATCTAAAATGCCTATTTATCAAGCCCTAAATCATGCGGAATTACCCTCTTTCGCATAGTTTAGGCATTTTTAAGTAAATTAACATTTTTTTTAAAAAAAAAAACATTTAGGAGATCTATTGCATTAGGCAAATTACTGCTTAATACCATAGGGCCTGATTCATCAAGGTACGCAAACGCATACGCATCTGCTAAATGGGACTTGAGCTACGTAAAACACCACATACGCAGCGCAAACAGAGCAGATACGGCACTCAAAGTCAACTCAATCTCAAACTCCAACGCAAATATAACGGTTTGCGTCACTCAAAGTATGAAACACAGATGCGTATGCGTTTGCGTACCTTGATGAATCAGGCCCATAGTTCCCACAATACTCAATGTGCAAATGTATTAAGCTCCAAAAAGTTTAGCTTTTCGAGACTTGAACCTGATGCCCAATGCCACCTGAGGATGGTGTTAGCCATTCAATCTTATGGGTAGAGCATTTCGGTAGAGGGATCATCGGTTCCTTGTTCGCAGCTTTTCTGCTCTCCTTGGTGTTCATTTATGTAAATTACCTCTTTGCATGTGCAACCTTGGGTCAAGCATGCGCAGTAAAGACTCCGGGTCAGAACTCTGAGTTAACTTTAGAGAGCAGTCATCGCAGGGACAGCTTCCTGTCAGATGCGCTGTCCCTACATGACTTCAATAGTAAATTGGCACGTTAATTTATCTGTGATTGCTGCAATGACAGATGACAATTAATGGGGCAAAGGTGGGATGCCTAATAAATAGGCCCTTAATGTGTTCATGAGTTCTCTGTTTCCACCAGGTCTAATGTGAAACTGGTTGTAGCCAATATAGCTACAACCAGTGACCAATGAAAGGGAGAGAAAGATCAGATAGGCCAATTGGCACACTGGCTTGTACTAGAGATACTTAGGCTCGCTTTTTTGAAAACCGAGCCCACCCGAACTTTAGGGGATTCGAGTAAGCTCGCGAGCCAGCTCGGTATCTCCGCGCATTCTCGGATCTGAATCAAGGCCAAACATCATTGTTGCTTTTTCGGATCTTGCGGGTTTTGGATTCCATAAGTACCTCCCTCTTCAGGAGATCCAGCGCCATTGCTCACACAGAAACAGGGGTAGCAGTGTTCTTCTCACTCTCCAATGCCATTGCTCATACAGAAACTGGAGGGGTAGCAGTGTTCTTGTCACTTCACAAAAATTTACTGGAAATTATTGGAAATTAATGTTTTTGAGGTTAATAATAATGTAGGGATAAAATAAGAGCCAAATTATGTGATTTTATTAAAAAAAAAAAAAAAAGGGATTTGTAGAAAAAAAACGGGAACCACAACACACAAGGGTTGTTTTGCCAAAACCAAAACACGAAGTTAGTCCAGATCCAAAACCAAAACCAAACACGGGAGTCAGTGAACACCTCTAGCTTGTACTAGTAGCAGTGGTAGTATTATGTAGCATGTTTATTTTAGGATCTATGTTTTCATACTATGTCTGCAATATTTTACATTGTTTACTTGTTAATGGATTTATTTGGAAGATTATTGTAGTGTCATAATTAATATGAATATATTACAATATTGCTGAGTTCTCATTTCTTTGTGCAGGTTCTCTGACGTCCATTGACATCTGTGTAAGTCTTGACTAAGCAAATGCACCCTGAAAGCAAACTGGCCAATCATGGAAAGGCATCCAGCAATGGTGGACAATCACAGCTCACAAATGTGAACCAGGGGCCTAAAGGGACAGGGCTGCTCGGCCCCAAAGCTAATCACATGTCCCCAAGTGGTGTGGGCCTTAAGACCACACAAAACCAGGGTCCAAACCATGGCAAAGGGCAGAGAGATTCAGCTGGAGAGGCCGGAGAGCAGAGAGAGCCGGGAACTCCTTCAGTGGAACCAGAACCGAAAGGTGAGATACACAATATAAGTGCCGCTTAGGGGATTTTAGTGTTTGACTAGGTACTGAATATAGACAAACCTATTTATAAAACTATTTATAGTATTAGGCTTTTTATGTATTGTAATGTTAATTAGAGTAACAGTTTCTTGTTTTCTAACAAAATATGGTTTAAGTGCAGGGTATTCTGTCACATTTGAGATACTATATATATACTTGATGATATATGTAACCAATACTAGTGTAATCTAGGCTTGTGGCTTTGCAGCTACACAACTGGTTAGCCATGGAATGTCATAAAACGTTGAGCAGGGACATAAAATTCTGTTGGTTGGTTTTGCCTTTTGTGATCTTACAGTAATATACAGGAAAACAATAGTCTTGGCTAGTAAAGCCAACAAGTTTCAGGATTTCTCTTCTTCGGGTCTTCTTAAAAATGACACATTTTGGAGAGAAAAACTTTGAGTATAGT
Source organism: Mixophyes fleayi (assembly GCF_038048845.1). Taxonomy (NCBI): domain Eukaryota; kingdom Metazoa; phylum Chordata; class Amphibia; order Anura; family Limnodynastidae; genus Mixophyes; species Mixophyes fleayi. The sequence continues at coordinate 53,680,417 of NC_134412.1, read as the reverse complement.
TCATGTAGAGGAGGTGTCATCCTAATACTGTGTATAATAATTAGCACTTCTTAAGCACTTGTAATTAAGTTTTTTTTTTACTGTTTCAATGGGTTTAGCTCTTCCATGCACTGTTCCAGGAGAATTAGCCCCCCGTAGCAAGAGGCGTTGTGTCTTGGAACGGAAGCAGCCATACAGTGGAGATGAGTGGTGCTCAGGACCAGACAGTGAGGAGGATGAGAAGACTCTTGTGGTTCCACACAGTAAGTGAATTCTTTGCCTCTTCATGGGTACACTTAGTAGGAATAATTTAATGGTGATTTTTAAAAATAACTCCACAGATGAAATTATCAGTCCAACTGGTGCTATAAATTGATGTAACAATATTTTTAGATAAAAGGTAAAAATGTGACATTGGAAACTAAAACATAATGTATACATATAGTTACAAGTGTATATTTAGATTGAGGTGTCTAGTTATTAATATTGGGCGATTATGGAAGATTTATCGCCAAATTTAACTGTAAAAGTTAGCCAGGGCAGCTGAGCCATGCTCCATTCCCCAGCGATACTGACTGGCAACATTGACAAACCTCTCGCCGTTTTACCAGCCAGTGTGGTGTCTCTCTGAGCATGCATGGGTCACACATGCGCGTGGACAGGCTTCCAGTTCCACTTTCGCCAAAATTAAAATAATAAAATAGTAAAATTAAGCAACTTGCTATTTATTTCAATAATGAAGCATTTTTTCATGTTTAGATAGCCTGCTATTGCCAATCTGAGGTGGCAATAGCGATAGGACAACAGCGATGTTACTAGTACTCTCTTTGCATGGGTATTCCCTGTCTAAAATAGTACTGGCATTGGTCTTCACTGGCCAGTGACCGTTGTTAAATATGGGAAGCTCTAAATCTGATTTAAACTTCAGGTTTTTCTCCCTTTGATACATAGGGAGACCCTTAAAGTCTCTCCTCTTAAGTTGTTGCTGAACACTGCCGCCATCTGCTGGCTAGTATGAGCATTTCCTAAAAGAGATATTATTTGGCAGTATTTCAGTGTCTATTGCAAAATATTTTGCATGTATCTATTTTTTCTCCCCCCTCCTTACTGTTTACTCATTTCCAAACGCTTTTGTTTATCCCTGTAATATTTTTTAAGTGTTATACTTTTGCCCACCATTTTTATAATGCTTTTATGAATGTCTCTGATTTTATCTACTTCCACTTTCTTGATTTAATTGTCTTGTTTTCTTTTTCACCTGTTTTCATTTGATTTAACTTTTCTTTTGTATCTTTATGCCTGTCCCTTCTCTGTTTTCCTTTTGTATTATTTTCTCTATCCACCTTGATAGACTGTAATGCTGGTGATTCTGTGATGTCCGCCTCCACAGTGCCAGGATCAGGATCTGCTTCCCTTCCAGGACTCAATGACTCCAGCTCTTCCAGCACGCCACATGGGGCTGGCCAAAGTCTGCTTGGTGAGGGAGGAGGGCCAGGAGGCCCATCTAAGACTCCCTCCCAATATGTTTATGTCTTCACAACATATTTGGCAAACACGTGAGTGCTGTTTTCCCTGCTAGGTAGCCATAGAGCGATCTCCTCCATAACACTCAGCAAGTAAAATAACAGTACAAATACAATACAATAATACAGAAATAAAACTGTTAGGACACAATTTTAAATCAATAAATAAAACAATTGAATGTCAATGAATTTCAATTCAAATTCAATGATTGTTTCAGAATGGTTTATGCCTTCCTAATTCTATGTTAATGGACAACTTAAAGGATCCGAAAGACATTTTTTTTTAAGAGAGTTTAATTACATCCATATCATCAATAGTTTATTATGGACAGTTGAATAGTAATAATAAGGGATCATTATACCAGAAACACAATTTGAACCAGTGTACAACATTTACAGTGCTTCAGATAAGCAAATAGATGTATACACCTAGGTATATAAAAAAAATGATTGCGGTAACTTAATGTTGAAATGCAACTCCATGTCAATTCCCTATGGCTGTAGTGCCTGGGCTGCCCTATGCTCATATGCTTGTAACGCTCCCTAGCCTTCCATGCCAGGCTAATACGCTGGAGGTGAAATCTAACTCGACCTTATTTAAAAATTCGACTTCCTTCATCCCACCCACTAATGTTTATGCTCCTGTATTTTCTAAACTCCGCGTCATGACAATCTATGTCACTCATTTCATTTTTGTTAAAGTCAGAACTGTATAGCGGAACAGAGGAATGAACAAGCGCTTCTGAGGGTGGAGGGGAGGAAGCTGTCAGCCTATGCCTGTCTCACCAACTCACATATAATCATCAAGCCCCCGCCCAAGGATGACTCAATGTCTTCAGCCTTTACCATGGGAAAACAACAAGATTAAAACCTTACTACATTTTTCTTCCATGTTTTCTTTTTACTTTGTTGAAAAACTTTTATCTTTTAAACGAAATTCATTTTTTACCTCTCCCATCACAATTTTGCACAACCCAATATTTTGTGCCCCCCAAAAGCCTTGCTCCTTATGCTGCCAGCTAGCCAGCATATTTGATAATCAGGCCCTGAGTAGCACTCATTCTTCATGCCTGGGACCCCAAGAGTTAGTGTGCCCTTTTGTCTAGTATAATTGTGCCATTGTTTTGACACCCCTGGTTCCCAGTATAATGCATTGCATATAACAATCAGGGGACCATAAAACTAGATTCATAGACCCCATCTGGGGTCCTGACCCCACAGGTTTGTGCACATTTTTCCTATGAGATGTGTCAATGCACCAACTTCCAAATTAAACTGAGTTCATGGAGGCTATGATAGTAGAATTATATAGCTGCTCTCGCTGGCTATTTGGTATGGCATTCATAGGAGGAAAATGAAAGATCGTTTTGTTGCAATAAATAACAAACCAAAGTAAAGTTGTTGAGCACAATTACTTTACGACAGTAGGTTGTGCTGACAATACCACATATGCTTTTATTATTAGCACACCCCTACCTAATGGCATTTTGCTTATTGGAATGGCTTTCCCTAAAGGAAAATGATGAAAAATAGTCTTGTTGCCATGAGTCACATGTCACAGTCAAATTGTTAAGCACCATTGAGTTGTACTATAGCATTGGGTTTTATGCTGCTGATTTCAGCTGAGGCATAGATGAACAGCACTCATTGTCAGATTTGTGTGTAGTACGTCACCTATACCCAATAGCATTACACTGACTGGATCACCTGCCAAATCAGTGTTGCCCCAAAATGTGCATTATTTGCTATAGTTGTGGTGGCAACACTAATGTTACAGGTTTAGCATAAAGGTGCTTAACAATTTTTGACTTATGGCCACAACAACTACGTCATTTACAACATCAATTTTTGTTGTGCACAACTTTTAGAAATGTTCCATTGCCTCTGGCTAGGCATGAACTACTAGTAACATGTTTGATATGCTCAGAAGTGATTTCCCTACAAATAAAGGTATTTTTGGAACTCACAATAAAAAAAGGAGATACATTTGTTGGCATATATCCTATTACACTTTAATTTCAAGTGATATTCATTTTACATTGCTTCCTCTTACCTTAATTTTTTTCCATACAGGGCTGCCGAAGCTGTCTTACAGGGCCGTGCAGATTCCATCCTGCTCTATCACCAGCAGAATGTACCCCGAGCAAAACTTGATGAGGTATATTAACCTGGTCATTCAACATGCCAAATGCTTTCTTTATCCATTAATATCATTGTAAGCATACTGACAGCGGACAGTAATGAAAAATTGTGTTATGTCATGAAGTCATGTTACAGACATATTACATACAATATTCAAGAAATGAAAAAGGACTAGAAAGCGTTTGCTTATTGAAGCCTCACTTACATCTTTAAGACATGAGAGGGGATATTGGTTCTGTATTAAATTCATGTAATATATATGGACAAAAATTTTGGACATTTAGCTTTTTTTGCATTGGTTGTATGGGCAAATATAGATGAGCTTTTCCTGTGTTTATGTGCCTGGATGGAGCAAAAGCCATACTGTTAGATGAATTAATAATTGACCTTAAGTATATCTATAACTGGCCACCTCCCAGGAAGTATAAAAAAAAATCAAGTAGTTTAGCAGACATAAAAAAAGGCACTAGAGCAACCCATTAAACAGGGAATGCCTTCCAGTATATACACAATTCTAACCCTTTGAAGCTCCCTTAAATATCTCGCCCCACAAATCTGTCTCCAATAAGGAGCAATATTAGGTTCATTACTGCAGTTAGCCCACATTCAGAAAGGAATACCCTGATCTGCTAAACCTCTTTTAATGGGTGTAGTATGTATTTCCGACGCAAATAATACTGACACTAAAATGCCAACATTTAATATACCTAATTAAGTAGGAAATACCTAATGTTGACATACAAAAAATACAGACAGCCTAATTACCTACATGTAAGAAATCTTGCCACATAGAAAATACTGACAGTGTGATTGCCGACAGTGAAAATGCCAACAATCACACTGCCGACATTAAGAGGGCAATGTGAACGAGTCCGGGGGCTATATACTGTTAAAAATCCCTATAAACAGTATTAACCCTAGTGCTGCCCGCCTACTGCTGGTATTTGTGAAATTGGGGGGTGAGTGGGATTCCCTCAGATTTCATGAAAATCAGCACTAGGCCAACTAGCAAGGGTGGGTGGCACGATAGCAGAGGAACACGCCTCAGGGGTCCGTCTGCCATAATGACTACCAACCCCTGGCTGTTCAGCACGGGTCTGGATTCCCTAGGGAGTGGGTTCTGCAAAAAAAATTGTACAGGGCCCTCCCTTTAGGAAGAACCAGCCCTGTGGTGAAAGCACTAGGTCTCTTCCTACACTCCTGCGGCGGTGGGAGTAGGGTAATAAAGTGAAAGGATAGAATGAAAAAGTATAAAACACCATTTTAGGGCTGCCATTAACAGTCTGGGCATGCTAGTGCTTGTAAAACTACAACCACCAGCATACCCAGGGCATGCTAACACTTGGAGAACCTCAAAGTAAAATGTTAAATAAAACACAATACCCTCTTTAATACCACATTACTGTAATAAGTACAAAAAAACCCTTAAATCACACACCCCTCATTCTAACCACTTAGCACGGTGGCTAAGTGGTTAGCACTTCTGCCTCACAGCGCTGAAGTCATGAGTTCAATTCCAGAGTTCCATTCCCGTTTGTATGTTCTCCCCGTGTTTGCGTGGGTTACCTCTGGGTGCTCCGGTTTCCTCCCACACTCCAAAAACATACTAAGGTTAATTGGTTGCTATCAAAATTGACCCTAGTCTCTCTGTCTGTCTTTCTGTGTCTGTGTATATGTTAGGGAATTTAGATTGTAAGCTCCAATGGGGCAGGGACTGATGTGAATGAGTTCTCTGTACAGCGCTGCGGAATCAGTGGCGCTATATAAATACAGGGTGATGATGATGATGATAATAAATCCCACATACTTACCTTGTTATGTCTTCTTCTATAAGGTAAGCTTGCAATCTTGTAACCTTGTAATCCAAAAGGAACCCCATGAACTCCATGAAAAATCATTTTTGCAGTCATAAAGACCTCCTTTTGTATACAAAAGTCCATGTAAACAATCTTCTTTTCTTTGGTCAAAAGACCCCAACTTGTAATCCAAAGTGGCTTGAGAAATCTGCTTGTCTATTAAGGACCCCATAATAAATCCACTGCAACAGGCTTGGCAAAAAAAAGAGAACACAAGCACACTATGGTTTTCTATGGAAGACTATCTTGCCGCAGAATAAGAAATAAACAGACGCAAGGTCTTTTTATACTGTACGGGGATTCCCATGACAGTGTGGGAAACCCCTGTACAGTGTTCTCTTAATGCCAGGAGTGTGATTGTCGAAATTTCCACTGTCTGCAATCACACTGTCAGTATTTTGTGTCAGGATTTCTTACATGTAGGTATTTAGGCTGTTGGTAATATTTGCATGTCCGTATTTTCAACGTTGGGTATTTCCTACTTGTCAGTATTTCAGTGTCAGCATTTTAGTGTCGGTATTCTTTGTGTCAGTGTTATTAGCGTCAGAAATATGATTACCATCCTTTTTAATAGGAAAACATATTAATCTAAGTACAGTCTTCTATAAACTTATGCATTAGCACAAGAATAGGAGCCTAACATTACAAAAAGGTGATAAAATAGCATATACACATCCACATTTTTTGTAGTCGATCCTTATCCAATAGTTGGGAGGGCAAACTTTCATGAATTTCCTTTGCACCAGTTTTCATAAATGTCCTCATTTGTCTTTACATATATGTTTATTATATGACAGATCAACTTTTTCGTACAGTTGCTCGCTTATTTTGATTGCACTTCAGAGTGATGCAAAGAGATCATTATCATCTTACATGCCGTTTATTAGCAACTCACAGTGCAGACTACTGAAGACTTTGTATGCTAAATTTGGAATTCCCCTTGCTCTGTTTGGCTAGTATAATTTACTCCTAAAACCCCTAATTTAGCAATGAGACTACCTGTATTCAAAAAAAAAATACACATAATTTATCAGCAAATGTTATTGTTCTTTACATTGGCAGTGAAAATATAGACCTAACCTATCTTGTTGTCCATAAACATTTTCACGTTAGCATTGACATATTTAATGCACAAAAGATTACATAAACCTAGGATTGGGACAAGCTAAGAATCACTAGCAGCTACATTATTGAGAAGTTTATTGTGTAATATATTATTAAAAAATTAACATTAGAGGTTAAAATTCTGATCTTTGACTGCAACCTAAGTCCAGATGTTGTGTCTGAAGCCATCTGAAACAATTTAAGGTGCTTCCGCAGTCTATTTATGTCATTTTAGAACTAATTGGCTGCAGTGTATGGGCACAAAATGACTATCAATCCTGTTCAAAATTTAATCTGTAAATATCTGATGATGATCAGAAGTGGTGGATGATGACTGATCTGATTGAGTCAGCAATCCTCATTTGAGCACGCTAATTATGCTTTATAGGATCTGGCCATTTGGCTCAAACTCAGAATGGTCATTTTTTAACGGTTTTAATGTTTTAAACATTTCTCATTTATCTAGGATGCTCTCCAGAAATCCTCCAGTACTCCAGATCCAGTAGCAGAAGTTTCTGTGCCCACTCTACCCCATTCTGCTTCACCCACACCAGCCAACCATCCAACAACCACTTCTAATCAGACCCCTCCTGCTGCACTGCAAACTGAATCAGTTGTTGAGGAGACAAACCAAGAGTTAACCCCTAACACACTGGGAAATGGCAGTAGCTGTCCTGTCAGTAGCCATTCGAATCCTCCACCATTAGCTTCTGCTCCAATACCAGGAGAGGATCCTGGGTTTGTCAAAAGTGCACAAGGGACTGGTATGACACTGAACCAAGATGGACTTTCTAGAGAGCAACTTGAGCATCGGGAACGATCCCTCCAGACCTTGAGGGACATAGAAAGGTTGTTGCTTCACAGTGGTGCTGGTAATGAATCATTTTCAAAGCACACACCAAGTCCAGTAGAGGCACCTTTACCTCCTCATCCTCCATCTCATGCCTCTTCAAACCTTCCAACCCCAGTAAAAAAGTATGAGGAGCCCTTGCAGTCCATGATCACTCAGACCCAAAGTTTGGGGGGTCCAGGGATGGAACAAGACATGGGAGGTCCTCAGTCTGGACCTGATATGGGCCATCAGATGAGCCTTATGATGCAAAGGTTGGGACAAGACAGCCTTACACCAGAGCAGGCTGCATGGAGAAAACTTCAGGAGGAATATTATGCAGAAAAGCGGAGAAAGGAAGAGCACATGTCCATACATGGGAGGTCAGCACCTGATATGATGCTCAGGGGACCTCCTCCACCTTACCATAGCAAGCCTGGTGAACAGTGGATTAGTAATCGGTTACCTGTACCCTTAGAGGGGCAGGAGCCAATGCAGCTAAGAGGTGGAGGGATCACATTTCAAGGCTCACGATTTCCAGGCAGATATGGAGCCATGCAAAACTTACCAATGGACACAATGGGGGTTATGCAGAGACAAGGCAGGTGGCCTGAAGATATGACAACAATGGGAGGAGGGCAAGGTGGCTTTCCACAAGGGGGAATGGCATATCCTGGGGGAGGTCAGGGAGAAGTAGAGAGATTTTTAAATTCTCATTCACGAGATGAGTTCTTGCGACAACAGCTATTGGAGAAGCGCCCTGCAGGTATGCAGAGACAATTGTCAATTTCCAGTGGACAAGGCATTGATATGGAACGAATGATGATGCAACAGCGTCAAGGTGACTCTTCAATGTTCCAAGGTGATAGCATGGGTGGTGGCCGTCCCATGGGCATGGACTTTGGAGGTTCCCGCGGTATGCTGAGCCCCACTCTTGGGCAGCCAGTAAGAGAACTTGATCAAACAATAGGAGGAGGAGCTAACCTTAATATGAACATGAGTGTCAATATGAATATGAACCTAAATCTTCAAATGACACCCCACCAACACATGCTACTGTCACAGAAAATGAGGAGTGGAGGAGACCTAATAGGTTCTCAAGGAGGAGTGGGATCGGAGGAGCTGGTGCGGGCAGCACAAGCACAAAACAGCAGTGGAATGACAGGAAGTGGCCAGAAGATGGTAATTCAAGGTCAGTTCCCTCAGGGGCAGACAGGGTTTCCCCCAGGGCAGGGTCCATATACCAGCATGCAGCAGGAAATGAGCATAGACATGTTTGGACCAGAGCACAGTTCTGTGGGGAGCACCACACGACTCAGCCACATGCCAATGCCCTCAACACCTGGCTCCAATCCAGCAGGTATTGGACCAGTGCATATGGCTACCAACAGGAGTATGGGTCGCAGACCAACAGAACTGACAATCAGCGTAAATCAGATGGGATCACCTATTATGAGTCACCTTAAGTCTCCCACACTTGGACAAGTGAATTCACCCCTTGTCTCATCCCCTTCAGCTAACCTAAAGTCTCCCCAAACTCCAGGAGGTCAGATGGCTGTGCTCCCTCCCTCCAATCCCCCAAGTTCTCTCAAGTCTCCTCAATTACTGGGCTCATCCTTAAGTGGACGGTCACCCAGCAGCTCCCCTGGCAGACTAAAGTCACCTCAGATGAATGTACCCTCTCCAGCGTGGGTACCATCTCCTAAAACTGCCATTCCTAGTCCAGGTATTCCACAAGGAAAACAGGGAATAGGCATGAATTCTGCAACATCACATGGAGTCGTTGAACAGGGTATGAATTAAATATTTTCTGAATGTTTAATTACATCACTTTGTAATTACATATCTGTGGATAGGTGTCAATATGTGTCTGCTTACAGAATTAGTGTGTATAGGTATATTTTTAGTTGTGTCACGCTATTCAGGTATATGTGACTCTTGGAAACGTAGGCAAGTGGATTCTATTAGGCTGTCCTGCATTGATTTTCCACGTAGTCTCACCTGTGAACTTTGTCAAGGGCAGAATGAAACAACCTCTATTACAATAGCTAAAGTAAAAAAACAGCAGTTGAAAAAGCTACTGCTTCCTCAATGGAATCCCCTATTTCCTATTCCCTGTGCTTGAAGTATCGCTGTTGTAAGATATTTTCCATTCCCATTCTCTGTTTTCCTCCAGCTGTTTTGCACAATCATTCTTCAAGCGTTTCTGTATGCTTTGTGGATGGTTGTACTTGTGTACATAGATGTCTCTTCTTTTCAGATGGAACTCCATCCCAGAATCCTCTGTCCTTGATGATGTCACAGATGTCCAAGTATGCCATGCCTAGTTCCACTCCTTTGTATCACAATGCAATCAAAACGATTGCCACCTCTGATGATGAGCTATTGCCAGAGCGTGTTCTTCTTCCACCAGGTAGTCTACAAGGTGAGGGCATCGAGTTATCACTGTATATGTCAGTGTGCAAGAGGAAATTAATCGGAAAACTAGGGAATATGTGTTTAACACATTCTTAAAGCTTGATACAATGTTAGGGAGATCTATGCTCATTATGTACATAGTACACAATGCAGCAGAGAGGCTTTTAGAACTCCCCAAAGAAGAGCAGATAAGTAGGATACAGAGGAAGAACAGAAGCAACATCAGAAGAAACACAACTTTCTTCACTTAATGCTGTGGCAAAAGTGCATATACTAATTGTGTGCTTAGTGAATTTATGGTGCAAAATGTTAAATTTGTATAGTCCTTGTTCAAACATTAGAATACGGTGTACAGAATGCTTTCTTCTCATTTTAAAGGCAACAATTCATAACTAAGTTTACATTTTGTTCCAAATTTTCACCAAAGACATTTCTTACAAATAATATAAGTTTGGGGATTTATTTAAGAGAAGGAAGCAAATTAATGTTTAAATAAAGTCTAGGCATAGGCCACATGTTGAAACATGCTTTATCTGGCTATATATTATTATATATTATGTGTTTCAGGTCCTGGGATGAATACTCCTGTTTCTCTGCACTTGAATTTGAATGCTTCACAAAGCCCAATGGGAAACATCAGACTCCAAGGACAGCCAACTCTATCCCATGAACCTCCTCCTCCTATGCTTAGTTCGCCTGGTCCTCCGATGCATCCACCAATTGGTCCTATTCAGAACTCCTTGATGATTTCCTCGGTAACCCAGGATCCTTGTTGCCCTTGTCCTGGGTCACAAATGATGTCGTCTAACCAGCTCGTCTTCCCACAACGTCTTCAGCCTGGGACACCCCACAATCCACCTTTACCACAAGGAGGGGGAGGCAGTTCCATGCAGCCACACTATCCAGATGAAACACCAAATCAACCCCGCTTGCCTCCTAGATTATCAGATCCCTATGGCCCGGGTCTTCCATCTCTGCTCACTGACCCAGATCTGGGAGAGGTAATACGACAATCAGCCAGCGGTATTCCAGAATTTGACTTATCCCGGATCATGCCCTCAGAGAAGCCTAGTAGTACATTGCAGTACTTTCCCAAAGGAAGTACACAACACCCAAAACCACACCCCACTAATATGCACCTTCTTGGCCTGCAAAATATGATGGTAGAGCAACATTCGGGTCGTTCAGGCCCAAGTCTTCCAGGCCCACAGAGAACCCTGGGAGTGCCACCTATGCACCCTATGGGTAGGACAGGAATGGCGCCTCCACCTCAGATGGCGCAGCAGAACTTCATGCTTATGAAGCAACGGAGTGTGTCAGGGGAGATGTACCCACAGAGTGCCAATATGTTGTCACCACAGGGTGTTCTTGGAGGGCATCTGCATGGACAACAAAGCATGATGGTTGGACACCAAATGAGACAGCGCAGTGTATCCTTAGATACTTACATCCCAGGACCTGGACACCTACCATTTTAATGTCGGAGACTCGCTAGCACCAACCTCATTCTCCCTGCTAAAATTCACTTTCAAAGGTTAACCTTTAGTAACTTCTCCTTTGATCAGTACCTTTCCCCTCAGTCCCCTCTCCACTGTCCCAGTTCTTTCAGTTAGTCTTGCTTCTCTTTAGAATCTTTCCTTGATAAGGTGTTTTCTTTTACTGTCTCCTCTGTCCCCCTGAATTCTCTTCACTTCTACCTGTACTGTATCAATATTACATTTTATCATCATAAACCTTTCATTTATTGTGCCAGCTCTGTCTGCTAGTCTTTCCAAAAGCTAAATACGTCTAATCCGTTTTCATTATTTTTTAATAGTAAGTCCCTCCAAAACTCTGCAACGCTGGACAGTGGGTATAACAAATCATAAAACCAAATCTAACATAACAATTACAACAAGTACGAGGGTGAGGAGGAAGGTGTCTATCCTTTGTTTTTAATCTCTTAAAACTTCTTTGCCTCATACACAAGTGTGCTTTTCAAGTGTCTGTTGTACACCAGAGATAAAAATAAAATTAAGATCCATTTGGTGAACACTGTTAACACCAGTAGGCATGTACAGTGAACTATGGCTGGAATTTGGATGCAAGACGGTGCAGCTTGAAGTGTTTGAAAGTGGCCATTGTGTATGAGGCCTTAATGTTACACTTCAACCTTGACTTGTTCTAATTTTCAAAGTCTTTTTAATGTCTCCCACATTCGTGTGTCTCCCACATCACTTTTTCTGAGCTTTCACGATTCTCTTATTTTCATATTTCACCTTCACCATCTGACTCGCCCATCTTTAATATTCTGAACAACTTCTCTCTCTTCACCCTTCCTCACTGTTCTTTCCATAATTATCTATCATCTAGTTGTAAACCAAATCTGGACATTGCCAGTAGGGGATGTATAAGGTGGGCAGAAGCAATGGGTTGGTGCAGTGTAATGTCTCTGTACAGTGATGTCTCTTCCTCTGTATATCTTTTTGTGAGTGTGGCTTTTTCTCTTTTATTTTTTTTTATTAAAGCAGTGAAAATGTGCAAAGGGTTTTGAAAAAAAATGTAAATACAAGAAATGAAATGTGAAACGTTGTGTACTTGTATCTTTAATATTTGTTAGTCTGTGGAATTTGGTTTTCGTCTGTAATGTGGCATAAGCAGGAACTTTATCAGGGTACACATCCATATTTCCTTTTATGTCACAACTGCAATACTCCTTATATAAGTCCAGCACACTATTCACAAACTCAAACCCAAGCAGCAGTTTTAGGCTTATAAAACACAGAAAGACAGGGTAATGGACCTCAGATCCAGGGCCTGATTAAGGGTTCTGGCCTCCCTAGGCTAATACGGCCGCAGAGCCCCCCCCCCCTCCTCCGAATATATAGGTGTATAGGAACACTCCTGAATATGAATGTTCAGGTGTATTCTCCAGCATTCAAATTTAGACAGATTGTGCTATTGTCTCTTACCTGTTCTTGCTCTTCTCTCTTGCAACTTTGTTATCCTCTCGCTGGCTTCTGGAAAGTTGGCGTCCTGTTTTGAAAATGTATTATAATGCAAACCCTGAATGATTAGGCCCTTTAGTTAAAACAAAACACTCCATTATGGCCAGCTAAAAGTACCCCATTGGATAGGCATATATAAGCAATATCTGAATATTTGTTGTCAATCAAATACAAACCTCTACCAGCCCCATCTCACTAATATTTAGTTTTCTAGTGATTGCTGAGACCACCCATGTGACCACCACACAATCATGAGATTCTGCCCCCCAAAGCTGCTCTATTTTTTAAATACCCCCTGCAGCCATTTTCCTTAACCACAACCCCCCACAGCCATTTTCCTTAACCCCTGCTGCAGCCATTTTCTTTACCTCCCACCCTGCATTCATCCCCCTTCCAGCTATTTTCCTTACCTCCACTCTGTAGCTATCCCCCCCCCGTCACATCAAAACTCCCCCAGTCACATATATCAGCCCCCCTCCTCTGCCCTCCTTCATACATATCAACCTCTCTCCCTCCCTATAGATTTTCATGGCAGCCCCCCCCTCCCACCCTATAGATTTGTATGACAGTCCCCCTCTCCCTCCCTATACATATGCATGACAGTCCCTCCTCTCCCTCCCTATAGATATGCAGGGTAGTCCCCCCCTCCCTATAGATATGCAGGGTAGTCCCCCCCCTCCCTTTAGATATGCAGGGTAGTTCCCCCCTCCCTATAGATATGCAGGGTAGTTTCCCCCCTCCCTATAGATATGCAGGGTAGTTCCCCCCCCTTCCTATAGATATGCAGGGCAGTTCCCCCCCCTTCCTATAGATATGCAGGGCAGTTCCCCCCACCTTCCTATAGATATGCAGGGCAGTTCCCCCCCCCCCCTTCCTATAGATATGCAGGGCAGTTCCCCCCCCCTTCCTATAGATATGCAGGGCAGTTCCCCCCACTTTCCTATAGATATGCAGGGCAGTCCCCCCCCCCTTCCTATATATATGCAGGGCAGTTCCCCCCCTCCCTATAGATATGCAGGGCAGTTCTCCCCCCTCCCTATAGATATGCAGGGCAGTTCCCTCCCCCCTCCCTATAGATATGCAGGGCAGTTCCCTCCCCCCTCCCTATAGATATGCAGGGCAGTTCCCCCCCCCCTCCCTATAGATATGCAGGGCAGTTCCCCCCCCTATAGATATGCAGGGCAGTTCCCCCCCTCCCTATAGATATGCAGGGCAGTTCCCCCCCCTCCTGATAGATATGCAGGGCAGTTCCCACCCCTCCCTATAGATATGTAGGGCAGTTCCCCCCTTCACTTACCTGTAGTTGTGCCAGCGTCGCTCCTCTCCTCAGATCAGCAGATAGGAAGTGAAGACGCCCTGCTTCCTGTCTGCTGCACAGCAAGAGGCAGCCTGGTGATTGGCTGTGTGTTGCTAACCACTGACCACCAATGCTTTTGATCGTCGAGCCCTCCACCCCCCCGTGGCGACCCCCTCCCCACCCCGAAAAAAGAAATGAATGAAGAAAAATAAATAAATAAATAAATACCCGCAGCGCCGCGCCCCCCGGGACCCAGCGCCCCAGGCTGCATCCTGGTCAGCCTAGTGGTTGATCAGGCCCTGCTCAGATCTAACACATAACTCAAGAATTGCAGAGTCTTTGTTAGCTATGTAACATCTTGCTAAAGTTCTAATACAACAGGCTGCAACTGGAGGAGTCAAAAGCTGCAAAGAACCGTAATGACAACTCATAGCACCACTTAGGCTGGGTACACACTACAGAATTTTCTGGACAACGTTTTATCGACAACAATTTTACGAACGATTGAAAAAAAAAAAAAAAAGCGCTGATCAGCATACCGATCCATGTGTACACACTATACATGTTTTAAAAGATTTTCCCTCAGATCTGTGCTCTTCAACTGTCATAACCGCCGACTGAAAAGATCATGACTCTGTGACCTCAATGGAGATCCTGATTGTGAGTGCATACACATTGCAGGATTGGAAGGATGTCGTGCCATACATGAACGAGATTTATAGTGCTGCTGAACAATCAAAACACGATGGTCGGTGCTTTGGAACGACTATTGTCAACATCTAAGTGTACACACTAATGCAATATCGGGCTGAACAGTCATTTATCAGGTGATTGACCCGAGGGTAGGCTGAAAACACTGTAGTGTGTACCCATTCTAATCTTTCCTAACTGGCATCAACTGTGGATTGGCCAATCAGAGGAACCCTGTACCGACATTGCCGGTTATGCTGCTGTGTAGTAAACTGCTGGTCTTAAAAAAAAAAACACCTTAAAGAATACTTGTTAAAGTCACTTGAAAAAGTAAAACTAGCTATAAATCAGCAAATCAATAAAATAGTACCTAATTTCCAAATGTGGTCCTCCTGCTCTTCATTGTAGCTTGTGCTGCAACATTCTCATCATATTATACAGCAGAGCCAATGGAATCTCTATGCAATGTCATGGAGATACCTGTGTTGCATTTTCTGGAGCACAGATAGGTATACTTTAAAGTCACTTTTTTGTATTTTTACTTTTTTTTATTAATCTAAATTGGAGTTCTACCCCATTAGAGACATCTGCTGTAGCTGTAATAGGACAGTTTATGATTTGTTTGGGAATCATGCAGTGTACTACAGCTCTAGAGGCAAAACTGGTAAGTAATTCCCTGAGTAAACAGAGACAGTAATTTACAAAGTGTGAGTTGGTCAATGTGCAGCACTTAGACTTCCTCCGAAACACGTGGGTTGGTAGAGAAAGATGGCTGTGCTCGCAGAGGAGCAGTATGTTGGATTAGCTAATGGAAGGCGTAGGGAAAACGAAGTATGGATTAAGCATACCAGTTTGCTTAGTATTGTGGAGTGGTGTGAAAATTAGATTTAATTTTGCAGAGCAATATTGGTGAAATTTAATAGAAGGTGCATTTTTAGGGGACAATCATTGCAGAGCCATTTGAACGCCACAAAAGGACTTGAGTTTTGCACCAGCTCAGAGCGGGTGTCATCCTAGAATTTTATTGGGATGCATTTTGCACCTTCCATTTGTACTTTAGTGGAAAAGTTTTAAAAACACAAAAGGGGCATATGCTATAAGGAAAGGTATTAATTAACTAAAGGGGTGTTTGGTAGTATTAAGAGGCTGGACTTTGATGCAATGTTTACACTTACATAATGTCTCTTGAGATTTTTCCACTATATCCCCCATACATAGACCCAATTCTATGGCTTCTCCTAGGTGCATGCACTCTAATGTGCCTGATGCATAACCAAGGTGTTTGGTTGTGCCCATCCATTAAGCTTCATAAATGAGTTTTACATATACTCTGACAATCAAAAAAAGGTAAAGTATCAATATTATATGTGTGATACCTATTGCCTTTTTAAACACAATTCAGTATACTTTTAGATATGTTATACTATGGTGTTAGCATCTATTATAATCATTTTCAGGTCACTGATGTCTGTATATCCTCACTTTTGAACTGTACATGAACATGGATGCATGCTTTTGAAAGTAGCACTTTCAAAACTCTGCTCAAAAAGTGTTTCAAAATTTCATGGGAACACATATATATTTTTTAACTGCTTTTTCAGGATTCAAAACAGAACCCTGCTCACATATAAGCTTATTTTTGTAAGGAGTTACATTATAGGTTTGTGTAATGTGCCTCTATATTAAGCAAAGCTTACAATGACGTCACGTTCACTGGAAAAGCTGTATTTATTTTACCTTTTCTGCTTCATCATGTCTTCCTGAATTGAGGACTCAGAGTTCTAAACGCAAGAGTAAATCTAGGAGTCCAAATATCTGCTCTGTGTAGCGATGTCATTAGAATATAACTAGTATCTGTGCCAAAACTGCTTTAAAGAGCTATTACCTCCTTCTCAATTGAAATATTAAAGTGCTTTTCAGTGCTTTCAGATACACTAATGTTCCTTTTTATTCAGTTGATATTCTAAAATCCCTTCTTATGTATTATGTCAAATTATTTATGTGATCTGTCTATTAAAAAGTTTGAGCATGACCTCTAGAGCACCTCTTGACAAAAGGATATTATGGCACTAATATTTTACTAATGCAATACAAACATTTTTTTCTACCCTTTGAAGGTCCTTTTGGTAAAAAAAAAATGGAATCTTTGGTAGATAAGTAGGGTGAAGAGCAAAATCTTATTGCCACATTACAAATAACTTTTTTAGCCCCCAGAGAAGTTGTTTTTGTGTTCCAAGTACCACTCCATAGACCAGAGATACAGAAAAAACTTTTCTAACCCAAACAATTGGGAAAGTCAAAATTTCCGCCAAAACATCACACGAACCTAACACTACATCTCCCAGATACAAGTCTTATTTCAAAGTAGGAAGAAGTTAACAACATTTCCTGGTATTCTAGAGGTATGTTAACTTATGTAGACAATTGATTTATGAAGGTTCTCTTGAAGGAATTGCAGTCTTTTTGGATTTAGAAGAAGCAGAAACCTATCTGCCTCATAACATGATAATAAATATTCTCTTGCAATCAAAATGTACAAAAAGATGACAACTGGAGAAGCCTTGTCAGTCTTGGAGAACTTCATGATCTGTATCAGAGCAATTTCACTGGCAAAGGTTCACATCAAGAAGTAATCTTGAAGGTCTGGAGCAAGAGAGAATAGAAAAACAGTCCTGAACTCTGAAAAGGTCTCGCCAAAACTTTCCAGGAGACCTCCTTAGGACATTTCCCGTTATTGAATTTTGACCAAAAAAAGCCAACAAGGGCTATGTAACTAGAGTCATAAAAGAATCAGAACCTGAATTGACTGTTATTTTATATAGAGCTTTTTGTAAATTATAAAGCCCTGAGAATATTTTTACTTCTCTTAAGGAATTGTAAGCTACTTATGCCATGCTCTAATGTGAAACCAAACTTTATCTGACATTAGGGGGTAAATTTATCAACCTGCGAGTTTCCAGAGGGTTTAAAAAGGAGATGTTGCCTATAGCAACCAATCAGATTCCAGTTATCATTGCTTTAGTACATTCAACAAAATGATAGGTAGAATCTGATTAGTTGCTACAGGCAATATCTCCACTTTTCAAACCCCCTGGAAACTCGCAGCTTGATACATTTACCCCTAGGAGTGTAATTGATACATGGGCAGTTAAAGATAAAAAAGTAAATTAAAATGAAGAACAATCATTGGCACGCATACACTCAATAACAAGGACACACACACATATCCAATCCCTAAAATAAACACACAGAGCCATTTGCTAAATTGGAGGCAGATGCATAAAATATACTCTAATAAAATTGCCACTCAAAAATAGCCTATTTAAAAAATGAAAAAAGGGAACACCCCTAGACCTGTATCTAGGGGAATTATTGGGCACTTTAACGGGTAATATAAATATTGATAATCATAGGAAGAGGATATTATAAATAATCTATTACAATTTCTCTATAGGCCAGGAGGTGAATACCAAAACTCTTTTATTTTATACAATAAGGATAATGGAGGCAATGAAATAACAAAATAGACAGAGAAAAATAGCTGCCCTCTTTCGGATTAGTGTGTACCAATCCAATAACAGAAAAAAACAAAACTTTAAAGGACATGAGGGCACTTATATTCTTTATACTTCACACCAACCAACCACGATGTAATAAGAACAAGTTTATTAAATTAATATAAAACATGATAAACCATCATTATAACATAAAACAATCCACCATCTATAGCAAAACAGCACTATTTCTATTAAAAATCTCACTCCAATTTAGTAGTGATCGGGAGGTGCACACTCCAAATTAAATACTTATTGGTTAAACAATGGAATGTCCAGTTGAAATAGCTCTGAAGAATAAACTACAGTATAAATCCCACTACTGACAGATTGCAGACTGTATGAGTGGCAAAAAGCCAACTCTACCTTTTATATATGTGTGTATTACATATGCACAGTATAAACATGCACATACATAACGTACACACATACATTGAAAATATAATTTACAATATCTCGCTAAGTAAAAAATAGGATATCCAAATCATAGGATTGCCAAAATGTTCATAATAATAATAATTAATAATCAACTCAGCTCTTGCCTTGCTGCTGTGTCAGCGGAGGAAGGTTCAAAGGGTACTTACAGTCTCTCTACAGTAGCTCATGCGGTTTCTGTATTCACAATAACTGTGGAGAAAACTGTTCAAGTGGGGATAAAAAAAGACATAAATAGCCAACATGCCCCTCAGACCTCTTCACATTCCCACCAGACCTTACCACGTGCCCCTTACATGCACATCAGCCTCTCCACATGCCATGAGACCTACTCACATTCCCCACACATGCCAATCAGCCTCTCCACATTCCCTACACATGCCAATCAGCCTCCCCACGTGCCCCATACATGCCAATCAGCCTCCCCACATGCCCCATATATGCCAATCAGCCGTACCACATGCCTCTCAGCCTCCCGACATGCCCCATTAATGCCACTCAGCCTCCCCACATGCCCCATTCATGCCACTCAGCCTTTCCACATGCCCTATTCATGCCACTGAGCCTACCCACATGTCCCTTTCATGCCACTCAACCTCCCCACATGCCCCATTCATGCCACTCAGCCTCCCCACATGCCAATCAGCCTCCTCACATGCTCCATACATGCCACTCAGCCTGCCCACATGCCATGAGATCTACCCACATTCCTCATACACCACATCAGACCACCCACAAGCCCCCTATATACCGTCAAACTTCACCAGATGCCCCATCAGACAACACCACATGCCCCCTATATACCGTCAAACCTCATCAGAGCACCCTATATATGCCATAAGATCTCCCACATGCCCATCAGCCTCCCCAAATTTTATTAAAGCTGACATTACTACCCTTTACTTACCTTACACACAGCAGACACAGCCTAGATCCCGCGAAAAAAAAGGAGGGAGAGCACTCTCCACTGTCTCCTCCTCCTACCGTGATTGGACTGATTACACTTGTGACCTCCTACATTGTGCAGAGGAGGTCACATGACCAGGGAGTTGCGCTGGCTGGGGACCGAACTGCCCCTGCCGGCATCTGGAGCAACGGAACGTTGGCAGGGGACTCAGCTGCCACTGCCAGCATTGGAGACGCGTTTGCAAGTTAAAAGAGCTGCATGCGGCTCGGGAGCCGCGGGTTGGCAACCTCTGGTCTAGAGCCACGTCTGCCAAGAAGATTAAGATGCTCAAATCAGCTCTTTCTGTTCAGTTTTTCAAGCCACAAACTTCATCACCAGCCTCTGGTTCCACTAAAAGTAAAAGCTCCCATCATGATAATGTCAGTTTGTATATGCCTACCCCTTCCACCCGTTCTGGCGACCTTATTACGCATTCCGGTTAAACTCATCATCCTCCGCAACAACTCCACTCATATCATTTCAGCTGTGGAAGATGGAATCCAGCTTCTATGATCCTGCGAAATCCTGATCACTATTCCTGATCCGGCTGTTAGGGCTCTGCCTGTATTTTGTGTGTGGCTGCAGTACCTAAATTCCAGCAGAAGTGCTGCTGTTGTGCCCCTGAACTTTATACCTTGCCTATAGGAGTTAGTCTCCTTACCTGATTACCAGCACCTATCTCACAGCTTTATGTACCTGCCTCAATCTGTGTTCTGTGCAGTTCATTGTTTATACTTGTCTCTTGTTTATCCCTGTTCCAGTTTTGCTTTGCTGCTTTCTGATCTCCTGTTGTAACCCTCTGCCTGATTACCAGACCCTGCCTGTTTGCCTTTTGCCCTGACCGCTGCCTGATTACTGGA
Source organism: Mixophyes fleayi (assembly GCF_038048845.1). Taxonomy (NCBI): domain Eukaryota; kingdom Metazoa; phylum Chordata; class Amphibia; order Anura; family Limnodynastidae; genus Mixophyes; species Mixophyes fleayi. The sequence continues at coordinate 53,659,797 of NC_134412.1, read as the reverse complement.
TTATGCTTGTTTGCTTGTGACCCTGACCTCTGCCTGGCTACTGGATTCTACTTGAACTCTTATTGCCCTGACATCTGCCTGGTCACTGGACGCAGCTAGTCTGGACTACCTCGTGCCCCTGGCAATCTGGAATCCTGATCCCTGCCTCCTTATTCTGGAGCCTCGTGCCTCCTGGCAATTGGGTAACTCAATACACTTGTTCCTGCATTTTAACTGTATTTGTAATTGCTTGGAACATGTTGCTTCTGTGGACTATTCCTGCCATTCATCACACCTGTTCATATTTGTGTATTGGAGTATACCTGTTTATTCTGCTACCTGAAATCTGCATATTCCACAAACTGAATCCTTGTTCGCATATTTTGCATAAATAAACATACTCGGTTTCTATACTTCTGCTGCCGCTTCCTGAATCGCTAGGAATCATAACACCGGCTCTTAGTTAGACAGTCAGAGAGAGTGTTCAAAAGCAGCTGGAGATTGACCTGCAGTAGTCTCGTTTCTTTTTATTTAGGTTTTTCTATGCTTGATGAGCAAGACCCTCTATGTACTTTTTTACTTCTTTAAATAGTTCCTGACCATCATCTGCCCGAGAATCAACCTCACGTTTCCAGCTGAGAAGTGGCTGGGTTGCTCTCTACAATGTAAAGGTGTGCTGACTGGGCTTTCTGAGGGTCCTGCATTGGTAACCTATATGTGTATGTCTACTTTACTGTTGTATTAGTATACATGCAAGAACCTGGTGTCTCATCATCGGTCCCATCCTCAAGCTATTCGCTTTCCAGGGATCTCAGTGCATCAGTTCTCTGCAGTTCACCACCTCTCAGTTGGTATCCTGTGTTACCTGTTCCACGATTAAAACCTGTGGTATTATTGTAAGAACCTCGTGCCTCATCATCGGTACTGTCCTCAAGCTATTTGCTTTCCAGGGATCTGAGTGCATCAGTTCTCTGCAGTTCACCACTTCTCAGTTGGTATCCTGTGTTAACTGTGCCACGATCAAGACCTGCAATATTGTTGCAGGAACCTCGTGCCTCATAATCAGTCCTGTTCTCAGCTATTCGCTTTCTAAAGACCTCAACGCTTTAGTTCACTGCTGTTCACCTGAGCCTCTGCATTTATCATCCAGCAGTCCTGCTCCACTCCACGGTTCCATCTCACACTGCTCTAATCTCTAGAGGACCGCGACATGTGGCTAGATAGCAGCTAAGTCCATATTCCTTTGTGGGGATCCCTGGTGAATACCTCTCTACAGTTAGAGTCCGCACCTCTCTGGGGGTAAGTCTATCTAGAGCGGGGCTTCGAGGTCTACTCCAAACTCGGGCTCCGTGACAGGAGCTTTACACGAGAGATGCTTGAATCACGCATGGGCTCATTATCTTACTGAACTCAGATATAATTTTTTTTGCCAAACGGAGAGTGAACAGACTCGCGTCATACCGGGACTCATAAATGCAGACTGAGTGGGCTTCATTTTGGTCACCAAGCCTCTGACAATATGCAATGCGTGATCAATGGTATTGACCTGTCATTGGATGCTGAAAAAGCATTTGAGAGACTTCATTGGGAGTTTATGCGTAATGTCCTGGCTGGTTTGGCTTTTAGGATGAGATTCTTATTTCCATTTTGGCATTGTATGTTGGCCACAAGTTTACTGTGGCAGCTTCTTGAGCCTTTAGCGGCAAAGATCAGACTGACCCCCACCTATCAGGGTATTACTATAGGCAACACTTCTCATAAGTTGTGTTTATTTGCAAATGATGTAGTGTAGTTTATTACTAGCCTTGAGACCTCATTACCAGCCATCCATGTGGTGTTAGATGATCACAGTAAAGCTTCTTTCTATAAATTAAATACATCAAAGTCGGACGCTCTAGCGGTTCATTTCCCTAGTTCGGCTAAAGGCAAATTTTACTTACTCCTGGAAGTTTACTTCGCTGGTCTACCTAAGTATCTCAATTACAACCTGTTTAGTCTATGATTGATGTCAATTATTCTCCCCTTTTAACCCAATTATCTAAGTTCACTTCATCAGGGTTGTGCTATGATGTCTTCTGACTGTGTACAGTTGCTGTATTTAAAATGACATTGCTACGAAAAATATGTATTGGTTCTGTAAATTGCCTTTTTCTCTGCCTTTTTCCTTTGCTTATGGTGTATGGCCTTTTCCGGGATGACCTGCGAGGGAAAATTGGGGGGTCTTGCCCTCCCTGACTTGGCAAGGCATCAGGAGGCATCTTTGTTGGCCCAACTGCAAGATTGGTATCTGCCGGCCTCCTATAAACCCAGGGTGGATCTCAAGAAAGTCCTTAACCCCTCCTTTTCCATGGTGGACCTTTTGTGGGTCCCGTGAGAATGTTGCCCAAACTTACTATGGGTTTTTTGGGATAAAGCCATTGCATTAGATAAGGGCATCTGTCTCCCCACCTCTAATATCTCGGTCTTGGCACTGGCTAAATTTATTCCAGATCTTAGTCCCTCTTCCTGGTCCAATAACGGGATTACCAGTCTCTTTATTACGCGGGGAACCTCATGTCCTTCACCCAGCTTGAGGAACAATTTAACCTCCCGATTTGTGACTTTTACAAATTTTTGCAAGTTATACATTGGCTTACATCCTTTAGTTCCTGTCAACTTTCCTTGCACCAAGCCCCTCCCTTCTTTCTGGCCAAATAGACGAAACGAGATAATAGAGCAGCTATCAGTTGCTGGTATAAGTTCTTAACGGTGAAAGAGGAGCCCTCTAAGTCCCCATGTCAGTTACAGTGGGAAAGGGACCTGGGTTATGAGTTACAGTTGGCCCAATGGGAGATCATATTCAGGGCTGCCAAGAAGAATTCAGGGCCCGGGTACAACAAATTCATGGGGCCCCCCTCATATTCAAGTAAGACCCAAAATTTAGGTGTATGGTCATACATTCAGGGGCGTGGCTAGCCAAATGGCGGTGCAAAAATTTTGGGAGGTGTGGTCATGCATTTGGGGGCGTGGCAAACGTGCCATTGGGGCGTGGCTAACATAAAAACCACTAGGCTCTCAATTCGCCAGAGCGTCACATATGTTCAAGCACTCCTGACTTTCAGGACATCTACCACCACAGTGTAGTATACAAACAATGCAGTGTGTACACAAACAGTTCAGTCTTGGCCTACACCTTACATTGGGCACAACATTCACCAAAAATTGGTATTGTCCTTACTAGAATCACAACATTTCACACACTGTGCTGCTCTCTCCTACCTGTTCTTCTCACTTTCTCCACCTGTGGCTGCTGCTTTCTTTTGTTGCGGCTTGTCCGGATCCAGGAATGTTGAAGGACCTATTTTGAAAAAAAAATGGCTACATTTAGAAAATTACAGCCAGCCCCGGCCTTAAATCAATAGCACTCACGATTAATAATTAGGCCTTCCTCCAGCCCCAACATTAAAATAATAGTATTCACATTTAATAAATAAACCTATTTCACTTCCTGCAAACAGCCCCAGCAATACCTATTTCCCGCAACCATCACTGCCATTAAATAACTCATAGTCACATTTAATAAATAGACCTCATTCTCCCTAAACTCACCCCAAGATTCAATAGCCCCCAAACCACCCCATCTTAAATTAATAGTCCCTACTATTAAATTGCCTCACCATCACCCTACAAACAAAATAGCGCCCATTAATTAGCCGCCACCTACCGCACACACACTACATTGCAACAAGCCCCATCACAACTACACTGCGACCTCCATGCTGCTTTCCCCCCTTTTTATTCACTCTGTGCCTCTCTCCCCTTTTTTTTAACTCTGTGCCTCATTGCACCTTTTTTTCCTCTGTGCCTCTCTGCCCCTGTTTTCCTCTGTGCCCCTCTGCAGTTTTCCTCTGTGCCTCTCTGCCCCTGTTTTCCTCTGTGCCTCTCTGCCCCTGTTTTCCTCTGTGCCTCTCTGCCCCTGTATTCCTCTGTGCCTCTCTGCCCCTGTATTCCTCTGTGCCTCTCTGCCACTGTATTCCTCTGTGCCTCTCTGCCCCTGTTTTCCTCTGTGCCTCTTTGCCTCTGTTTTCCTCTGTGCCTCTCTGTCCTTGTATACCTCTGTGCCTCTCTGCCCCTTTTTTATAGTACTGTCCCTCTGTTTTCCCCCTTGCCTCTCAGTTTCTTTCCTTACCTCTTGTAAGCTTCTTTCTTTTCTTCTCTTCTGTCTTCTCCTCTTTCTTCTGCCTTGGTCTTGTCTGGCTGCGGCGCTCCTCACTGACTGACTGTCGGGCGTGACTTGATGACGTCATGCCCGACAGTCAGTGTGAATGGAGAAGACAGGAAAGGAGGGACGCGGCGCCGCGGTCACGTGAGTATTGATTTTTTTTTTTTTATTTTTTATTTCTTATAGCTCCCCCACCAACGGACCACCCCCCGGGAAAAAAAATAAATATATATATATTTTTAAAAACCGCAAGATACAAAAAATTTTTTACAAAATAAAATAAAAAAAATATTTCAGCGAGGGCCCGGCCCGGGCCCCCTGGCATGGCCGGGCCCGGGTAAAATGTACCCGCTCCCCCCCCCTCTCGGCGGCCCTGATCATATTCAAATCCGCCCACTGTATGTCCTGATGTCTGAACCACACTGAGATGCTGCTCAAGTTGCTACATTAGCTCTATTTAACCCTTGTTAAGCTTCACAGGATGTGGCCTTCTCAATCCAAATATTGGTGGCGTAACTGTGGTGGGATTGGGGACGTGGTTCACGTCTTTTGAGGATGTCCTGTAGCACACTCCCTATGGCCAGAAGTTTTTGACCTGGTTAAGAATGTTTCCATACTCTTCCGCTCACCCCTGAGCTAGAGCTTTTTCACCCATGAGTGTGGGGGGTGATTGGCCATATCTTAATTGCTACGTGAGCTGTCATTGCCCAATCATGGAAGCCACCTAATCTACCCACACTACATAAAATAATTTCCAAGGTCCAGTTTAGCTTTGATATGGAGACATTAGGGATACCCTATTCTATTGCAGCATATTCACTCCTAATAAATTGGCTCTGCTGGCATGAGTTTATGGCAGATGGTGCGGGCCCCTTAAGTCATCAGATTTCCCCAAGTCCTCCCACACCATAGACTGGTATACTTGATTCTTGACATGTTCTACTGGATAAATAATGCTAAATGTGTATTTTTTGTATAAAGAATAGTATACCCTCCCCACTACTCCTTGATGTTTCTTGTTCCCTTTTTTCTGCTTTCTGTTAACCTTTGAATGAAAAATCTTTAATAAATGCTATTGTTGTAAAAATATAAGGCAACATTGTGGCAACTATAGTGTTCTATGTTCATTAATACTTACATTACCAAAGCCATGATGACTAATATCTAATTAAAAAAAACATTATTACCTAATAGGCATCTGTGTTCAGCTTGCCTCTGTGATAATCTATGACATATTACTGACTGCCTCATAACACAGTAGTCATGGACACTCCCTGAATATTGGGCAGCAATGCTGCAAATGAGGAGCGATGCTTCATATATATAGCAAGGACATTGATGGAATGAAAATGTTTCCTAAAAAATGTATTAATTTCTTCACAGTAACATATAACATGCAGAAATTGAGCAATGCTAAAGTTCAGTTTTATTGGCACTTAGGATTCCTCATCCAATGACAAATTAATACTTGATGTGCAACAAGAATGCCAGTAGTACCTGTTCCTGCCACCACAGCTACTGTGGTCTGGAATGAACCAGTGGCACAGAAATGTAACACAGCCAACAATTTAGTTTGTGGTGGTATTGCTGTGTGGATGTCAAACATAGACTCTAGGTCAGTCTGCACAATCTACAGAGTTTCCATGATGAGTTGGTAGATTATTATTATTATTATTATTATTAATTTTTATTTATAGGGCGCCACTAGGTGTCCGTAGCGCCTTACAGGGACAAACAAAATTACAATACGAGGTGAGACAGCACAGAACAGTAAACAATAATCACAGTAACTCAGTGAGCTCAGGGCACAGCTAGAGAGGTGGGGGAGAGGGGTAGGTCCGCCAACAGCGGCACCTAGGAAGTAGGGAACGGAAGAGAGGGAGACCCCTAGGGGGAAGAGGAGGGAGCGAGAGGGGACGGGGGAAGGGGGTCCTCGAGGAGGAAGGCTAGGTAGCTGGCGAGCAGAGTTAAAAGTGGTGAAGACAGGAGGAGAGAAGACCCTGCTCAAAGGAGTGTACAATCTAAGGGATGGATCCGGCATATCACATCTGTGTCTAGCATCCGAAAGAGACTTACATGTGACCTGTAGACATGCTCCCTGTGCTGTTACTGTTGCTCGTGATGCAAGTGATGATGTCATAATGTAAGGACGACATAGAATGCCAATTGACAAGCTATGTGATATATATTTCAGAAAAAGGATAACCAACAATTAATCAAAACATTATAGTAAGTCTGAAAATTATAAAAATAATTGTGCTTAATGCCTTCATAAAAACACTTATGATAGATTTGCAAAATAAAGATTAATAATGTCTGCATGACTATATTAATATTTATACTAGGAAAAATATTTTGCATACATATCAAAATATAGTCTAATTGGTAGCCTTCATGTAATAGATTTTATACTGATGATTCTAATTCCAGTCACTCTCACACATCTTATTTTATCCTCCTCTTTATCCTATATTAGAATCCTGATATGTCTGACCCTGCTCACTTATCATTGTAATATTTCATGTTTAGAATTTAAGATTTTAACATGCATGTTCTGTTTTCGAGTTTCCTATATTTTTATTATTTGTTTGTTTAAAATTCAATAAAAACGAATTGATTAAAAATTAAAAAAATCGCTAGAAAGTATTAAAAGCTGGTTACTGCATAAAAGAGATATTGTAGATTTTCTAATCATGGTTTATTTTAAAATGTATAAACCCATTTTTCTGCACTAATTTCATAGATTGTAGAATTCCTATTCTATGATTTGAAAAGAGAAGTGGGACATTTCACAAATGAATGTTAGTTATACTAATGCTTTATGATGTGAAAGTGGACGTCTGTGTGACCTCCACCTAGTGAAACTAGAAAAAGTAACACGCACTGGTCGTGACGATGGAACACTGTAGGTGGTCCTGTGGATTGACAACTGTGGTGGTGTTGGACTACATTTTTTTCTTTCAACAATGAGATTTTGGGGTGTGAGTATCGAGATGCTAATATGTTAATGGATGGGGATAATGCTGGTTGCAATAATGTGGGTGGGGGTAATGCTGGTTTCTGTAATGTGGGGGGTGATGCTGGTTGCTGTAATGTGGGTGGGAGTGATGCTGGTTGATGTAATGTAGGTGGGGGTGATGCGGGTTGCTGTAATATAGGGAGTGATGCTAGTTGCTGTAATGTGGGTGGGTGATGCTAATTGTTGTAATATGGGGAGTGATGCTGTTTGCTGTAATATGGGGGGTGATGCTGGTTGCTGTAATGTGGGGGTAATGCTGGTTGCTGTAATGTGGAGGATAATGCTGGTCACTGTAATGTGGGGAGTAATGCTGGTTGCTGTAATGTGGGGGTAATGCTAGTAGCTGTAATGTGAAGGTATTCATCAATCCTGTAATATGGGGGTAATGCTGGTTTCTGTAATGTGGGGGGTGATGCTGGTTGCTGTAATGTGGGTGGGAGTGATGCTGGTTGCTGTAATGTAGGTGGGGGTGATGCGGGTTGCTGTAATATAGGGAGTGATGCTAGTTGCTGTAATGTGGGTGGGTGATGCTAATTGTTGTAATATGGGGAGTGATGCTGTTTGCTGTAATATGGGGGGTGATGCTGGTTGCTGTAATGTGGAGGATAATGCTGGTCACTGTAATGTGGGGAGTAATGCTGGTTGCTGTAATGTGGGGGTAATGCTAGTAGCTGTAATGTGGAGGTATTCATCAATCCTGTAATATGGGGTAATGCTGGTCGCTGTAATGTGGGGGATAATGCTGGTCGCTGTAAGGCGGGGAGTTATGCTGGTCGCTGTAATGTGAGGGGGTAATGCTAGTCGCTGTAATGTGGGGGTTAATGCTGGACACTGTAATGCGGGGAGTAATGCTGGTTGCTGTAATGTGGGGGTAATGATAGTAGCTGTAATGTGGGGGTATTCTTGAAACCATATAAACAAATTAAGGGAAGTGGCGCTGATGGGTGTAGCATATAATCAAATATGGGATATATAATAATGACTCAGAAAACGTCTTTCTACATTAGTCCATATATTCCTGATGAAATAAAAGAATCTTCTTCTTTGATCAATCCATTCCATATGCATACGTCAGATGTATATGTAAAGGGAAAAAAACAGACATAGCATAGCCTGTTTAATCCAGCAGAATAATATAATGCTATCCCGTTAGTTGCCCGTCTGCTCAATAACGATTCAAAGACACCACGTGATAAAACTTCTCAACCCCCTTCGGGTGTATACTTACTAGAAAATATTAGATATCAAGAGTGTAGAATAACATATAATCTTCACAAAAGGACCTTGATTTCACCATATAAGATTCCTCACCGTTATAATGATGATAGAAGGGAGAAAAAAAGCTCCGTAGTCTAAAATCCTCATGACATTTTATTACAAATACACAAACATGGACTTAAAGATCCTATCTTAAAAACAATCCCAACGACAGTCACAGCAACAAAAGGGGATAGATGGACCCTTACCCTCAAGTTGTAACAAACAAGCGTGGTATAAAATACAATAATCATTGCCGAAGACGTCCCGGGCAGTACTCCCGCAATCCACGCTGTCCGGACAAATGGAATTGAGCCCAAAATTCCCCGTTGGTGCGTGTGATGTCACCCACCTACGTCTGCCGACGCGTTTTGATTTGAAAAATCTTTATCCAGCCATGGTGGGTGGACAAAATGACAGTCCTATATACCGCAGTGGAATCAATCATGAACTTCATACATACATCGTAAAAACATTTTACTAAAATATAAAATCCTATTAATAATAGGAAATAATATAATAAATAAAAATTATAAACATACATTATGCAGGAATGATGATTTTGAATCATATTTCTCCACCTTTAAACCGAATGTGAATATGGTCTCACAATAAATCTATCTAACCTAAGAAGATTTTCTATCAATTGGATCGGCTAGAAGTGGAGTGTAAAAATTCAACATTTATCTCCCTATAAAATGAAAAAATATATATAGGAAAAAGTTCCATATATAAACAATAGTCATTCTAAAAACCATTTGACCTCAAAATCTGCATTGAGGCCATTAGGAACTAAAGTGCCCATGGTGTAAATCATTCTCATTTCGGCCTTTGCTAGGTCACTGAGGGATTCCTTTTTGCGCCAATGTCCCACGACTTTATTTAAGCCGCAGAACATTTTAATGGAACCAATGTTACATTCATGAGAGTTTCTTACATGGGAGGATAGTGAATGATTTTGCTGGCCTTTTTTAATATTTCTTACGTGCTCATTCTACCTTTCTTTTAATTTTCTGCCGGTCCTCCCTATATATTGTTGACTGCACATACACTCTACAAGGTATATACAGTTTTTAGTATCGCAAGCGATAAAATCCTCTATTTTGTAAATATATCCATTAGAATTAGATTTCACCTCTGTGATCTTTTTCGACAAACATTTGATGTTTTTACATGCTGCGCATGTTCCACACCTGAAAAATACTTTGTTGTTCACAGATTTCTTTTGTGGTTTAGGAATAGTACTCCTAACTAACAGGTTTCTAAGAGTGGGGGCCTTTTTATAAATAAATCTAGGATAATCCTGAATAAACTCTTTCAAATCTGCATCATTCTTTAAAATCGGCCAATGACGCTTAATAATCTTTTCCACTTCTCTATATTCTGTATTGTATTGCGTAATGAATGGTAAATTATACTCTCCCATATGTGACTGAGCCATCTTACTTTTTACTTTGGGGATCATTAATTCTTCTCTTTCCATATTCAAAACCTTGGTAAGGGATTTATTTAATTTTTCTTCTTGATATCCCTTTTCCAGAAACTGACCTTTTAATGTTTCAGCTTGTGTTTTAAACATATTAACCTCTAAACAATTTTGTCTAACCCTTTGAAATTGACCTAATGGGATGTTTTCTAGCCATCTGGCATAGTGGTTACTATTAATAGGTATAAAAGAATTGGCATCAGTGGGTTTATTATAATTCTTGGTTAGAATCCTCTCCTCCTGAATATAGATATTTAAATCCAAGAAGTTAACTTCTTGTTCGCTGATATTGAAAGTTAACTTGATATTAAGGTGGTTGTTATTAAGCTTATCACAAAAGTTTAACAAAGAGGTCTTATCCCCCTTCCATACAAACAGGATATCATCTATAAAATGATGCCAGGAAACCAGGTTCGCCCTCATGGTGGGATCACTCCAGATGTAATTTTCCTCCCACCAACCCATAAATATGTTCATATAACTGGGGGCAAACCTGGTTCCCATAGCAGTTCCCTGTAGCTGTAGATAAAAACAATCCCCGTACCAGAAAAAAAATATTTTTCAATATCAATTCTATGCCTTTTGTTATGAAATCCCTTTCATCTTGATTTACATTGGAGGCATTCAAAAAATACTTCACAGCTTCAATGCCGTATTCATGATTAATACTGGTATATAGCGAACTTACGTCTGCAGTTATTAATATATATGAATCTTCCCATTTAATCACCTTAAGTTTTTTCAGAATTTCCAAAGTGTCCTTAAGATATGATTTTATGGAGGGCATATATGTCTGTAAAAAATTGTCTAACACCTGGGATAAATTAGAAGTAATCGAGTTTGTTCCTGCTACTATGGGTCTCCCTGGAGGGCAATGAGCATCCTTATGGACTTTTGGAAGAGTGTATATCACTGGAATCGATGGGTTCTGAATAATAATAAATTCTTTAACTCCTTGAGTTAAAAACCCTTTTTGAAGGTATTTATCCACATATAGAAGTATTTTTTTCTGGATCTTTTCTGATGGATCTCCTCTTAACCTTTTATAAGTCGCTGTAATGTGGGGGATAATGCTGGTCGCTGTAATGCGGGGAGTAATGCTGGTCGCTGTAATGTGGGGGGGTAATGCTAGTCGCTGTAATGTGGGGGTTAATGCTGGACAGTGTAATGTGGGGAGTAATGCTGGTTGCTGTAATGTGGGGGTAATGATAGTAGCTGTAATGTGAGGGTATTCTTGAATCCCGTAATATGGGGTTAATGCTGGTCGCTGTAATGTGGGAGTTTTGCTGTTAAGTATAGGGGTATTGCTGACTGCTGTAATGTGGGTGGGTATTGATGTAGTTTGAGTTTGTGTGTGTGTGTGTGTGTGTGTGGATATTTATTGCTGTACTTTGGGTACTAATAATGTATTGTCATGGTATTTATCGATGTAATGGAGACGCTAACAATGTAATGTTGGAGGTTATTAGGAGAAATAGGCCTATTTGTTTTTTTTATAGGCCTATTTGTTATTTTGGAGCTGATTGAGGTGCCTAGAGTATGTATTAGTTGCGCAGCTTTCCAGAAGATGAACCGTATCTATTGTTTTTCCACACAGCCCCAGTCTTCCAAGATTTGGAAGTAACTTGAGCAGTAACTGAACAAAATAAAGAGAAGGGGGGTCTTAATATAATGTGGGAGGAAGGTTATTAATTTAATGGTGGCATGTAGCAGGGGGTAATTATTTAATGGTGGGTGTTATAAATTTATTTGTGGGGTACTGGTGGGGCTATTTAATTTAATAGTAGGGCCTGTTAATTTAAGGTGAGGAAACAGGACCTTTAATTTATTGCTGGGGTGGTTTGGGGATATTAATTGAGTATGGTGCTGAGTTTGGGGAGGAGGGCTATGTATTAAATATGAATATGAATTATTTAATAGTTCAAAATGGTTTTATTAAATGTAAATTCTATTTCATTTATTGCTAGGGCTGTTTGGAGGTAGGGAAATAGGTTTTGTCAACAACTATGGCTATCTGCTGATTTTGGCACTACCCTATCTGGAGACGCAGAGTCTTATGCGTCCCTTGTCTTCACCTGGGACCCCCGCATGGAGGTTTGGATTTAGCTGCGAGGGACGCGCAGATTGCGGTTCTCCAAGAGGGTAATCAGCAAAATAGGTGAAGGTAATCAGACGGTCAGGGATGTCAAGGTCTAGCCGTGCAGTCAATGCAGTACACAAGGAGGTTCCAAAAGAATAGTCAGGCAGGCAATGGTCAAATACCGGAGTTGAGTTAAAGAGCCGAATGGAGACTCCAAGAGGAGCATCAGGAACAGCCGAGATCAGAACCAGGGTGACAGACCAGGGGCTAGATTTACTAAGGGGCGGGTTGCTCTGCGTATTTGATCCGCCATGCATCGCCGCGTTTTTCCGGCGGTTTTGCATGTCAAACTGCCGGTTTTACTAATGAGTGCATTTAAGGTTCAAGGTGAATCCGCCGGCGATGTGCCGGCAGGATGTAAGGCTCCAAGCCGCTGGCGGCTTGGAGAGAAATATGGCGCTTTTCATTTAAAACACGGCGGTTTTGTGGAAAAAAATCATCATTAGCATTAGAGATGGGCGGGCTCGGTTCCCCGAGAACCGAACCCACCCGAACTTCGCCTATCCGAGTACCAGGCCAAGCAGGCTCAGTACTCTCCCGCCCATTCGGATTCAAAATCGATGCAAAACGTCATTGTGACGTAGTCGGACCTCAGAGCTCGGTTCTAGCGATATTTGAAATGCATAAATACCCACCTGCAGAGCAATCCATCGCCATTTGACAGAGGGAGAGAGCAGGGTTAGGTCACAGGCTGTATTAGAGCAGGGACAGAGCAATAATTGTATACCTTATTCTTTCTATTATTATTTCAATTCTGACACCAATTCTATTAGCAATTGTTAGAGCAGCAAGAGAGGAGGATAGAGGAGGAATTTTTTTCAATATTTTGCACTACAAGTGCTTTGGGGTGTCCCATATTCCCCAGTGTGGAACAATAATTTTTCTGGCTCCCAAAAGTCACCCAAAAAAAATTTACTGTGTTGAAGCGAAAAAGAAGTGTAACTGAGGAAAAGTTAACTGGCAATAAAAAAAAAATTGCTAACATGTCATTCTACACACGCAGTGGCAAAGAAAGAATGAGGCCTTCTCCTTTCTCTATTAGTGACAGATCAAAAAATGTTACTGAGCCTTCTTCTTGTACGGTCACTTGTGACCAAGCAAGACCAAGTAATTTGGAGTCTAAAAGGGGTGCACAACTACCGTTACGCTTGAAAGACGAGCTGCAAGAAAACAGTAAGGCATTAGAGGATAATGTATGCTCTGAATCCGAAATGACACCAATCCCTGTGGAGAGTCCATCCACCAGTGGTATGTCTAATCGTGAGCATTCTGTTTGTGTACCCATAAATAAGGGCCCCTCTTAGCAGTTCTGCTGATGTGTGCCTGAACAGCCGGTGATACACAAATTGAGGATGCCACTTTGGAATTAGAAGAGGATGAGGGGGAGATTTGTGTAGGCGATGAGGGCGCTAATGATGATGTTGATGAGGATGATGCAGACAGATACCAAATTGCCTTTCTCAATTTCTATTTCTATTCTAGATTATATAACGGCTGAATAGTTTTCTATTTTACTCCTAGTGGAGAGGAGGTCTGATGCAGACAGATGCAAAACTGCCTTTGTCCATTTCTTTTTATAATCTACAGTCTATGCAGGCTGCTTTTTTTTTACTATTTTCTACAAGTTTAGGGGGGCCTATAGAGACACAAACCAAACTGCCTTTGTCCATTTCAATTTATATTGTACAGTCTATAGCGGCTGAATTTTTTACTATTTTTTACAAGTGGAGGGGGGGGGCTATAGAGACAGAAACCAAACTGTCTTTGTCTATTTCTTTATATATTTAACTATAAGTGTAGTGCAGGGGCGGGCTGACAGCTATTAGGGCCGGGGGGTAGGCCGGCCGGCCGCCTCCCGGATGCAAGAAACATAGTATTTCCCCCCGCGGCCGCATCTGATGACATCAGATGCGGCCGTGTCAGCGCACAGGCGGCCGCATCACATGACAGGGGATGTGGCCGCGTCATCAATGACGTGGCCACATCCCCTGTCATATGATGCGGCCGCCTGTGTGCCCCCTGGCCATCCCTCTCCCAGCCCGCGCCTGGTGTAGGGTGTAATATACACCCAAAGACGATGGCTGAATTGCCAATAGGTATAGATGGAGAGGAAGACAATCTGGTTTGTGTGTAGAATTAATGATGGCCTACCAGGAATTAAACAGTTTTTTTAATAATTTATTAGCTTTACAATTACCTTACTTATCCAAGAAACAGGTGGAGCACTAAACTAGGTTATTTTAGGTCCCAAAAAAATTATTTTTAAACAAAATTGCAAAACAAAACCAAACAAAACCAAAACACGCAAGGGTGGTTTTGCCAAAACCAAAACCCGAAGGTAATCCAGATCCAAAACCAAAACACGGGGGTCAGTGACTATCTCTAATTAGTATACTGCCGGAGCTCCGGCAGCTGTCAAAATAGTAAAGAAAAGATAAAAGTGTCAAAAAAAAACCCCGTGGGCCCCCCTCTATTCAGTCTTAACCCTAGTGCTGACAGCATACTGCTGGCTCCGAGAAAATAGGGGAAAAAATTTTCTGGGGTCCCGCAATTTTTACGGAACCAGCACTAGGCAAACCAGCCAGGGTTGGAGGTACTATAGCAGGGGGACACGCGGCAGGGGTCCCCCTGCCATAATGACTAACCAACCCCAGGCCGTTCAGTGCTGGGCTGGATTCCCTAGGGAGTAGGGTCCGCCAAAAAAAATGAGTGGGCCCCCTTCCCCCCTTGGGACACCCAGCCCAGTGCTGATAGCACTAGGGCTCTTCCTACACCCGTGGGCGGTGGGTGTAGGGTAATAAAGGCAAACTAAGAGTTTAAAAAACAAACTGACGCTATTTTTGTTTTGTGGGACTACAAGTCCCAGCCAGCCAGGTTGCCATAAACAGTGTGGGCATGCTGCTACTTGTATAACTACAAGCACCAGCATACCCATGGCAGCCAGGGCATGTTGGAATTTGGAGAACCGCAAGTGCCAACATGCCCTGACACCCACGGCTGGCTGGGACCTGTAGTTCCACAAAACAAAATGTTTAAAAATCCACAACACCCTCATTAAAACCACATCCATTTAATAAAAATAATAAACCCACAATAAAGACAGTAATCACCCTCATTTACACCACATATTTTTGTTAAAAATAATAAATCCCCGATATACTCACCAATGAAGTTTTCCTCTGTTGTCAGCAGCTTTCAATCTAAAATTGGCTGTAAACAAAGTCAAAAATACATTTGTATCCAAAGTCCATGCTTGCCTCTATCCC
Organism: Mixophyes fleayi; assembly: GCF_038048845.1. Classification (NCBI taxonomy): domain Eukaryota; kingdom Metazoa; phylum Chordata; class Amphibia; order Anura; family Limnodynastidae; genus Mixophyes; species Mixophyes fleayi. The sequence goes on along the minus strand of NC_134412.1, from coordinate 53,644,449 downwards.
CAATATATTTGTACTTCCAAATGTCCATGCTTAAAATCTCTTCAGTTCTTCTGCCCAGGGAGGCCCATTGTTGCTTGCAGTCTTCTGTTCTTTGGCCAGGGGGTCCCCATATTTGTAAGATCCCCGAATCTTCTTGCGTGATTGAAGAAAAATAAGAAAAGTTCTGGACCGCTGCAAACAGCTTCTACACTTTAGAAGCTCCGATACGCAATAAGCTTAACTCTTGTGCGAGGTCTATTTATAGTATTAGGGGATTTTCTCACAGGTTAAGACTGAATTGAGGGGGGACCTCACGCTTTTTTTTTTTACACTTTTATCTTTTCTATACTATTTTGACAGCTGCCGGAGCTCCAACAGCATGCTGTTTGAGCAATCTCGTCGCTCACAACCAGCTCTCTTATTTTGGTAGTTTGACTGGCACTTTTCCGGCGGTATGCCATACTACTCCATAGTAAATCCGGCTGTTTGTATGTTCATCATTGTTAAAATCGGGATGGCGATTTCTAAAGTGGTTTTGAAAAAAGTCATTTTTGGCCGTTTGGACTGCGGTTTTGCCTTTAGCAAATCCGGTGATGGCCAAACTGCCGGCAAACTAGCCAAAAAACGTCAGGTTTACCAACCTGCCTGTAAGTAAATCTAGCCCCAAGTATCAATATAGCACATGGACGCCTGGAGCTAGGAGACCTAATACTCTGGCACCCTAATGGTGTCAGAGTCTCCCTTTTTATTTTTATTTTTACTTTTATTTTTGCAAGGTCAAATAACAAAATCACCAACATGCAGTGAAAACAAGCATATAAACACGAGATACAATCAACGTATTATCGTGAGAAATCAAAGCAGATGAGTCAAGTTACGTGTATAGAGAATGACCAGGAAATTTTTTAAAGAAGTGAAAGAGAGAAGAAATGCCACGAGAGAGAAGGGCATGATGCAGAGAGTAAAAAAGAGAGACTAGAATGTAGCAGAGAAGAAAAAGAAGAAAGGGAGAGGGAATGAAGGGAGAAGGACAGACAAATGGAGGTATATTGTCAGGTGAAAGGGGAATAAACCTTAATGAATGATCTTGATGTCCTATTGATGATGCTGGTCATGTATTCCAGGCGCTGGACCTGCCAGACTCTGTTGATAATGGCCTGGAGTGATGTTGGAGACTGCTGCCTCCAGTCTGCTGCAATTTTGCAGGTGGCTGCCGTTTAGATATGTTTAGCCAGTGTATTCTGCTGTTGAGTCGCCGTGGGTGCTCCCAAGGGCAAGAGGAAAAATTAAGGTTCTAATGGTATCGTTACCTGGATTATCGATTGGATCGGTTGTTTGCTCTCGGCCCAGAAGTTTGTCAATTTGGGACAATTCCACCATATATGGATGAAGTTACCCTCATGGGAGCACCCCCGCCAACAGCGATCAGAAGAGTCTGGGAGAATTTTTATGAATCCGGGAGGGAACGTAGTACCATCGGTACAATACCTTATAGACATTCTCTTTTATTTTAACACAGATTGAACTGAAGGCAGCATTCTCATATATCTCCGACCATTCTTCGCTCAAAAGGGCTTCACCAAAGTCACGTTCCCAGGCCAGTTCATGCGAATCTCTAAGGTCTGAAGAAGGTGGGATGAGCTCATAGTATAGTGTTGAAATAAGGCCTTTCGTAGAGCATTGGTGGAGACAGAGATTTTCAAATGTGGTAAGGGGACGGGAAGAGAGGCGAGTTTTAGCTGTGTGGTGAAAATGACAAAGCTAGAGATATTGGTAGAAAACTTTAGAGGGAATATCCGTCCGGGATTGGATGTCTGTAAATGAGGGGAACACTACCGTGGAGGTGAGATCATTTAAGAAACGGACCCCTTGTGAAGTCCATGAGGAGAATACTTTGGGGGAAAGGCCCGGTGCAAAGTCAGAGGAGTTAAATAGAGGTATTAGGGGAGAGGGATTGGGGGAAAGGCCAAATTTCGGAGAGGATGAATCCCAAACCACCAGAGAGTGTGTAATGACACAGAGAATGTGTAAAGTGAGACACGTTTTGGACAACGAGCCCGTACGAGCAACAAGAGAGTGGATAGAGATAGCATACCCAGACTTTCAGTCTCAATCTCGACCCAAACCCTGGAGGGTGTTGAACTACTCCACAGAACACATTGAGTGAGCTGAGCAGAGAGGTAGTAGCATCGGAAATCAGGTATCCCCAGTCCTCCTCCCCGCGGGGCTCTCTGTAAAAGCTTAAAACGGACTCGGGGGCGCTTACCAGCCCAGATAAATTGAGATACATGAAAGTGGAAAACTTGAAAACATAGGTGGGGACTCGGATGGGAAGGGTTTGAAAGAGGTAAAGGAGCCTAGGGAGTATGTTCATCTTGACCGCATTAATACGGCCTATCCAGGAAATGTTAAATGTCGCTAGAATGCGAGGAAAGGTGGCCTGAAAAAGCTGGTGAAGATGCTTAGTCAGATATACCCCAAAGTACTTAATTTTTTTAAGACGCCAGTTAAATGGGAAGGAGCCTTCTAGTGACACTTTACCTGCGGAGGAAATGTAAAAGTCCAAGACTTCTGTCTTATCAGCGTTAACTTTATAACCTGAAAAGTGGCCATAGAGATCTAATTCGTCCACAAGAGGAGGAACGGGAAAACTCGGGTTGGTAACAGTCAACAAGACATCGTCTGCATATAGAGCTATCTTTTGAGAAGAACTACCCACCGGAATGCCTGATATCTGCTGAGTAGCCCAGATTCTAGCTGCTAATGGCTCTATAATAAGGGCAAAGATAGAGATGGGGCAGAGTCTCCCTTTTCTAGTGGCGGGGAATAGGAAGCGCTGACGGCATTGACGTCAGCTGCCTTCACTGACTGTCGAACTAGTGTCCCGTTGCCTGGCAACAAGGTGAGCATGGGCAGAAGCCAGACCTGATGCGTCTGGTTGCTAAGCAACCAGGCACGACTTCCTGCAGAGCAGGGCGCCCATCACTGTGCAGATGGGAGAGCACAGGAAAGGTGCCTGACAGTACCCCGTCCTTCCCCCGGGGTTGAGAATAAGTCTTGAGAAATCTATTTAATAGAAGTGGCGCATGGAGATCTTTTTCACCCACCCATGGGGCTCATGACCATATCCTTTCCAATGAACCAAAAACTGGTGCTTTCCTCGAGAGGTGATGGAAAAAGGAACGATGAAGCCAGGTGCTAACTTCATTGAGGGAACATGTAATCTTAGGTTCCAAATGGATAACCAGACCTTATCGCCAAGATGGAAAGCAGGGAGAGACCTATGATGCTGATTAGCGAACTGTTTATAGTCCAGAGACGAACTCAGCAATTTTTCTTTGGTAGCAGACCATATGCGAGAAGAGTCTCGGCATAGAGAATCAATAGCCGTGTTGGCAGAACTTGGGTTGGAAGGAAAAACAGGTAAGGTGGGGTGGGTCCCAAAAACTACAAAGAAGAGGGAGGAACTAGAAGACTGATGAATGTGGTTATTATGGGAAAACTCTGCCCAGGGGAGAAGATCACTGCAATTGTCTTAATTTTCATTAGAAAAGCACCATAAGAAACTTTCCAAATCCTGGTTCACCCGTTCTGTTTGACCATTAGTTTGTGGGTGATAGCCAGAAGAGAATTTTACGTTTATGCCCACATTCCTGCTGAAGGCTTTCCAGAAACATGACACAAACTGGACGCCACGGTCGGAAATAATTTCCTGAAGGCAGCTATGAAGTCTAAAAATGTCTTTTATGAAGATGAGAGCCAACTGAGAAGCACAGGGCAATCTAGTCATAGTAACAAAATGCGCCATCTTAGAGAACTAGTCTATGACCAACCGAACTGTGTTATAGCCCACACTGGGAGGGAGCTCTATGATTAAGTCAATTGATAAACTAGAGCATGGGCGATCAGGAATTAGAAGTGGATGAAGAAGACCCTGGGGGAACGTCTAGGAATCTTATGTTAGGCACAAATCTCTCAAGGGGACACAAACTTGCATTCATCAAGGCAGATAAAGGGCCACCAATAATGTCGTAACAGGAGGACATAGGTCTTCTTGACTCCTGCATGACCAGCAACTTTAGACACATAAGCCCACCGAAGAATTCTGTGTCACAGTTGAGGTTCCACAAAAGAGCAACCTGGAGGAGGAGTTCTATAAGAAGTTTTTGTTAGAGCTACAATCCTCACTGAGTCGTGGATAGGTTGAGGCTGAGAAGGAGGAAGAGTATTGGAGTCGTTAAAAGCTGTAGAAAAGACCTCCTTTAAAGTATTGAAGGCTGCCACAGCTTCAGGAGACCATACAGTCAAGTCCATAAATATTGGGACATCGACACAATTCTCATATTTTGGGCTCTATACACCACCACAATGGATTTGAAATGAAACTAACAAGATGTGCTTTAACTGCAGACTTTCAGCTTTAATTTGAGGGTATTTACATCCAAATCAGGTGAATGCTGTAGGAATTACAACGGTTTCTATATGTGCCTCCCACTTTTTAAGGGACCAAAAGTAATAGGACAATCGACTCAAAAGCTATTTCATGGACATGTGTGGGCTATTCCCTCGTTATTTTATCATCAATTAAGCAGGTAAAAGATCTGGAGTTGATTCTAGGTGTGACATTTGCATTTGGAAACTGGATTCTTGGCAGGAAAATCGGAGTGCATCTCATGGAGAGCTGACCCCCACCTTTGGATATTTTCGTTTGAACTGGCCTATGACATGCATTACACTGGACCCTCCTGAAGCCTGGACCTATAGAAGCAAGCCACATCATCTGAATTGTTTTACTGTATTCACTGACTGTATATAAGCGGGGGCTCTGGACCCAGTGGACAGTCTACTTGACCACAGCCTTCAGACGTGAATGACTGTACACTGGATCCAGGGCGGCTGTACTTATTTTATTCTGATTGTTATTCTTCTACTTTTGGCTATTAAATCACATTGTGCTTTGGAACCACAATCGTTATTGGATAGCAACTATATATGCATAACAATTTGGGGACTCGCGGCGGACGATATGCAAGGTCTACAGATTACGGTTCCTCAGCAAAGGGTGGAGACGCATCATATACATGTAAGAGCGTAATGTGTTCAAAACCTGTTTATCATTCTGTGTTGTGAAACCGAATGTCCATTTTTGCATTATCTAAGGAGTGCTAACTTGAATCTAGGGACAAGAAAGAAAACTGTTTCTTTATTTTGTCGTTTTGCGTTTTGAATGTATTGAATTGCATAGCGTATGTGTACTTCCTGCATTGTGTATGTGTACTTCTGGTATTGTTGCCACATGTTTAAACAGTCGTGTTCATAGTCTGTTATATATGCATATTATAATCACTTGGTAAAGCCTCTGAAAAGATATTATTATTGTTTGGGAAATTTATTTTCTCAGCAGAAAACTAAGGTGTATGTGTTTGTGAATTGTATGATTTTGAAGTGAAAGTTGATTTACTGTTGAAAAAGACAGGGATATCGGTTGCTGCCTGACGAGGCGGGCTGGACGGCCGAGGATAGCTATACACGGCAGGTATACTTGTAGCAAAGCTCTGTTTGAAAAGAGAACAGTTAAAGAGGCTTTTGAGGCGCACTCCCCAATAGTAATCGCAAAGCTTAGCGATAGCTAGTATCTCTAAGCGGTGCGATCAGACCGCATGGTTGATTGTGTAACCGTGATTGTTACTTGGGTAGAAGTGCGGGAGGAATTACGCTGGTAAGCGGGTAACTCTGATGCTACCAGTTCAGTAATATACTCAGCAGATTTGTTGAAGAGGCAGGGAATAAGGAGTTGATATTCCTGTGATTCTGTCAGGCGCCGTCCCCGCTTTCTTCCTCCAGTGCAGGGACGGCCACCTGATAGTCTCGACCGGGGGCGCCTGGTTGTTAAGCAACAGGCGTGGCGTCCCCGGCTGTCCTCTGCTTGCTGGACTCAGGCGCTCAATTAGGGCGCCAGAGTATAAGTGTACCCTTGTGTTCCTGCCTCTAGCTTATAGTGCCTCCGTTTATAGTGCCTTCCTGTTGTGACCCGGCTACCTTGACTTTTCTCCTGCTATTTCCTTCCGGTGTGACCCGGCTTGCTGACTATTCTTCCTCTGGGGTCCCGTTCTGTTACCGCGATTGGCCTGCCTGACTTCTCTCTGGATTGTCCTTTGGCTCTGTTTGCTCTGATTGGCTCTGACCCGGACCGTTTGACTCCTCTACTACTGCACCTGCAACTGTTCAATGGGACCGCGATGTGTGCCCTGCACAGCAAAGCCCAAACCCCCTTGCGGGGGTCCCTGGTGAAAACCAGGGGCACGTTAGACTCTGCACCCACTGGTTCAGTGACATCAATACCGGTTAGTAGTTTCCGTATCTCCATACTCCAGCTGAGCCTGAGAGGTTCACGTTGATATTTCTGTGTTAGGAGGTGAGTGGATGTAGCCTGTGAAATGTAGCCTGTAAAGTCTCTAGCGGTAGTGTTGTGTTGGTGTTGTGTTGCAAATCGTTGAGAAATAGCCTGTTCTCACAATGGGTAAACGCTAGAGATGGTTAATGATGTGCTGCCTAAGGAAGGACTGATTAGTTTGGCGAGGTTTCTTATGTTTTTGTGCATACGCTACAGCGTATTGTGACAAATGGGTCAAGATGACCAAGGATTGTTTGAGACCTTTCCCAAAGATCAGTAGTTTCGATTCAGAGGTACTGAATAATGTAAGAGATAAAGTGATTAAATCAACAAAAGTAAGAGTTGAATATGATGACTGTTTGAAATTGTGGCAACTAGAGTGTAACACGTGGCAAGGCACCACGTGCACAGCGGAAGTTGGTGTGGCGAAAAGCACGCACACAGCGGAAGTAGCCGCTGAAAAGTGTGGAGAACTGAGAGCAAGCTCGCCCACGCCGCCTAATGCGGTAAGGGGTTTAAGTACAGCCGTTACCAAAAATGATAAAAATAAAATGAACAAGTTATATCCTGTTTCAAGTCAATTTAAAACAAGTGTCTCTGAGAAAGAGGATGAACCCACCATGATTTCAGCCATTGCCCATGCTATTAACATGTTAGAAGTACAACACAAGTATGGAAACGAAGCGGTCCCACCAGCAGGGGCAGCGGCTGAGATAGGTGAGAGTAGTGGGGTAACCACTAGAAGGGAGAACATCCATGGTACTGAAACAGCAATTCCTGTGATTAATCCTGAATGTAGTAACCGGTTGGTGCTTACCCTGTCCGCACAATAGCAGTTCCTAATGGGAAAACGGACAAGGATGGTATAGTTCCTGTAAAAAATGGTTCAATGCATTGTCCTTGGACTATATCGGAACTACGTTCAATTATGACTGATTTCCCAGATCCTAGAAAAGAGTTGACCAGATGTCAGAAGTTTGTCAAGGAAATGCACACGAACCAACCAATAAGGATTGGGGAGTGGTGTTGAGGGCATGTCTTACTCCCAATACTGACATACAAAAATGTATTAAAGATTGTTTGTTGGAGGAAGACAAAACTTTAACAGATGAGGAAGATCAAGAAAATATTCAGAAAATTGTCTCACATTTGGCCATCTATTTTCCAGTAGTAGTGAATTGGAGCAATATTTTCACCATTAAGCAAAAGGAGAGTGAAACGGCAGCTGATTATTTTTCTAGAGCTCTGTCAGCAATGACACAGTTTACTGGGACATCAGATATAAGAGAGGATCCACATCATAGGGAAGTGGCTGTAACGATACTAATGGATGGTCTCAGGGAAAATCTAAAGACAAGGGTACAAACCTCAACACCTAGTTGGAGGGGCATCACGGTAGATTCTCTTAGAGAGATTGCCGTAGAGCATGATAAGAACATTTTTAGAAAGAGAGAAGAGAAGAGTGATAAGTTTTTGTTGATAAATATCCAGGCTTTAGAGGGACTGCACACACAACCACAAGCATACCACACACACAAGAAAGGAAATGGGATAGTGACGTGTTTCAACTGATTTAAAGAGGGACACATAAGGAGATTTTGTACAGAGAGAAGATTGGAGACACCTAGAGGGGGATCACATAGATACCCACAAAGGAGAAACACACATAGGTCAGCGCTAGGGGTTAGGTCATACCTGTAGTGTACAGCCAGTTAGGTCAACTGAGAGTCTGAGGGAAGAACCTACCATGATAGTTGACATAGCAGGTAGGAAACAAACTTTTCTTGTAGATACAGGGGCGGCCAGATCAGTGATAACCTCTCCTTTAAATCTACAGGTAACTAGCAAACTAGCAAAACTGTTCCAGCTATGGGTGTAGCGGGGAGAGTGTTACATTACCCTTTGACTAAACCCACAGAAGTTACTATTGGTCCTCTGCATGCCAAGCATTCAATTCTCTTGGCTGCAGCAACTCCTACTAACTTACTGGGAAGGGATTTGTTGTGCAAAATGGGATGTGTCATATACTGTACCCGTGATGGTGTATTCCTAGACATACCAGAGAAGGTTGCACATGAGGTACAGGATATATTGGACACCCCACAAAGGTTAATCTTACACTCTACCGTTATAGAACAAAGTCCATCTCAGGTAAAGGGAATGTTGCTGGAAATACCAGGTTCCCTATGGACCAAAGATGAACAGGACACTGGATTGATAGCAAATGTAGCTCCTGTGATGGTAAATCTGAAAAGTGGCAGGCAAGCTCCAAAAATCCCACAGTACCCATTAAAATCGGAGGTGGAATTAGGGGTGTATCCTGTTATTGAGAGGCTGTTGCAACAAGGGATCTTAATTTGTACGGCCAGCACAGCCAATTGTCCCATTTTCCAAGTGAAGAAGAGTGGGGGGAGGGGCTATAGATTAGTCCAGGACCTAAGGGGAATTAGCAAAATTGTTGAGAGCCAATTCCCCATAGTGCCCAATCCAGCTGTCATCCAGATTCCACCGTCTGCCAGTCATTTCACTGTCATTGATCCTTGTTCTGCCTTTTTCTCGTTTCCCCTTCACCCTAACTGTCAATATCTCTTTGCATTCTCCTATATGGGGGTGCAATACACATGGACGAGGTTTCCCCCAGGGGTTCATATTACAGCCATGTCAGACTAAGGTTAAATATTTGGGACACTGCCCCACCCAGGGGTAAGACACTTGACAACGGACAGAATCCAGGCAAAGCAGAACATGACCCTGCCGCAGAACCAACAGCACATCCATACCTTCTTGGGGATGTATGAATATCATGGATCATGTAGATCATGGATCCCAGGTTTTTCTATTATGGCATTACCATTACAGGAGTTAGTCTCATCCTCAAAACCTGAGCGTGTTACACACATAGAGGAGTCACAGCAGGCATTCTTTAACCTTAAAGATAGTCTGACTAGAGCACCTGCCTTGGGGATACCAGATTATGAAAAGCCCTTTGAGTTATATTGTACAGAAGCTGATGGTTGTGCATCAGGTGTCCTCACAAAAAAAATGGCTAGCAGACCAGTAGCATACTACAGTGCACAATTGGACACTGTGGCAAGATCAGTCCCAACATGTTTAAGAAGTGTATCAGCAACTGCTCTTCTGGTAAGTAAGAGCGAGGATGTAGTATTAGGACATGATTCAACTGTCTATACACCTCATGCAGTATCTGCTATGTTGAATTCATCTCAAACCAGACATGTCTCTTTAGCAAGGTTTATAAAGTGGGAACTAGCTCTGTGGGCACCTGCAAACAACACCATCAAACGGTGCAATATTTTAAATCCAGCTACATACTTACCATACGTGCCTCGAGATGCACAAAGGGTGGAAGGAGAAGAGACTCTGGTTGGGGATGAGTTTTGCAGGTGTACTGATACACATGATTGTATGGAATATCTGAACCAGACTTTTACTGCGAGACCTGACATACGTGACGCTCCCTTAGAAAATGTAGATTTTACAATTTACACGGATGGGAGTTGTTATAGACAGAAACAGGAGAACTATGTACTGGTTACACTGTCGTAGATGACCAGGATGTTATAGAAGCTGGACCCCTTGGCCCACCTCACTAAGCCCAAGTGGCTAAACAAGTGGCACTAAGGAGAGCATGTGAGTTGGCAGAGGGTAAATCAACTAATATATACACTGACTCTAAGTATGTCTTTGGGGTAGTACATGATTTCGGGGCCCTGTGGCGTCTTAGGAACTTTATGACAGTAGCAGGCACACCAGTAGCACATTCAAATCACATGAAAGGACTCTTGACAGCGAAACAGTTACTTAAGGCAGTAGCCATCATAAAATGAAAAGCCCACACATGTGAAGAAGACCCAGTGTCAGTGGGCATTAGCAGGGCGAATGAAGCTGCCAAATGGGCAGCAGGGTTACCTGTAACTGTATCAACTGACAAAATGGTGGTTTTTCAGACAATACACACAGAAATTAATTGAAATGCAAGATTTGTGTTCCCTACAGGAAAAGGCGGTCTGGAAGGCGAAGGGATGTGGCCAAGAGTCCTCTAGACTCTGGAGAGATGGACAAGGTAGGCCTGTGGCTCCCAAGGCATATTACCCAGGCCTGGCTGAGGCAGCACATGGTCTTACTCATCTGGGTAAAGAAGGTATGTGTAAACTGGTTAGAGCATACTGGTGTGCACCAGGCTTTTCTTCTCAGTCCGGTAAGAAGGCAATGTCTTGTCTTACTTGTTTGAGGAAAAATACCACCTGAGCCATCCCATATCCCTCCTACAGACGGGCCTTTTGAGGTAATTCAAATTGACTATATCCAATTACCACCTTGCAAGATTTTCAAATATGCATTAGTGTACTGATGTGTTTTCTAATTAGGTAGAGGCATTTCCAGCTGCCACTAATACTGCTGTTTTTACTGCTAAGAAATTTGTTCAGGAATTTGTATGCAGATATGGTATCCCTAGAATTATAGAAAGTGATAGGGGGTACTCATTTTAGTGGTGAGATCTTTCAGAACATGTGTAAACTTATGGGAATCAATAGCAAACTCCATACACCTTAACGACCACAAGCCAATGGTGAGATGGAAAGGGTAAACTGTACCATTAAGTACAAACTGAGTAAGATAATGGCTGAAACTGGGTTAGTGTGGCCAGAAGCTTTGCCACTAGTCCTCCATAGCACCAGAACCACTCCCAGACCTCCTCTTAATCTGTCCCACTTCGAGATACATTTTGGCAGACAAGCACATTTGATCATAGGTCCACAGGACGATTTGAAGTGTAATAATGAAGTAACTGTGCAATATCTGAGAAAAAATGAGCAAACAGCTAAAACAACAGCAACAGAAACTGAAAAGTCTGTCACCTGGTATGCCAGAAACAAACTGTCATGATTTTGAACCTGGGGAATGTTATGATCTGCAATTTCGTATGCTCAGGTTGTTTAACAGACCATTGAGAAGGCCCATACCAAGTGTTGATGACCAGTACTACATCTCTGAAGGTAGCAGAAAGAGACACTTGGGTCCATTCTACTCACTGCAGGAAAGTCAACAACCTGGAGAAGTTACAAGACAAAGCTGAGACTGACGACACAGATCTATCACTTGTGAACCTGTTCTGGGCGACCTAAAGACTGCAGCTAAGATACATGAGCCAAGAAAGTTGCACAGACTATTATCCTGTTATGATTCCTAGTGCATTCACAAAGCAGCAACAGAAGTATAAAGCAAAGTGTCTTTATTCAGGTGAATACATAAACAAAGATAACTAAAATCCACGGGAAACAACATGTTCCAAAAGAGACTGTATAGTAAAATGGCAGGAACAGGTATTTTAAGTTTACCCCAGTCCAGAAGGCACAAGGTTGTCCAGGGAAGCAGACAGAATCCAGGGATCAAGCAGAGATCAGATAAACAAATTTCAAATAGCCAGGCAGAGATCAAGGTCACAAGCGAATAAGCAAGGTCCAGTACTTGAGCCAAAGGTCAGGGCAACAGGCAAAAGAGCAGGGTCCAGGAATCAAGCCGAGGGTCACAACAGAAGATCAAGCGATGGAGCAAACACAGGAACAGGGCAGCAGCAGCCAGGAACAAACGGATGAACTGCACAGAGCACAGCTTCAGGCAGGTATTTGAAGCTGTGCGACAGGTGCAGTTCTAATTAGGCAAAACATCATACAAAACATAGGCAGTCATAGCATAGCCCCCCATTTAAAGAGCGGATTCCAGACGCTCCATACATGCTCCCTTCAGGTTTTTCTCCTCTTCTTTTTCTTTTTATAAGATCTTCCTGGAGACACAATTGGGCTCTTCTCCAATCGAGTACAGAGAAGACCCAATTCTTCAAAAGCAGAAGAATTTGCAAGTTCGTCCACTAACTCTCTAGTATCTTTCATAAATTCACTTTCAGAGTCTGAGTCCCAGCCTAGAGTCGGGATAGGACCTTTTATTTTTTTACCACATGATGATATGCCCAAATAGCCAGTCACCAAGGTTGGTGTTTGTTGTGACTGAAGTGGCAAAATAAGGTTTTATTTCCCTTCTTGTTAACCTTCTCCCTAGGTGACCTAGATTGTCTGATGGAAGACACATTCATAGAGGTCTTATGGACAAGTACAGGAACTGACACACAGGCTGGAATGGGCACAGAAAAATCGTGATCCGATGACTTGACTGTGGATGGAGTGTACTTCTGACAAACATCATTAATAAAGTCCATGGTATTATGAATAATGGGGTCATCCGAATTTAGTAATGAGAAGGCCCAGGTTTGTGGCTCCCCTCTAAAACACATAATAATTGAACCCACTTGGTTAAATTGGTCAACAAAATAATCCGGACATTCTTGAAACTGTTTCATGGAAAGTTTGAGTACCGTAACAAACTGTTTGATGTCTCCATCAACGATGATTGGAGGAGAATCTGATGACTCGGAAGAGGCTTTTGGGCTTACAGGCTCAATAGCAGACTCTGGAGATTACCCAGCTTGTGCAGCAGTCTTTGAAGAGTCCTCGGCTGGGACGGCAGAGCAGGAGTCCTCGGCTGGGATGACAGAGCAGGAGTTCCCGGCTGGGACGGCAGAGCAGGAGTCCACGCCCGGGATTGCAGAGCAGGAGTTCCCGGCTGGGACGGCAGAGCATGAGTCCCCGGCTGGGATGGCAGAGCAGGAGTTCCCGGCTGGGACGGCAGAGCAGGAGTCCCCGACGGGGATGGCAGAGCAGGAGTTCCCGGCTGGGACGGCAGAGCAGGAGTCCCCAGCTGGGACGGCAGGTTTGACTCACTTGACGGGAAGCCCGGACTGAGCACAGCACTCCAACTGGATAGCACTGTGAGATGCCTCAGAGCAGACAGTACTGTGAGATACAAAACAGAAAGAAAATTGTCAACGCTTATCCTTTAAACTGCATATCTGTGTGTGTCTAGCAAAATGAAAACATGAGGTATTGGTTCATATTTTGATCAAAAGACTTAAGCCTGCATCCCACGTCAAGGGTACCTCATTATATGCAGGTCTTACACTGACCTATATGCTTTAAACACTATTAAAATGCAGTTAAAATCAGATGCACTCACCTCCCAGGTATAGGGGTCCACATCTAGCAAAGGCTGGCTTGTGAGCCACACCCAAATGTGCCTTAAATAGGCTTGATGGACAGCTGCTATGACAAAAAGGCAATATTTTGAAACAAAACCAGAGAAAAATAAGCCCGCACTCGGTATATCCCACATTATATATGGTACCAGCTGCTTGGCAAAAAGCCTGCGCTCGGTATATCCCATATTGTATGTGGTACCAGCTGCGTGGCAATATAAATGCCCATATATGTATACAAAACAGAAAGAAAATTGTCAGCGCTTATCCTTTAAACTGCATATCTGTGTGTGTCTAGCAAAATGAAAACATGAGGTATTAGTTCATATTTTGATCAAAAGACTTAAGCCTGCATCCCACGTCAAGGGTACATCATTATATGCAGGTCCTACACTGACCTATATGCTTTAAACACTATTAAAATGCAGTTAAAATCAGATGCACTCACCTCCCAGGTATAGGGGTCCACATCTAGCAAAGGCTGGCTTGTGAGCCACACCCAAATGTGCCTTAAATAGGCTTGATGGACAGCTGCTATGACAAAAAGGCAATATTTTGAAACAAAACCAGAGAAAAATAAGCCCGCGCTCGGTATATCCCACATTATATATGGTACCAGCTGCTTGGCAACAAGCCCGCGCTCGGTATATCCCATATTGTATGTGGTACCAGCTGCGTGGCAATATAAATGCCCATATATGTATACAAAACAGAAAGAAAATTGTCAGCGCTTATCCTTTAAACTGCATATCTGTGTGTGTCTAGCAAAATGAAAACATGAGGTATTAGTTCATATTTTGATCAAAAGTCTTAAGCCTGCATCCCACGTCAAGGGTACCTCATTATATGCAGGTCCTACACTGACCTATATGCTTTAAACACTATTAACTGCATTTTAATAGTGTTTAAAGCATATTTATACAGGGATTGGTTTCACCTGTTATCAATATATAGAAGGTGTAGGTAATTGGTCCTCTCTGCAACGATCTCATGAGATAAGAAATATATTCTGTTTCATGTATTGAGTGGATTTTACCAATTTGTGTGATGCTTTGTATTCCCAATTGAGGATATTTTATATTTTATATATACTTGTTATATCAGATGGTGTATGAATAAATTTTAATTTTAAATTTTGATTTGACTTCATCATAAACTGTACCCTATGATAGGAACAGAATAATATCTGTACTGTAGGTGTCCCAGCGCTTGACTTACTATGTACATTTCTCTGATCTAACGGTTTGGTGAACCGTGTCTTAGCTGCAGGGTCACCTACATATTTCCATTTTTTCATTTTGGAATCTACACTTTATTGACTGTTAGCGCCGGGGGATCCCTTAGGGGATAATCGTTGTCTATTACCATAGATGCAGCATCAATGTCAGAAAAAGTTCCGGTAGGATTCTCTGCAGTCTGCATGCTTTCATTAGAGGAGTTTGTTGCTTTAGAATCAGAACTAGTGTTGAAACTACTTAACACTGTAGCAGGAAGGGTTTTAAGCAGTTCTTGGAGTAAAGTGGATACCTGTTTGACTTGGTAACGGAGCTTAACAATGTCCATCTGCAGCATTTGTAATTGTGGATTTACTGACATGTCTAATAGCCAAACACAGAGTTCAACGCAAAAACACTAGGAACTCCAGGACTAAGGCAGAGGGCGTGCAATCAGCAGGCCCAGATTGTATGGCAATTCATCATGTTATGATTCCTAGTGCATTCACAAAGCAGCAACGGAAGTATAAAACAAAGTGTCTTTATTCAGGTGAATACATAAACAAAGATAACTCAAATCCACGGATAAGAACATGTTCCAAAAGAGACTGTATAGTAAAATGGCAGGAACAGGTATTATAAGTTTACCCCATTCCAGAAGACACAAGGCTGTCCAGAGAAGCAGACAGAGTCCAGGGATCAAGCAGAGATCAGATAAACAATATCCAAATAGCCAGGCAGAGATCAAGGTCACAAGCGAATAAGCGAGGTCCAGAAGTAGAGCCAAAGGTCAGGGCAACAGGCAAACGAGCAGAGTCCAGGAATCAAGCCGAGAGTCACAACAGAAGATCAAGAAATGGAGCAAACACAGGAACAGGGCAACAGCAGCCAGGAACAAACAGATGAACTGCGCAGAGCACAGCTTGAGGCAGGTATTTGAAGCTGTGCGACAGGTGCAGTTCTAATTAGGCATCAGACAAGGAGATTAACTCCTTCAGGCATGTTGCAGAGTTCAGGAGCAGAATAGCAGCACCTCTGGTGGATTATAGGTACTGTTGCCAGATACAAAACATAGGCAGTCATAACATATCCCAGCAATGGAGTGGAGGTTTTTATATTTTTCTTGTTCCAGGATTTTTCTTGTTTTTACTCTTTTTAGGACATCCTATTTTTGTGATTGTCACTCACCGTACCGTGAGTGTCTCTGCGCTGGTGCGTGGTTCTCTATCCCTCCTGTCGGCGCCTGTCCTGAGCCGCGGCCGTCCACCATCTTGATGGTCTGCGCATGCGCAGGATCCATGAACTCTTATGACTTTGCTTTGAACCTAATTGGTGGATCAATCACCTCTCCCTATTTAAGGCACCTGTGGCCATGGTATCGTTGCCTGATCTTGAGTCTCATTCCCTGTGAGTCTCTGAAGGTGTCTCCTGTGTCCTGCTCGTATCTTCAGTTTCCTGCTGGATTACCTGCTCTGCTCATCGGCGGTTCCCATACCCGCTACTGACTCCTGTGTACTGCTCGTGTCTTGAGCTGTCTGCTGGACTACCTGCTCTGCTCATCGGCGGTTCCCATACCCGCTACTGACTCCTGTGTCCTGCTCGTGTCTTCAGCTGTCTGCTGGATTACCTGCTCTGCTCACCTGCGGTTCCCATACCCGCTACAGTCTCTCAGCTCTCCTGCTGTGCCTGCCTATCCTCATTGGACAAGCTTCTCTACTCAGCAGCGGTATGCATACTTGTTATTGACTATCAGCTGTTATCCTGCATATCCGCTTTGGACAAGCTTCTCTACTCAGCAGCGGTATCCATACCCGCTATAGACTATTAGCCATTACGCTGCATATCTGTTTGAACAAGCTTCTCTACTCAGCAGCGATATGCATACTTGTTATTGACTATCAATTGTTATCCTGCTTATCCGCTTTGGACAAGCCTCTCTACTCAGCAGCGGTATACATACCCGCTATAGACTATTAGCTGTGACGCTGCATATCTGTTTGGGACTAGCTCCTCTGCTCTCCAATTGTATTTATACAGTTATAGACTCTTATCACTCCTCCACTTATCCGCACCTGGACAAGTCCTCACCTCATCACATCAGTGGTACAACTTGCTATACGCAGACCACTGACTCTCCCACTACCTACCTACATCTGGATAAGTCTTCCCTTCACAGCAGTGGTACAAATTGCTATACGCAGAGCACTGACTCTCCCGCTACCTACCTGCACCTGGACAAGTCTTCCCTTCACAGCAGTGGTACAACTTGCTATACGCAGACCACTGACTCTCCCGCTACCTACCTGCACCTGGACAAGTCTTCTCATCACAGCAGTGGTACAACTTGCTATACGCAGACCACTGACTCTCCTGCTACCTACCTGCACCTGGACAAGTCTTCCTTTCACAGCAGTGGTACAACTTGCTATCTGCAGACCACTGACTCTCCCGTTACCTTCCTTCACCTGTTCACGTCCACTCTACTTTCCTACCAGTACAGCTGCAAGTCGCTGACTCTCCTACCAGTATAGCTGCAAGTCACTGACTCTCATCTATTCCATTGGCATTCTCTCTCCATCTGCTGTTATATTTGTTCCTACTATTCACCCTACTGCCCAGAGGACCACTGTGTAAACCCCGCCCCTCTGGTAAGCATTATCAACTGGTGAATCCTGGGCAGAACTCCTAGTGCCCGTGACAGTGATGGAGGACAGATGACAAATAAAGGATTTGGTTGATATTGATGAAGTGGAGTTGGAGGAAAGGTTGATAGAACCATCAGTACAGTATTGTTAAACTCGGTTAAGGGGTCATGAAAAGATCTGCTAGCTCTGGAACTCGGACACAGTGTGAGGGGCTATTGTCTGAGGAATATTGTATCTGTAAGTACTGTGACTCCCTAGTTGAAGAGAAGTGCATCCAGCGATACCAGTCCAATAGTAATCTGGACTTTGGTGGGCATCTTCTGGAGGATTATCACTCCCTAGTGGGTAAGGTTTTAAACCAAACCGAGTGCTGGGTGTGCTCTCATGTGCCTCAGGGACAGCATAATATAGGACTGTACCATTCCCATTAAACATCTCTGTCCTTGAATTATGGGGAGGTAGGTCCATAGACGGGTGGTATAATATCACTAGGTCCCCTAGTCTAAAGCTTCACCAATACTCCTTAGATCGGTAATTGTTGTGTCTAAATATCTCACATTTAAAGAGACTGGAGAATTGGGAAGCTGACCTACCTGATCAGACAATGGCTCGCCATACCAGTATTGATGGGAGACTCTCAAGATCACCAATAACCAGGGATAGTGATGGACATCATAGACTAGGGCCTATTAACAGACATAGGAGAGTATCCATTTAGAAAGTTCCTCTAGGTTATTTCAAAATGTGTCGAACAAATGGAGAAACTTTGTGTTATATTATCAATGATCGTACTGTACCTTATGTCCTCACAGATGATGTTTACTATGTTTGAGAGAGAAAGACTTATTTCTGGTTAACTCCGAGTTCCAGGGGTTTATGTTTTCTAGGTAAATTGGTTCCTGAAGTTATGACCCTTACACATGATGAAATGATTGGTATCCATAGAACTACATCACCTCCATACATACACCCACAGTATGAACATCAAGACAAAAGAAATATGATTCCTGGTGAAGAACATGTAGCTACAAAATTAATTAGTGAAACCATTTCTTTCCAAGTTATGGTTGCATTAGATCCCACCAGGATCTCTCGGGGAACTTTACATCTTAGACAAATTCAAGACCTGGCTAAATTGAAAGACAATATCACTGAGATGTATGATGACACTTTCAGGTATACGGGTAAGAAGCTACAGGTTGGTGCAACATAGACTGGTGTTGAATTATCTGACATCTATTACTCGTGGATATTTTGTGACTTTGGCCACTCAATTTGGTGTCAAATGTTGCACATATATTACCAATAATACTGACGACCCCAAAGAAGTTATTGACCGAAAAATGGACGAAATATTACAATAAAAGTGGGAATTTCGAAAGAACCATAATTTTTCACTGTACGGGATAGGAGAAAAGGTAACAGGATGGTTCTCGTGGTTGAATCCTGTAAAATGGTTCTCAGGTCTAGGGGAGTGGGCACAGGAAATGGTTGCTAGTATAGGTAAGCTCCTTATTCTTATATTTGGTGTCATCTTAGTAATTGGCTTATGTGTCAGATGCGTTCCTACTGTGTTAAAGTGTGGAAAACTATTTACTGAAAATGGTAATGTAATGTATCATGGTGGACGAAGAACTGCATTATAATCCTGAAATAGAAAGCATATTTAGGTGATAATAGTGTGCACTATCAAAGGGTGGAGCTGTCGAAGTCAAATAATTGGATATAGTCGTTTCAAATTAATAAACATCAATCTGATTGTCTCTGTCTGAAAGCACCCTATGGTGTGGAAGGGCGTATTTAACCACAACACGTACAAACATTTTTACACACATTTTTACACACATTTACACTTACACATTCACTTGTAAATAGTTCACTTTAAAATAGTTCCAACACACAGTCGTTTATTACCAAATGTAATATAGTTTATAGTTAAATATAATAATGTTAGAAGCACTTTATTAAGATCTAAGGTTCAGGTTACAAGAAACACATCATTTTTGGTATCATTCTAATCCCCTATTCACCCGCAGACATCTGGTTCTGTCGGCTAAGATATCGCTCCTTGCGTATGCAAGTTATGGATTATAGGGAATAAATGATCAGAATGGTATTGTGTGTGTAATGTAAATAGACCAGTTTTGCTATTAAACCGCATTGTGAGTTGGATCCACACTGTTTGAAGTGGACAATCTTCATTGAATAGTGACTAGACGTACATAACACACTCCAGTCAGCTAAGAACAGGAAACTGACACTACAGTGGGCACAGGTTCACCAAACCTGCTCAGACGAATCTTGATATCTGCTGCAACATGCAGATGGTAGGGTCAGGCTTAATTTATGGATTCATTTTACCGTATAACAATGGTGCATGCTGCTGGTGGTGTGATGATATAAGGAATGTTTTCTAGGCCTCTTAGTACCAACTGAGCATCATTTAAATGCTAGAGCCTGCCAATGTGCATCCTGTTGAGGCCACAGTCTGCCCATCTTCTAATCTCTACTTCCAGGAGAATAACATGACATCGGACAAAGCACACATTATCTCAAGCTTCCATGAGTATGACAATGAGTTCAGTGTACACATTGACCTAAACAGTCACCATATCTCAGTCCAAAAGAGCACCTTTGGGATGTGATGGAACAGGAGTTTCACAGCATGTACAGTATGTGCATCCAACAAATCTGCAGCAAATGTGTGATGCTTTCATCAGCTGTAGTCAGGTTCTTTGCTCACAAATGCAATATATATAACTGACCAACACATACTCATTCATTGACCTCTTCCTCTGTGGACTAAACCTATAACTTTCCTATTGACTTCTACACTAGAACTTTTATATATTTCAGTGTTGTAAACACATATACAGTACACATTAACCATACAAGTTTTTTTATTTTTTAATGTATTGCAAAAATACAATCTTTATAAATCGAACACATTGTCATGTAAATACAAGATAGAAACACAAATTATAGCTTATAAAAGTCCAGTAACAATCTTATAAAAGATTTCCAGTAAGTAAGTTTTGAATGGAAAGATTTCTCAGAATAATTAGCATCACACACACAAGTGGCATGATATATTTACAGGTAATTATAAAGAAAAAGTCAACTTTGGATAGTATGTCTGTTTTAATGTTTAAGCAATACAATCTTAATTATGTGTGTGTTTTGAGCTCCATAGAAAATGCTACATTTTTGCACATACTGTTTGTTTTTAGAACCATTCATGGCAAATAGAGTGATATCCCATGTCCTATGTGAGATGTTTAGTTAAAGCTTCTATTTTTTGGTAAAACTAGGCAAGTATTGATCCATTTTAACATGATAATTTGATCTGGCCACTAGGGGAGTTATTCTATTGTTGAAATTAAAATTTACCTTTAATGAACAATTAGTACAAATGTAGGAAAAACCCTCAACAATTTGTTGTTTATAAACATGCTTACTCCGTTTCATTTAAAGGGCACCAAGCCCAGATTGCATGGCAGACGACATAGGCCCAAACTAAGGGCAGATATTGAGGCGTGAGGAAGAGAGCCAGGGGAGGTTGAGGGTCCAGTAGTTTCTGTTAGTACCTATAATACATAAGAGTAACTTTATGATTGCAGTGGAGTTCCTGCACAAGTTAAGAAGTTTCTATTGGCTGTGCAAAAGTACACAATTTACAGACCTGTAGTGCCAATCTGGCAACTCTGGCATTTGTCAGACGGGCTAATGCACTTACAAGTATTAGTGAGCTTGTCTGGGATCCCCAGGTTTTTAAAAATAGGCTTCAAATCTACATTTAGCCTCACATCAATCTGTCGATTTTGAGCATATCGTACGCAAAATCATTCTACGCATGCCCAGAATCGGGAGATACGTCTGTAAATGAAGCACATAGTCAAAAGAAAAGGACACTTACTACAGCCTACGATTTGTGGGAGTGAACTGGGCGGGGAAG
The DNA here is from genome assembly GCF_038048845.1 of Mixophyes fleayi. Taxonomy (NCBI): domain Eukaryota; kingdom Metazoa; phylum Chordata; class Amphibia; order Anura; family Limnodynastidae; genus Mixophyes; species Mixophyes fleayi. The sequence goes on along the minus strand of NC_134412.1, from coordinate 53,623,154 downwards.
GGATGTTTTACCGTAGTCAATTTACAGTAGGGGCGTAACAAACTCAAACACATGCAGCCATGTCTAAATCCAGCTCTAGGCATCACAAAGTACTTGTTTTTCTGCCGTATCTCTTGCTCCAGCTAAAGGGCTAGTTTAAGTCCTGGTTAGAAGTGATGACAGTCTTGTATGCATGCTATAACATTCACTAATTGTCCCCCTCCCCACCCTTTTACTCCCTGATATCATAGGCTGTAGTAAGTATCCTTTGCGTACCAAGCGGACAGGGCTACTTTTACTGGAGTATGTCCCGTTTCTAGGCATGCACAGAGTGATTTTGCATACAATATGCTCAAAATCAGCAGATACGTACCCTGATGAATCAGGCCCAATCAGTGAATGATGGAGTCCTTTATGAAAATGTAAGCTGACTTTTTTTGGTGGCTCTGTTCATGTGTGTTGGTGAGCTTTATATGCACAAGAGGAAACTATGAAACAGAGTCAAAAATACTGATGCTGTCTGCCCTGAAGCAGGAAAGAGAGGCTGCAGAAATAACTGATGGCAATCTACTGTCACTAAGCCAAGATCAATAGCATTTTTTAAATTATTTGAAGAAGCGTTTATTTTCATATATTTTTCATAGAGTGCAAAAATCTCATTTTTTTTGTCTATTTGTATGTATTTTTAAAAGTGGGTACTGTTATATCGATTGCTTGCTCAATGTATATTCATGTATGTAATATTCATAGGCTTTAACAGAACATTGTTATTTAGTGATCAAATTATTATGTAAAAAAAATCTGAACACTTGCATGGCCTTTCTAAAGGAAAAAAAACCCATTGAACAATCTATTTCATAAAGGGAATATATTGTTTGTCAGTAAAAAGGCATCTATAAATCTATACCATATTGGTTAAAACATTCTGCAAAAACTACAATATTAGCTGTGATTACTTATCTATATAGTAAAACATGTATTTAGCATAATTTTTTTAGTGCATAATGTAACCATACACCAATAAGAACATTGACAATAAAAATAAAACAAAAATAAAAAAATAAAAAAATCTATTTTATAACATAAAAGCAAAATGAATATAAAAAATATATTTTAGGGATTATATAATAAAACTGTAATTGAAATATATATCCTCGGCAATATTAAATTGTGTATATGTATGTGACTTAAATTTATTTTCCAGTGCTAACCAGGTGTCTTCATCTGTGTTTATATGTATCTATATGGACATGTTATTGTTAGTACATTTTGAGGTTTCCAATGCAACCATGATTGGGGAGTTCTGATGACTATAGTATATTTGAAAATACAGTTATTTACACTTTTTTATATATATTTCACATTGGCTTAGTGGCTAGCACTTCTGCCTCACAGCACTGGGGTCATGAGTTTGATTCCTGACCATAGCCTTATCTGTGTGGAGTTTATATGTTCTCCCTATGTTTGCGTGGGTTTCCTCCCACATTCCAAAAACATACTAGTAGGTTAATTGGCTACTATGTGTGTGTATGTTAGGGAATTTAGACTGTAATCTCCAATGGGGCAGGGACAGATTTGAGTTCTCTGTTCAGAGCTGCAGAATTAGTGGTGCTATATAAATAGCTGATAATGATTATGATGATTACAGCAACCCACATACCCACATGTTACAGCAACTAATAGGCTATGATTAGCTTTCAGGTCCTCCTGTTTCCTCCCACACTCCAAAAACATACTGGTAGGTTAATTGGCTGCTAACAAATTGATCCTAGTCTGTCTGTGTGTGTGTGTATGTTACGAAATTTAGACTATAAGCTGCAATGGGGCAGAGACTGATGTGAGTGAGTTCTCTGTACAGCGCTGCGGAATTAGTAGCACTATATAAATAACTGCTGCTGCTGATGATATTCCAGATAGGCTTTCAAACGTGTACATTTTCCACAGTATTGATGTTGAACCTTTAGAAGCTTGACATGACTGTTCCACTTTCAGACTCTGTGGTACTGCCTTTCCTGACAAGCGTTGTGACACTGCTCTGCACCTTTGACTTAAGGCACCCAGCATGTTTTAAAACTTTCAGAGCATCATTCCTGAACTTTACTCCCACAAAAGCATAGAGCACGGGATTCAGACAACAGTGAACATATCCTAGTAATTCTGAGATTGCCATTGCTAGGGGCAGTTGCTTCTGAATCGCACAACTCTGAATAAGTCCAACCTGATTCAAAGTATCCAAGAGCACGACCACATTGTATGGAGTCCAGCAGAGCAAGAAGACACCTGTAATCACTATGGCTACCCTAACAGCTCTCTTTTTCTCTCGCCTCGGGGACTTATAGAGAGCCACTATTATGTGGGCATAGCAGAAGCTCATGAGGATCAGAGGACACAAAAAGCCCACTACGTGATTGAGAATTCTCCCTGCTTGCCACCAACCATTGCTAGGAAAATTACTGTCATGGTATGTACACCAGGTGTAATTATCTGTATCATTGGTACCCAAGATGAATAGGTTCGGCAATGAAAGTAGAAAGCAAAAAACCCACACACAAAGACATGGGATATGTACAGCAGCAACACTTTGTTTCCTGAAAGCATAAATAGCATGGATAATAGATAGGTATCGATCAACACTGATGCATCCCAGGAGAATGCTACTGCAGTAAAAATTTAAACGGCTGATGAACCCTACAGTCTTACAGAGGAAACTTCCAAATATCCACCCAACCACAGCCTCTGACACTGCAAATGGGAAAGTAATGAGCATTAGTAAATCTGCAATAGCCAGGTGCACAAGGAAAAAGTCGGTGGTGGAGCGTAAGCGACGGTGCCTCATGAGAATGAAGAGGACAAGGCTGTTTCCACCCATGCCAACCACAAACACCACGCTGTAGAGTATTGGGATGAGGATACGTCGAAAGTTTAAAGGTCCATTTGAGTCCTTTGTATTACAGGTAAAACTGCCTTCATAGACGATCTCGTTGGAATAACTTGTATTATCAAGACTATCCATCAAATCCTGTGTGAGAGACATAAAAAAAAGTATTATATTGAGTGTAGCAACAGCTGTGAATAGTAAGATATGAATAGTTGAGTGTGAGAATATATTATTAATATATAAATTGAAACAAATAAATTATCTTTCTCTGTTTTATCAACATATTTTCAATCCTATTTCTATTGCAATTGAACACTAAAGGCATTCTTTATTAGGCAGAAAGTATTCACAAACTCACAGGGTCTCCCAGCAAACCAGAGATAAAGATATGAAAGTGTGATTGCTTCAGCGATATAAAATTGCTGGAGATCGCCGGCGATTTAATGCCCCAAGCTGCCAAATGTATTAAACTGCGATTTTGAGGTTCAAAATCAAAATTGCTGTCGATGTCTAGCAAACCACAAAAGCTTCCAATCACCAGGTATTTGTGTTCAAAGCAGGATTTTTAAACAAACAACACGATTTTAACCTCACCAACAAATACAAAAGCCTGTCTACTTCCTTGTTTGACTTGATAAGGGTTGCAGGAGTTAGAGTGAGAGTAGTGGAGAGAGCAGGAGAGTGGTGAGTGTCGTAAAAAGATTACTGTGTGTGTTAATTTGTGTATCTGTTGGTTAGGTCTTCTGCTGCTAGTGGGAAGTCTAAATCTTGGTGCAATATGTGCTTCAGTTTGAGGAAAATTGTGTGCTTGTGAGAAACATAGTGCCAGTCTATGACAGGAATTTGGGCACTCAAAGTGCAAAAACACAATTTTATAGGAAAAAGCATCTTGGTCTTCTGTATGTGCTGCTATGAATGCGGTTGACTCTATTAAACGATCCAGAAATAAAGAGAAGGGTAATAGAAAAATGTTAGATAAGAAGAGAGCAGCAGCAGGAACTGGTGTTGGCCCCGCCCTGCTCTTTGACTATACCTCTTATGGGGAACAATTCAAGCAGCTCATACCACACAAAATCATTGCAGGGATCAATGTCTGGGACTCAGACAGTTCTCTGTCCCAACGTAAGACTGGTGAGTAATGTCTACATTTAATTATTAAAACCATATATACTAACTTAATAATCCAGCATCATGTAAAAGTTATGCATTTTTGCACAGTGAAATCAGAAGCTTGACACATACTAGATAATGTAATAATGACATGTGGATGTCATCTTTTTATTTCACAGCTTCAAATTATTTTGTGATTAAATATATTAATATCAATCAGGTTCATCTCAAATGCAGCCAACGCCACCAATCGCTCTGCATGATGATGATAGCTCATTAGAAAGTAAATCCACCTAGGGGATAAAAAAACAGTTACATATTTAATGTCACTATTATTACACAATTTGCTGTAGACATAAACCCCTGTAAATGGTTTGGTGCAGGTAATGTTGATCAATATTTTTTTCTGTTTAATTGACAAAGGAACATCACAAATGTATATGCCTCAAGAGTCTGAGATGGATTCAACACAAACAACACCAGCACCAGACATTGCAGCTGAACCACACATTATTCTGGAAAGTGTTGATCATTTGACTGACATTGTGGAGTCTATAGAAACTGCACCATAGAGACTTTCTCAAACTGCCTGTCAGGAATCTGGAGCTATCTGCTGAATTTGGAGCAACCCAGTCTGGAGGTGTGGAGTCGAACGCACCTCTGGTCTTCCCCAGGGACCAGGGAGTTTGGATTTAGCTGCAAGAGACGTGCAGGTCACGGTTCTCCGGGAGGGAACTCAGCGAGATAGATAGTAGTAAACGGATAGTCTGGAAAGCCGTGGTCAAACAGTGCAGTACACCGGACAGTGCAGTACATAGGGAGGATCCAACGAAGTAGTCTTCCAAGCCGAAATCAAATACCAGGATAATCTTACAGAGTCGAAGGGATGATCCAAAAGAAGTGTCAGGGAATACCAAGTCAGGAACTGTGGAGTCAGACCAAACAATGTTGAACCACATAAACGCCTGGAGCTAGGGGGCCTACTTCTCTGGCAACCTAGTGGTGCCAGAGCCTTCCTTAAATAGGAAAAGGGGAAGAAATTAATTATCGGCGGCGCTGACATCCGCCGCCGGGTGCCGAATGGCGTGCTTTCGCTTAAGAGACTGCCGGCCGGCCGAGTCTCATGCATTTGGTTGCCTGGCGACCAGACATGACTTCCGGCAGCAGCGAAGGTGTCTGTCCCTGTGTGGATGGGAAAGCACAGGGACGGCAACTGACACTGCCACACCAAAACCAGCACCAGGTCCAAATTTGGCAAGTTTGATAGAACACTTTAGGAAAGTGGAAACAATTTACTTAAATTCCATCAAGATTCTGTGAGGGGAATTCAAGGACAGCTGACTCAGGGGATGAAACATTTGCATAACATTCATCAGAGCAAACTGTGTATGTATTCACTTGAATATGACTATTAATAGTCTAACTGGGGCAGTAACTGGAAATCTAGTTTCAGCCTGTGCCCAAATGCAAAACATACTCATGGCCCTGTGCTATCATCTTCAGGCAAGAGCAGCCAGAATACCATGCCAACAAAATCCATGCACCTACTCCACAGCATTCTAGTGTGCGTATCAAGGGTAGAAGACGGCCATCAACCAGCCGTTTCAAAGATCCAGAGTCACCACCTAAAAGAAAGAAATAATAGATATTCATTAATGTTGTTGTTGAAAACTTTTGTGCCTTTATTTTGCCAAATATATTTCTAAATATAATAAAAATGCAAACACATTTAAACATTGTTTACTTACAGTTCTTGCACCTTTTTAAATAAAACATCTTTGTATTTTTTTAGGCTATTATGTTATTTTAAAACATATACACATACCCTTTAATTGATGGCAGAGTTTGAAGTCATACTTTCATGTGCTTATGCTGATGATTCTACAAGAATATATACCATACAGTAAATACAGTGTAATGCCAAGTAACAAACTTATTGAGTGAATTATAAACAATACTCATCAGAAAAATAAGTCGGTATTATCCTTTCTCTGATCAGCCTTTCCCCCTCAGTATTCTCCCCTGCTTCTTCACTGTCTACCGCTGGTGGTAGGGGTATATTTTGATTAAGTACCAAAATGCGCAGCAGACAGCATGACAACATGATATCAGCCACCTAAGCTGACACAGACGTCTGACGTAGAGAGGCGCACCACCAGATTTATCAAGGCACCTGAATCTGGCCTGCAATAGGCCAAATGTACATTCTATCACACCACTAGTGGCTGTGTGTGCCCCATTTCTGTGCAGGATCCTGTGTCTTCAACTGAGGTGTCTTTAACCATGATTGACATCCATATCTTGAGTCAGCTAGAATGAGACATAAGTACAAATAATTTAATAAAAGCAAAACCCCCCAAAACATGTATATACTATACATGAAATTGCCTGATTATTATGTCACATACCCAGTAGACATCCCTCCGGCATTCCACCATTCTGAAATTTCTGGAAAAGAACTGACTGGCGCAGGATAGAGGCATCATGGCATGAGCCAGTATAGCCTGCAACAACACTCATGATTTTCATGTTTGCATCACAGACCACCTGTACATACATAGAGTCTGAATGGTGTCTGTTGGTATAGATTTCAGCCCTTTGATGAGGTGGTCTCAGCCCAGTGTATGTGCAATCTATGGTCTCCAAGACATTAGTAATCCTGAGAACCTATAGAAAGCGAACATCAGCTCGTGCCGTTCAGAATCCTGGTGGGGGAGCAGATTTTTGTAGGCAGCAGTTTGCCAAGAGCATTTAACACTACAGATAAGTGTCTTGAAAATGTTGCATGTGTGAGCCCTACAACCTTTGAGCACAAGATAATGTAGAACACGCAATAATTTTTGCATCCCAGTAAATGCTTTGGAGTGAGATGTTAATGGCTCCAAATCAACTCTCACCTGCATGTACAGCTGCAGGAGGTTTGCTCTATTAAGCCCTTGAAAAATCTCCTGCTCAGAGAGGGAGTCAAACGTGCTCTAAAATCATGAGGTCTGCAGAGTCTTAGCGGACCCTGATGCTGGTTATGTTCCTCTCTTCTTCTCTGTTCAGTGTCCAAAAGCTTATTTTTCTCCAAAATAGCCAACAAAACATTTCCTAGCCACTCCATTTTCATGCACCCTCAGAATAATACAGTTTTTGGGCTGTTTTTTTAGACACCATTAGTCTGCATAGACTAGAGATGGGCGGGCTCGGTTCCCCGAGATCCGAATTCATCCGAATTTAGCCTATCCGAGTACCAAGCCAAGCACGCTCGGTACTCTCCCGCCCGTTTGGAATCGAAATCGAGGCAAAACGTTATTGTGATATATTCGTATTTCTGAGCTCGGTTCTCGCGAGATTTGAAAAGCATAAATACCAGCCTCCACAGCAATCCATCGCCATTTGACAGAGGGAGAAAGCAGGGTTTGGTCACACAGGCTATATCAGTATAGGGACAGAGCAGTAATTGGACACATTATTGTTTGTATTCAATTCCATTCTAATCTTAATACCAGTTGTTACAGCAGTAAGAGGAGGATAGAGGAGGGTTTTTGTTCAATTTCTGGCACTCCAAGTGCTTTTGGGGTGTCCCCCATTCTTTTGCATTCATTTTTCTGGCTGTCAAAATTCCTATTTGTCAGCAGTCTAAAAAAAAAATATTTAACACTCCAAGTGCTTTTGGGGTGTTCCCCATTCTATTGCATTCATTTTTCTGGCTGTCAAAAGTCCTATTTGTCAGCAGTATAAAAAACAATTTGTAGCACTACAAGTGCTTTTGGGGTGTCCCATATTCCCCAGTGTTTTACTGTAATTTTTCTGGCTGTCAAAAGTCATATTTCTCAGCAGTATCTATCTAATACAATTTTGGCACTACAAGTGCTTTGGCCTCAATAAAAGGTATTCAAAGCAGTCCACATATGAGCAGAATCAGCAACCCGGTTCTGTCACCAGTCCTGATGGTAGTGTTCCCAGTACGTCATCTGGGAAAGGCGATGTAAAATTACATAGTCTTTTTAAATCGGAAAAAAACACACCCAAAATTTTTTACTGTGTTGAAGCGAAAAAGAAGTGTAACTAAGGAAAGGTTAACTGCCGATAAAAAAAATATTGCCAACATGCCATTCTACACACGCAGTGGCAAAGAAAGAATGAGGCCTTCGCCTTTCTCTATTAGTGGCAGATCAAAAGATGTTACTGAGCCTTCTTCTTGTACGGTCACTCGTGACCAAGCAAGACCAAGTAATTTGGAGTCTAAAAGTGGTGCATAACTACTGTTACGCGTCAAAGTCGAGCTGCAAGAAAACAGTAAGGCATTAGAGGATAATGTATGCTTTGAATCAGAAATGACACCAATCCCTGTGGAGAGTCCATCCACCAGTAGTATGTCTAATCGTGAGCATTCTGTTAGTGACAGTGTACCCATAAAGAAGGGTCCTTTCAGCAGTTCTGCTGATGTGTGCCTTAACAGCCCGAGTGTAGCCGATGATACACCAATTGAGGATGCCACTTTGGAATTAGAAGAGGATGAGGAGGAGATTTGTGTAGGCGACGAGGGCACTAATGAGGATGTTGATGATTATGATGCAGACAGATACCAAATTGCCTTTCTCAATTTCTATTTATATTCTAGACTCTATAACGGCTGAATAGTTTTCTATTTTACTCCTAGTGGAGAGGGGGTCTGATGCAGACAGATACCAAACTACCTTGGTCCATTTATTTTTATATTCTAATTCTACAGTCTATGCAGGCTGCTTTTTTTCTATTCAACTACAAGTGGAGGGCGGGGGGAGTCATAGACAGCCACCAAACTACCTTGGTCCATTTATTTTTATATTATAATTCTACAGTCTATGCAGGCTGCTTTTTTTCTATTCAACTACAAGTGGAGGGCGGGGGGTGGGGGTATAGTCAGCCACCATACTACCCTGGTCCATTTATTTTTTATATTGTTCAGTCTATGCAGGCTGCTTTTTTTCTATTAAACTTTAAATGGAGGGGGGGGGGGGGCTATAGAGACTGAAACCAAACTGTCTTTGTCCATTTCTTTATATATTTAACTATAAGTGTAGGGTGTAATATACACCCAAAGACGATGGCTGAATTGCCAATAGTCTAAGGTGAAGAGGAAGACAACCAGGTTTGTGTGCAGAATTAAGGACAGCCTACCGGGGATTAAACTGTTTTCTTCCTAATTTATTAGCATTAGAATTACCTTACCTATCCAAGGAACAGGTGGAGCACTAAATTAGGTTATTTTATGCCCAATAACATTGATTTTTATACAAAATTGCAAAACAAAACCAAACAAAACCAAAACCAAAACACGCAAGGGCGGTTTGGCAAAACCAAAACCAAAACCAAAACACAACGGTAATCCAGATCCAAAACCAAAACCAAAACACGGGGGTCAGTGAGCATCTCTAGCATAGACCAATGGATGATGTGATTGCTAATCTCGACTGTCCAAAGCAGCATGTTGATTCTAGCAGCGAGAGCGCAGTGATTTGCAAAATCGCAGCATTCTACATATTTCTACAAAAGTAAGGACGACAATTTGTATTCTGTCGATATTGGTTACATCAGTTTACTGGAGATTTAACTATCAACACTAACTTTCATACGTCAGTGGGTTCAAACTTGCCCTACAAAATTACAGCTTGATACATTTAACCCCTTGTCATCTTTCTAGGAATCGTTCACAGATCTTGTCACAAACGGTGTATGTGTTGTTGTTGTTGTTGTTACAAACTGCTTCACAAGACAGATGTATGATTAAACATTGGTAATCTTTATTTTGGAACAACACACAGGAATTATCAGGGAGACCCCGTGGCTGGAGACGGTGACAAACGAACACAATAATACATACAACGATAACAGGTTGCACTATGATAACAAAAGTCTTTGGAAGGCACAGAGTCGGTTTTTAGTAGCAAGTTAAATGTACACAGGATAGCGCTGTGACAATGGAGTCACTGATACACAGGATGGTGTTGTTTTAGTAAATCACAGAAGTATAGACTTTGTAATAAATAGACTACAGGTATAGCAACAGAGTTCAATATACAGCATATGGTGTGAGCAACTTGCTATTAGCATGTGAATGCATTCTAATTTAATGTATTATTTACAATGGACAGCCTTAGCTCACCACAACCTTAGGAAATTTGGAAATATATCATTTGGTGCAGTACCTTCTCTCTACCAGTAGATGCTGCTAAATGCTTACTTACTTAAGCGCACAAAAATGTTAGTTAATAATGTAGTGTTACCAGGATATCCTCACTAGACTTTTAAAGATATATTGGAGGAACTGCCAGATCAGGAGAAATGCAAGACTCCACGTAATTAGTATTAATGATTGTTTAACTGAATATTCAGTTTTGGGTGCTTTAAGCTTATCTAATAAGTTGCTCTAAAAAAATTAAACTTAGGGTGAAAAAATCAATGTTAAAAATAACCTGTTGCACGATGCTTTAGGCTAAGAGCATTGGCTACTGGTACTAGAAAATACCCATGGTTAAGTTTCTCCAGGCAAAGACTAAGAAAATTAAAGATAAAGTTATAGGCCTGCACAAGATAGGTTACAAAATAATATCCAGATACTTGGATATCCCAGTGAGCACTGTTGGGTCAATTGTGAGGAAGGCTGCATCATACCACTCAAGCACTGCAAATGAAGGCTGCATCATACCACTCAAGCACTGCAAATGAAGGCTGCATCATACCACTCAAGCACTGCAAATGAAGGCTGCATCATACCACTCAAGCACTGCAAATGAAGGCTGCATCATACCACTCAAGCACTGCAAATGAAGGCTGCATCATACCACTCAAGCACTTCCTAGACAAGGCCGTCCCTCAAAACTCAGCATCAGAACAGGGAGGAGTCTTGTCAGGGAAGCAACAATGAGGCCAGCAATCACTTTGAAAGAGCTATAGAGTTCAGTGGATGAGACTGGATTGATGGCGCACCAGTAAACCATATCAAGATCTCTCCATACAACTGACCTCTATGGGACCGAAGAAAAATCATATCAAAACATGTTTGAAGTTTGCCAGAAAACATAAGAGTGACCCAGCTAAAATGTGGGACAAGGTTTGTAGTCAGATGAAACAAAAAAAATTTTTTTTGGGCCCCAATTCAACACTGTCTCTTCATCAGCAAACACCATCCCAACAGTAAAGTATAGGGGGTGGTGGCATCATGTCACAGGGATGCTTATCTTCAGTGGGGACTGGGCATCTTGTTATAATTGATGGATGGATGGATGGTGCAAAATACAAGGAGATACTGCAAGATAACCTGTTTCAGTCTGCTAGAAAACTAAGGCTTGGGAGAAAGTTCACCTTTCAGCAGGACAATCAGGGGCGCACGCAGGATTGTCAGGGGGGGTTACCCCCCCCGGAACCCCCCCCCCCCCAAAAAAACATGCGCATGCGCAGCAGCTCCGTTTCGGCAGCGCTGTCCTATACAGCAGCCACGGCGCTGTCAAAGAAGCGTCCACGGCGGTGCTGTATACAATACAGCACCGCCGCGGATGCTTCTTTGACAGCGCCGCGGCTGCTGTATAGGACAGTGCCACTATGGTGGCCACTTAGTTAGCGGAGGGGGGTTGCTTCTGGAGACCCAGAAACCCCCCCTGCGTGCACCACTGATAATGAGCCCAAGCACAGGGCCAAAGCAACACTGACATGGTTAAACAACAGAAAGGTGAATGTTTTACAATGGCCAAGTCAAGGTCCAGATCTCAATCAAATTCAGACTCTGTGGCACTATTTGAAAATTGCAGTCCGCAAGAGTTATCAAACCAACCTGAACAACCTGGAACAAATCTGCAAGGAAGAATGGGCAAAAAGTACACCCTAACAATGTGCAAACTTGGTAGAAACGTATCCCAACAGAATTAAAGCTGTTATGGCAGCGAAAGGTGGTTTTACCTAATAGTGGTTGAATAATTATGCAAGCAACATTTTTCCGTTTTTTTAAAAAAAGAATCTGCAAACAAATTATGAATTATGAGTTAGAACATTTACTTTAAAAGCCTACTGGTTGGCAATAAACATTTGGTCTGGAACAATCTGTGTGTAATTTGTAATACAGACAAATCTGTATAAGGGCTTGAACCTATAGAAAAACTATATCCCCTTCCTACTAGCTGTGACATAGGACTCCAGATAAGCCTGATATTGTTATTTGTATGTAAGTGCTCTTATTGTGGATTTATTAAAGCTGTGTAAAAATTACTAAACTATATGCTTTTTACTTCCTTTTCTCCTGGTTGGAGTTACCAAGTGATACCAGAAACAGAACAATCTTCTGGGAGTTATACAGACAAGCCTACTCTTTTTATATATTTGGTACGCACGTACTGTATATATTTAGTGAAAGTGGTGTGATAAATTGTAAAAGGTAATACACTATATCTGGCTATTCTGCTTTCTTTGACATATACTTTGGAGCCTGTCAAGGTTGGGGCTTACAAGCAGTGACAATAACAAACATGTGCATTACTCACTTGTATATCTGGTATATAACCTTTTTGGAGCACAGTTTAATTGTTAAATACTACACCAGAAGGCACCGCATTCCCTCTTCTTTTTTGTAGATCCTTTTTCCTGAATAACCATCTGGTTATTGATGGTTGGCTGTCACTTGTACACAAGGAGGTGTTTTAAGGTGTACAGATACATATATTGACTTGCCAAACATCAGGTTAAGCGTCCTTTTGATACTTTGTTTTTGTAGAATAATATATAAATATATATCCCTGAGGAAGCCTCTCTTATCGAGGAGAAATGCATTGGAATAAGCTGTAATTATGTCCTAGATAGGAGCAGCTCTTATCTGCAAGTTTACTGTGATTAACTATGGCTCTCTGGACTGCGATAGCAACCCGTCAATTGCTTGCAGCATGTAGCCGCCGCAACAAGAAACTCTTTAATATGCATGTACAGAATCACCTGAGGAGCTCCGTGCCTTCCAGAGGCCTCCTGGGGACCTGCATTTGGCATCCCCAGTGCACAAGGGGAGATAGAAGGAACAATCCAGGAGGGATGATACAGAACAGCTCTACACGCAGCAGCACTACACATGTAAGTTCAATTCTTCAAATTCTTTATTCATTAACTATCAGACATCCATTCATATATCTATGGACTATGCAGAATCATATTTGAAGCCCTAACTATTGGACAATTAACATACCATTACTTTTGAAACATAGTTACTGCACTATAAACTTTATCCTAAAAGGGACTTTGAGTATATACGAAATACTGAACTGATTTATATTACATCTGGACATTGAGCAAAACTGCTGGGAGAAGCGTTTGAATTTGAATCTAATTTAGACATTGCCTGATTAAGAGACTAATAGATTGGAATACCAATATTTACTTATTGTCAACACTGTTTAATGCATGTTTTTTTTTATTGTTTATATGTTCTGACCAGAGCCATCATTTTTCAGTTTACACCTTGAATAAAATGTCCTTTATGTATATTTAGATTGTTTTTTTTACACACTCTGATACACACACAATAACTAGTGGAGCGCTTAGAGGTACAACCGAAATTTATGTGTGTGTGTGTGTGTGTGTGTGTGTGTGTGTGTGTGTGTGTATATATATATATATATATATATATATATATATATATATATATATCTTCCTCAATTATTTTGAATCTGTCAAGGATGCTATGTGGGACAATTGGGTACAACTCTATGCTTCTAGTGTCAAATTAAATTTGCACTGGAGAAAATGTATTAATAATGTTTACGGGATTGTGTCATAAGGTGCTGTTACTGTATGTCATCATTTTTCTATGTAAATCACTATACTTCTGTTTTGTATTTCAAGCGCAGATCATATCCACTCATTTGTGTATTACAGCTGCAGATCACAGTACTCGATACACCTACATGTTACACACATCTTCACACATATTTACATAGTTACTGAAAATGAAAGTTCAGGTTTTCATGCCTCACTAACAATTCTTCTACTTATGAAGACAAAGGAGTAAACTATATTTATTCATTCAATGCTTCTTCCTTTTATTTCTTCACATTTTAGCTATGTGCCCATTGTACAGTTAAATACTTTGTTTTTGGTAGTCTATACAAATAAATTTTATATTGTTGTTTATGGCAGATATAGCTTCCTTTTTTTTAACATAGTGGACTATATAGATTATATTCTATGAACATAAAATCTATAGGGAAAACATGGGGAAAAGGGGATTCACTTTTCCATGACACTTCCTTTAACTACTTTCACATAATTAGTGCACCCCAAGATGTTTACCTCAAAGTGTAGTGATCTTCTTCTCCTGAGGTCTGACACAGTTATAAGGACCTGGTGCCACTGGAGGGGACCAATTAAGCAATTTACTGTGAATTATCATCCTTACCACTTTACAGAACATGACTATTAGTGGACATCGTCTCTTTCTAGTACTATGTGTTATCACTACTTGGCATCTTAGATATATACACACATCAGCGCCTACCTATAACCTCCTAAATTCAAATGGCAAGAATTGGATTAACGCCATGAAAAAATACTTCCAGTCCACCTTCCAATCTGTTTCTATAAAAGGTTTTATTAGTAAAATCAGGTGTGTAACAGTGATACTTATGATCATGTCACAAATGCATTGTATAAGTAACAAACCTAAAAATATACACTACTTACTAAAAGCTGCTAATATTAACTAACAATATAACATTTATAATATAGATATCAGAGATACTGAATAAATAAAAGAACATGCAAGTAATACCTAAGCATTCTAAACTACATTTTTAACCATGTTATAATGTGTTAAGAATATTACCCAAACCAATTTTTTGCAAATATCAACAGCTTTAGAAAATATTTAGCAATTAGCTGAATATATTGCATGCAGATATCATCACTAGTAAATGAAAGCACACATGCTCCGTAGTCTGAAAAAGTTGTTTAAAATGAAAACTTGCTTCCAGTATTGAAATAGTTCTTACCCCATAAAGGAGATAGCACAAAGATCTGATGAGAACATTTACAGATAAATGTATCACTCACAGGGGCATTTGATCCACAATGACATACACTCCAGGGAGTAAATGTATTAAACTGTAGCAAGACCCTTTAAATTACTTTTTGCCATAATGCTAACCTGTATCCAAGCTAAGTCTTCCCTTCTCCTCCAAGAGAGGAACTTCAGCAGTGTCAATAGGGTCAAACCATTAGTCCACACAGTCCCATTAGATCTTGGATAGAGGCTCATTAGGGTCATTTAAGCCCCCTCAATCAAAATGTGAAAAATGCAGAACATTGCAAAAAGGGTGAAGCGTGAATGAACAAAAAAAATTAAATCAAATAATAAAAAAGGAGTTGGGATGCATGGCTCCAGCTTTCAGCTGCAATTAAAAACAATTATCCTGCAGCTTGTGGTCAAGAGCAAAATAAAGCGCGTGCAGCTAAAAAATGAACCTACAAGAACAAGTGCCATACTAAAATATGTTGGGTCAAAACTTCCAGTTTAGTTTATGCACTGCCTGGGTCTCCTCTCTGGGGCCACATAGCACCTTTAATAATAGGTGAACAAGGTATACTGTCCTGTTGGAGACACTCTAAGGACAGTATTACAGTTGTTCTTAGCCAAAAGGTTAGGAAGTACACATGATAACAGGGGTCTGCAAAATCCAGCATAATATAAAGCTTGCTACACAAACTGACTGCAAACCAATAAAATACCAGTGGTATGGGTTAATATTGAACATAGGAGAAAGAGATCATTTTTGAAACAATCAAATGAGTTCATGGAAACTTATATAAAAAAGTTACTGGTAGATACAATAGCAGAAACATGAGTCTATGTGTGACATGCTAACATAGTACCGTATTAGATACAACCAAAATAAAGAAACCAGGTGTGCCTTATAAGGGAATTTCACCACTGTAGTAAGCCTCTCTGTGAATTTCCCAAGGGACAGTGCCTGGTAACACTGAAAGCTAACACCCTTTAATGCTTTTACAGTTGAATGATTCAGGGTTGTTTATTAGATATGTTTTGTATGTCTATCAAATGTACACACATCATATTCACGTAGTAAATAATTTTGTCCACAATGGCTCCTAATTCAGGATGTTAGCAGTTTTGGGCAGGTCCCTTATGTGTAATAATTTATTTGTAACATTATATTCAGTTTTCTATTAGTATTATAGATGTTTTAATGACTTAATGTACTATTGTCTATATTGTCAATATTATTGTTAAAAAATTCCAAATAAACAGTGAATTAGAGGACTTTGTAAAATAATTTTAAAATATGACTATCAAAAGTTGGTAGTAAACAACCTTTGCAAAAAGAGGATTATGATGTCCCCCTTCATTGGCTTGACTTTACATGTTTTAGTTCCAAAGAAATCATTCAGAACATTACATTACTGACAAAATATAAATGTAAGATTCTATAGTATGACATAACCACTACACATCACTAGAATATCATTATATTGTTCTTTAAATACACTCAATAGATTTTATGATTTAAAGTACTTTGTAAGAATGAATATGAATATCATGCAAGCAAGATAAACTGTAATATTCATCAGGTCGATAATATTAGGAAAGATGGACTTTGAAAGGAACAATATCACCCAGAACATATCTTCAAAACTTGATGCTGTCCGGAGAAACCAAATACAATTGACATAGTGACAATGCTGTTACAGACTTTCAAAGAACCTCTGTGTATTAGACTCTGAAATGCAGAGTATATATATATATATATATATATATATATACAGAGAGAGAGAGAGAGAGAGAGAGAGAGAGAGAGAGAGAGAGATATACATATATACTATAATTCTTATAATAAAAAATCCTTATACTTACTTCAATTTCAATGCTGAAAGGTGTGACCATCATGACCATCAGTGAGAGTGGACAGGCAGTTAAATACAGTGGACACAAGACTCACAGATGACAGTCTATGCAGAGTACAAACTGTCAGTGTGACAGAGGAAGCATGCTTAACAATACTAGCAGCTTACTGCCAACCACTTAGTAATATAGGCAAATTAGGTAGCTACTATTGATGAGATAATACTGATGCTGAGCTTTGATTACATGCAAAGGCTCACTTTGGGTGAACCTCCTAAATAGTGACAGTCATGGAAGAGTACAGTACTGTTCTAATGGATTGCTCTGTTAAAGAGCTTTGTTTAAAAAAAAGAAAAAAAAGAAAAATGATATTCTTTATAGTTGCAGGACTGCGTTAAGAGATAGACAAAAAGAAGCAGCTGATTTAGCAACAACAAGATTTAGGAAGGCAGGTCTTTTATTGCATAGAAACAGGACTTGAACCTTCTAATTTAATTTAAAAGCAGTGGAACTGTGTCTTCAATATGAAGTCTGCACCAGACAATATTAGCAAGTAGGATTTCCCGTTTTCTCATGGCTTGTTCATTTAAGGACATAAAAATTCACAACAGGAAATAATATAAATCCCATAGCATCAATATATGTATTTGTGGATGGTAGTGTGGCATGGTGCCTTGTCCCACCAAAGTAAAGACTTCCATTCCCCCATTTTGCCTTTTGGAGTTAACTTGAACAGATGTTTTGATCTGTTTGCTGATGGTAATGTATCTGTCTGCAAAGCTAAAAACCTCTCCTCAGAACTGAATCCATTTTTATTTTATATATATATTTTATATATATAACTTAAAATAATACAGATACCTGTATTTTTGAGGGTGTCAATTGAATGCCAAATATGTACGTACTATATGGTTACAAAAAAAACAAAGTTGTCAGTGCTTATCATTAATCCTGCCCAGTCAGTCTATAAAGGATTAGTCAGGTGTGGTTTACAAAACAACCTTCTTGTCACGAGTAGTGAGATGACTGTACATGATTTTAACTGAATTTTAGTGGTGTTTAAACCTTACATGTAAGTGTAGTCACAAAGAATGAGGACTCTAGTTGTTGGGTTGTGAGCTTAAATATTTTTATATCAAAATATAAACCAAAACTTCATAATTTTATTGTGGAACATATAAACAGATTCACACTCAATAAGCGCGGGCAACAACATTGTTCTTTTTTGTATTAGTATATCCCATTCATATTTGCTATATAACTGGTACCCTGAAAAACACAGTTATAGGCAAACGCTGGCTTATTTATTTTCTATTTTGTTTAAAGTAGTGCCATATGTTGCCTTACCAACCTGCATAAAGGATGTGATTTAATATTGTGTACATTTATTTGCAGCATGCTGCCCTGTTCCCTGACTATCTACATTACTAAAAGAGGGACGCTTATTGTTTTCATACATCCAACCAGCCAAGTTATATGTATATTGATATATAATTTTTTCTTGTATTAAATTGGTCAGGACAAGTTATTTTAATATCTGGTATTTAATGTCTTTTTTGAACTTAATGAATGTAGTGTTTGCAAATATGAATGCACTTTATCAATGAAAAAAACCCACTTTTTGTTATGTTATATTATTATTATTATTATTAATATTATTATTATTAATATTATTATTAGTGGGTTTTTTTAGGGCGCCACAATGTTCTGCTGTACATGGCAGTAGTAGAAACCTAAACAAGAGGCTAGATCAGATACAAAGTAAGATATCCTCTTTATAACACAATATTAGATGGTGGCCACATACATTAACAACATTTTACATAAACATTAGCACATATTACAGAAAGTTAATTTATTGAAGGACATGTTACCTGAAAAGCCCAAATTGGTTTTCCGTAAAGCCTCCAATATTAGCTCGGCAATTATTAGAAACCATATACTATACACACACACACACACACACACACACTTTTTTTCATTGTGGTACATGCAGCAATTGCAAAAATCTTCATTATACAAGTACCAAACCAGTAAACACATTTATTTCAAATCAAACCCAAGAAACATTTGAAATAAAACAGCATTTAGCATGTGGTAAAAGTAACGTTATATATCTACTAGAGTGTCCATGTGGAACCCAATATATCGGATGGACCACACGAAACTTAAGATCATGATCAGTGAGCATGTAAGGAATATCAAGAAAAGTTTTCTACTACATAGGGGCATATTCAATTCTTCCGATTCCCCGCCGCGTTAAAACTACTACCGTTTTTACGGTAATAGTAAGCTGGATTTCAGCTCACGGCTCAGGGAGCTGCGAGCTGAAATCCAGCGAGAAAACTACCGTAATAACGGTTTTTATGTGCACTATTACCGTTTCCGCCGACAATTGAATATGCCCCATAGTGTATCTCAACACTTCACTCAGTTTCACAATAGTCAAATATCAGGATTAAAATTTATAGCTATTAAACAGGTTAGAAATAACTGGAGGGGAAGCCTTTCGGATTTTTACACTCAAAACATTAGCACCCACAGGAATGAACATAGATTTCGATATTAATTTGTTATTGTAATAGTGAAAATTGAGAACTTTAGATAAGTTACCATATTTAATTAATATTGGGTTACAATATTTGTATTTTAATATAATCCACTGTGAAACATTGTTTATTTTTATATATAATGATGTAATATAAACAATACTGTAGTAATAGTTCATAATTAACATGAAAAACGCACAAATACCAGTAGAGGTTTGTAGAAACACTCAGTGGATATGAAGCAATGGGAATTATAATTTTTTTACCCCAACAGATAACACGCATATAGGGGAAAGATCTTTAGGATTATATTTTTATTTTTATAAAAAATTATAATTTTTCACAATTTATAAGATCACTTTAAATTTTTTTGGTCTCTTTTCATGGCATTATCTTTAGGACTGGATCATCTTTCACCCGTCCACCAACACAAACATTTGTCCACATTGCGCCTGCATTACTCCACTTTCCTCTAGTTAACACCCATGAACTGTTGTCATATTTATTATCTCTAACAAGTACAGTCTCCACCTGTCGCCAGAAAATAAAAGGTCACACATCTTACAATCCCCTTACCTATCTTTCTCTCTCTCTGCTTCTATTAGCGGTGATATATCACCTAAGCCAGGTCCCCCACACTCCTCACACACACATTCATCAGAACACTACCGCTCTATAGCAACCCTCAAACACATCACCTGCCTCCCCTCTCTTCCAAAGTCTTTTAATGTGCCCTTTGGAATGCACGCTCTGTTTGTAACAAACTTACCTCCATTCATGATCTCTTCCTCTCCAAAAATCTCAACCTTCTGGCAATAAAAGAAACATGGCTCATGCAATCAGACAATGCCTCACCTGCAGCACTTTCACATGGTGGCCTCCAAATCACGCATACCTCCAGACCTGAAGGCAGACAAGGAGGTGGGGCTGGACTACTTCTCTTCCCACAGTGCACGTTCACAGTTCTACCAAATGTCCCATCACTCACGTTCACATCTTTTGAAGTACATGCCACTTGCATTTTTAATCCATTCTCTCTACGTGTTTCGGTGATCTATCGTCCCCCTGGAGCACACCAACAATTTATTGAGGATTTCTCTGCATGGCTCCCTCATTTCTTGTCTTCAGACATCCCCACCCTTATCCTGGGTGATTTCAACATCCCCATTGATAAACCACCTTCCAAAGCTGCTTCCAAACTACTCTCGCTAACCTCCTCACTAACTTTCTTAACACACCCTTCCACCCTCTCAGATCATCACCTTATCAGCTACAAACTCAGTCCCACTTTTCTAAGCTCTCTACTGTCTAACTTTACCAAGCCTCCTCATACCCGCAGAAATCTTAATTCTATTAATCTTCAACAATTTTCCACCTCTCTCCAACATCTTCTCTCCCCTATCTCTACATTCTCCTCCCCTGAGATGGCAGTACCTCATCTTCACCAAACCTTAGCAACAGCAATTGATCAAGTGGCTCCAGCGACACTACATATTACACGTCGACTTCGATGTCAGCCGTGGCACACTACAGCATTGCAAAATCTTCAAAAACTTTCCTGTAAAGCAGAACGTCACTGGCGTAAATCTCGCACCTCTAATGACTTCTTCACATATACTTCTATATACCGCTCCTATCGAAATGCTCTGGACACTGCAAAACAAACATACTTCTAATCTCTTATCTATGCTCAGGCTTCTAACCCCAAACGCCTTTTTAATACATTTAAATCTCTTCTCAATCCTCCTACCCCAAACCCTCCGTCTACTATCAGTGCCCAGGATCTTGCTGCCTATTTCAAGAACAAGATTGATAAGATCAGACTAGAATTGGTATCCTCTCCCTCAACAAGCAATCGGCTCAATTCCTTCCCACCAACCTCTGACACCCTCTCTTCATTTGACCCCACAAATGCAGAGGCAATTTCAACTCTGCTCTTATCCTCCTCCTCTATCTCCTGTCCTCTTGATCCTATTCCCTTGCTAATTGGTAGATTCCTGTCTTCTGTGGTCATTTCACCTCTAACTAAAATCTGTAATCTCTCACTCTCTACTGACATCTTTCCATCACTTTACAAGCACGCAGCAATTATTCCTATTCTAAAAAAACAAGATTCCGACCCAAACTCTCTCTCAAATCACCGTCCCATCTCTCAGCTGCCGTGCCCCTCCAAGCTTCTAGAGAGACTTGTCTACACTCGCCTCACACACTTCCTTTCCGCAAACAACCTGTTGGATCCTCTTCAGTCTGGCTTTCGTTCTCAACACTCCACAGAGACTGCATTCACTAAGGTTGTTAATGCTATTACTCTCTCCTAATTTTCCTGGATCTCTCGGCTGCATTTGACACCGTTGACCACTCTCTTCTCATACAAACGCTGCAATCCCTAGGACTTCAAAACACTGTTCTATCCTGGTTCTCATCCTACCTTTCTAATCGCTCGTTCACTGTTAATTTCTCTGGGGCCATCTCTGTTCCGCTTCATTTATCAGTTGGAGTACCGCAAGGCTCAGTGCTAGGTCCTCTACTGTTCTCTATCTATACCGCTTCTCTTGGAAATCTAATAAGTTCCTTTGGATTTCAGTATCATCTCTATGCGGATGATACCCAAATTTATCTATCCTCTCCTGATGTCTCGACATCTGTGTTGTCCCGTGTAACTGAATGTCTTTCTGCCATTTCATCTTGGATGTCCTCCCGCCAACTCAAACTCAACAAGAGCATACCTGACATTTCTATCTTTGTTGATAACATGACCATAAATCCCACCCCACAAGCTCGCTGCCTAAGTGTAATCCTTGACTCACACCTATCCTTTGTTCCCCACATTGACTCTATATCTAAATCATGTTACATACATCTAAAAAACATTTCCAGAATTCGCACATATCTCACGCAAGACACTGAAAAAAACCTTAATTCATGCACTTATCATCTCCCGCATTGACTATTGCAATTCCCTCCTTACTGGTCTTCCCCAAAACAGACTCAAACCACTTCAATCTATTTTGCACGCTGTGGCAAGATTGATTTTCCTTGCAAATCATTATTCCTCTGTTGAATCACTCTGTATGTTTCTACACTGGTTGCCTGTTTTCTACCGAATCCAATATAAAATACTTTTACTAACCTACAAGGCCATCAACAAAGCTGCACCAACATACATCTCCTCTCTTGTCTCAAAATATCTCCCAACTCGGCAACTCCGTTCTGCACAAGATTTGCGTCTCTCATCCACACTCATTACATTCCCGGTTACAAGACTTTTTTCGGGCTGCACCCACTCTATGGAATTCTCTCCCTCGCACAATAAGACTCTCCTCTGGTCTACAAGCTTTCAAGCGTTCTCTGAAAACCCACCTCTTCAGACAAGCTTATAATATTCTTCAACCACCCAACCTCACTACATTACCCTATTACCACCCCTGTTGTACAACTACCCCTTGACCAACATTGTTGTGTGACAGGATCATTTAGCTTATGAGTCCCTTTTATCTTTGCAATCTAGCGGGGCCGACTGCAGATGTAGACTTAACCTCATGTGTCAAACTCCCATTGTCCAATAGATTGAAAGCTTGCGAGCAGGGCCTTCTCACCTCTTTGTCTGTTTTACCCAGTTTGTTTATTAGTTTTCTATGTTTATCCCCAATTGTAAAGTGCTACGGAATATGTTGGCGCTATATAAATAAATGATGATGATGATGATGATATGTGGATGTTAACTATCTGGTTTTTATTCTATTCCATTTTAATAGGAGTAATAGGTTTTATTTAAATTTGATATATGATATTTTTAACATTATAAGATGATTAATCTACATATATTTTATAGATTGTAATTATTTTTATATGCATCGATATTGTGCCAAAACCATGTAAGGTTTAAGAGCTTTTAATTACTAATTGCGTTAGTAACTGTATTTATAATTTGAAGATGTTATATATAATTTATGATTGGCCATAAATTTAGCATGGGAATTCACAGAGCAACACTGTTTAATTGCGATTTAGGAGTTTAATAACAAAGAGGTGGGACTATTGATATGCATGCAATTATAAAGGCTCTGTTTTTCTGCAGCCAATCATTCACTATGCTCTTGAGAAAGTTCCGTAAGGAAAGAAACGCTTTGATCCATTCTCACATTCCCATCGGCACAGCCGAACATTAAAACATCGTTTTAACTCTGCTGTGTTTTCTACTATTATTGTTATCCAAGTTGTTACTATTCTAACATCCTGCTTTGTATTGTGTGAACCATTCTCCACTGAATGACCCTAATTGAGCTCGCACACGGATACCAATAACCAAGAGCCGCCAGAAGATTGATCAGCTTTCACAGACTTTCACTTGTCAGATTCACGGCGGGATGCTGTGGCTGCTCATCAGACCAGTCAGTACAACTTGAAATGGATTAACTGGTGCCAGCGGTGGGACTGTGTCTCTCATAAGGGACTGCTTACTACAACTTAGATGTAAGTACATTTATATAATACCATATCCGTCACTTACCGTTTGCGACACCATTTCTTTCTCTAGTGTATACTACTGAACTATGATTATCTGCATCACGTTATTTGTAGATTCATTCATACAGACAAGGACTATGCATGGTGTTTTAATTCATATATATGGACATGTTACCATACATTGACTGTTCAAAAGCAATTCCTCTGCACAACATCTGTCATTTTTTGGACTATTTTAATGGAAAATCATTGACATTAAATTTATAGTAGGGATGTGCACCGACCACTTTTGGTGTCTCGTGTTTTGGGTTCGGATTTGCTTGAGGTTTTGGGTTTGGATTTGTTTCACAAAACACCTGACGAAAGGTTTTGGTTCGGATTTAAGGTTTTGGATTCGGATTTATTTTGAAAAAAGCATAAAAGTGTTAAAATCAAGTTTTTTTGGTTTATTTTCACTCCTACGCTATTATTAACCTCAATAACATTCAATAACAATCATTTCCACTAATTTCCAGTCTATTCTGAACACCTCACAATATTGTTTTTAGTCCAAAACGTTTCACCGAGGTAGCTTTCTGGACTGCATAGTGGAGTGGTCCCGGTACCCAATTTGGTACCGGGGCCACAATACCTCCTCCAACTTTCAAGTGTAGTGTTTCTAAGTTATAAACCCTACAGTAGTTTGAGCACATCAATACCTCTTGTTTTAGACGACATTGTACTGAGCATTCATCATTGAGATCCCATCAAGTATGTGAAAGACAGACAGGGTCGAAGTGTTATTTGTTGACTTTGTTAAACAAAAAACTGTCCCTGTTGCAAATATTCGTGCAATGAAGAGTGACTTTTTCATTTAAAGGCTCAAGCTTTCCAGTGTAGTGTTTCTTAGTTATAAACAGTACAGTAGTTCGAGGACGTCAATACCTCTTTTTTTTTATTATGACTGGGCATTTAACTTTTGGTTTAATTTGTTTAATTGGTTTTAATTTTGTTTTACTTTGTGATCATGGAAAACAACTGTTGAACGGTCACATAATGCCAAAAAATGAGTTGCAAGATGGAATTGTCCTTGGGCCCTCCCACCCACCCTTATGTTATTGAAATAGGACATGCACACTGTGGCTGAAATGATTGGTTTGTTTGGGCCCCCACACCAAAAAAGCTATTCATCTCTCCCTGTACAAACTCAACTGGCTCTACTGAAGCAAGATGTCGTCCTCATCCTCAGATTCCTCGCCCCCTTCAGTGTGTACTTCCTCATCATCACACATTATCAATTCGTTCCCGCTGGACTCCACAACCACAGGTCCCTCTGTAGTATCTGGAGGCCAGTGCTGTACTTGATTGAGGAATTGATAATTCATTTTTATGAACATCATTTTTTCAACGTTCTGAGGAAGCAACCTCCTTCGCCGCTCACTGACCAGGTTACCCGCTACACTAAAAACTCTTTCCGAGTACACACTGGAGGGGGGACAACTCAGGTAAAATAGAGCCAGTTTGTACAGGGGCTTCCAAACTGCCTTTTTTTTTCCTGCCAGTAACAATCTCAATCTCCTGACCAGCAGGTCTTTGCACCGCTGTAGACTTGTGTCCGCCGGAAACAGAGACACAACATACGCTTTAAACCGAGGATCGAGAACGGTGGCCAGAATGTATTTCTCTGACTTTAAAAGAGTGACCACCCTTGGATCCTGGCAAAGTGTACGAAGAGCTTCATCCACAAGAGCTACATGCTTGGTGGAATCGCAATGGTGTACCAGCTCCTCCCTCACTTTCTTCAGCTGTAGGAAAAGCTGGCAAGGATCCCTGGGGCATGAATGGAGAGAGATGGGCGGGCTCCATTTTATAAGGCCCATTTCGGGTTTTTCTACCAGCTACCAAGTAGCTGGTGTTTAGGAGTTGCATAAAAAGCTGCTAGGCAGATTCCGCACACACTCTCAGACCTGGGGAGGAGATTGGATACCTTCCGAGAGACACAGCAAACAGTGACCAGTAAGTCCTGTATTTTGTATCTGTGTGGGAAACAAGGTCCCTCACTTGAGAGAGGGTGTTCCTGTGCATTAGTAAGAAACCAGACAGGCTAGGAACTTTGGAACATGATGAATACAACTAGCTGTAGCTAGTTAAACCAAAACAATTGACTAGTGTGATATCCTTGGCTGATATGTCTGAAATACAGCCGTCTACGTCAGAAGACGGTACCCCTAACCTGATCTTATAACATATAGTGGATAAAGCTTGCAACTGCACTTCAAATTGCGGCCATAAAAATTGCATGGAAAATTTAAAGTGACAAACACAGTGGAGAAAGACTTGCATTCAAATATCTAAGCTTGTTAAGCGGATAATAGCAACTAACAACTGGGTTATTTGTGCACAGCACTAATAACAAGAGGAGAACCACATGGATGCATGTGACAAATCCTGCTATGAAGTATTGTTTAAACAGTACTTGCTGCATGCATGAAGATTTAAGAAGAGTTAAACTTTATCCGTGTCAAGTGGATATTTCTATGTTGGAAGAGAGAAAATGGGTTTGCAAACCATTCAGCAGCAGTTAAAAATGTTCTGCTCTGCAAATAAATCAAATGTTTTCATGGATAATGAATAATACTATTCTGAGTGAAACCGAATCATTACATAGAAAATAATAGCTGTAAATATTTTAATGCAATTTATTTATGCAGAGATCAGTTAACTAGAATAGTGTAACGATCGGACTTGGAGATGCCGCTGACTGGTATTGACTCTACTAGGCAGGAAGGCGCAGAGTCTAACGTACCCACGGTATTCACCAGGGACCCCCACAAGGAGGTATGGGCTTGGTCTTCAAGCTAGTTAACAGTTCAGTGGGAAATTGCAGTAGTAGTCGTACGGTCCGGGTAGTAGCCAAACGGTAGCGCAGTACATAAGGATGATCCAGAGGAATGGTCGAGAGGAAAGCCAAGGGTCAGAATCCAATAAACGAAGAAGCCAAATCGTGGAACTGAGAATGGTCAGAAACAAGCCGGAGGTCAAACACCAAAGGAAACAAGAATATGGGAACAGGATAGAACGCTGGAGAAAGGTGAAACCAATACTCTGGCACTGGATAGGGGAAAGGAGGAGCTATATATAGTAGGGCACTAGCCCTAATTGGACCTGTGGCGGTCAGGTGCTCCTGACCGCCGATATAATGGGGAAAAAGCTTCCCGTTGCCTAGCAATGGGATGCGCACACTGTGCATGCGCGCCCGCGAACCGGAAGTAGGTCCTGTTGCTAGGCAATGGGACGGGGACCCGACGGAGGAGACAGGCATCCGCTCCCGACACCTAGCATGGTGTGAGAGCAGCGCCTGACAAATAGTTTGCTTATCAATTGGGTATCAGTTTGTCAGAGAATTTAGAGTAGTAGCTACTGGTTGTTATTATAGTATGTACTTACACCAATAAACCACAAAATTAAAATCACTGACAAGTATAGTGAATAACATTGATTATCTTGTTATACTGGCACCTGTCAAGGGGTGAGATATATTAAGCAGCAAGTGAACAGTCAGTTCTTGGTGTTTATGTAATGGAAGCAGGAACAATGGGCAAGCGTAAGGATCTGATCAATTTTGAGAATGGAAAATTGTGATGGCTAGACAACTGGGTCAGAGCATCCCCCAAAATGGCAGGTCTTGCGGGGTGTTCCCAGTATGCAGTGGTGAGTCTCAGTGACATCTTTATTTAGCAGACAAAAAACAGGGAGTCACTTTGAGTATGAGCAGCAGCCTCCAAAAAACAATTATATTTCTTGCTCTTAAAATTGAAAGTGTTTTCAGTGAAAGTAATTTTTTGAGGGCCAGCCTCAGTAACATATTTATTAAGCATGCAAAACAGGTGGTGTTTGACTGTAAGCAGCACTCCCCAAAAACAAATATATTTATTTCTTTAAAAAACCCAGTGCTTGTAGTCAAAGCAAACTTTTGAGTGGCAGTCTCAGTGACAGCACCCCCCAAAAAATAAATATTTTTTTGTCTTTTAAAATCCAAATTGTTTGTAGTCTAACCAATTTTTTTGATAATCTTAAATGAATTATGGGAAAATAACAGCACTGTAGGTGACAAAGAGGAATTATTTGTTCCCATCTTTTATATAAGTAGCTTACAGGCTTGTAAAAATGATCAAAGAAATTGGGAAATTTTAATTACATTTGAACTTTTATCACAAACATCAAAAATGGGTAAAACCGCACTTGAATTAGGACAGAGAGTGGAAAGATCCTCTGTGATAAAGCTAGACACAAGTTCCATTTGGCTCACATCATTTGCACAGAGGGACGGGGGTTCCCCAGTCAGCCACTTGCTTCAGCTCAATATGAGACAAACACCTGTTGCGGACTTGAAACAGCAAATAGCTGCTGTGATCCATCAGTGGCAAGTAAATAGAAGAACACTTTGTTGTTGCTGCTTTTACAGGGATAAGGCATAGTTCCTACTAATCATCTGTTATATGGTCTATCCTATTTCGAGTGGGAAATTAATTTATCCTCTATATTGGATGGGGAGTGAAGTGAGCTTGTCACTCACCCTATTTCTTCATTTTCAGTATATGATATCATTGGATAACCACAGTGTTTTTCAGCTTCATAAAGGAGACTTACATTTGCATATAAGACTCTTGGTTATGATATCATTATGAATATTGGTTTTCATTTTGATCTTATAGTATGTTTGTTATTAATAAATTATTATATCTGTTTAATCAGGAGCCTAGTGTTTATCCTGCCATAGTTATTTAATTCATTTGTATTGTTGACATATTGGTTGATGATATAATTATACTGGTGCTCTTTACTGTTTTTTAAAGCAATTTTGTGAGGGGCAGTCTCAGTGACATCTGTCTTAAGTGAGAAAAACCAGGGTGTTATTTGAGTGTGAGTAGCACACCCCCTTCTTTTAAAATCCGAAGTGTCCACTTTTTGCTAACAGGGGTCCTGGTGCTGCTGGTAGACATACTACAATGCCCATTGCAAAAGAGACTGCCCAACATGGTCATGCATCTTCCTTAACTTCCCATGCACCACCTTCTTGCTCAGAGTGTAGGTCTGTCACCTCAAAACAGCCAAATCAGTGCAAGGAAAGAACACTGAGCCTGAATAAAAACTTGAGCACTCACAAAATCCGGAGGGGAGTCTAAGGATGTCCATGAGTGCTATATGTGAGTTTTGCGTTTCAGATTCCGACATTGCAATTATAGAGCAGTATCCTTCCAAAATTTCTCAACCATTTGTAAATGTGAGGATAAACAATCGTAATGATGATGATTTAGACATAAAAATTGAGGAGGCTATTTTGGAACTTGCTAATGTGCAAACGGATGAGGGGGACAATAGTGGATCTGAAAATGAATGTGTTCTACTTGAAGGAGAAAATGAAGAGGACGATGATGATTATGTTGAAATAAAGCAGAATCTGTGGTACCACCTCATGCCCATGAACTTTAGAATTCTGGTGGTCCTACCATCAGACTGGGTCCTCGGGGTGGGGGGGCAGATCTATCGAGAGAGTGCATGAGGACAGTGTTAAAATCTCCTGCCACAATTAATTCACCTTGTCTAATTTGGGAAATCAGGGAACTTAAATTTCTAACAACTGTGGTTGTTTGTGCTTGGAGCATAGATATTGACCAGCATGCAACTCAAATGATTGAGTTTGCAGAAAACAATCAAATATCTGTTGAGGTATGTGTCACCTGCCAAATATACTGGTTTGATTCCATTATAAGCCCAAAGCAGGAGAAATGCCAAAAGCATTGCGGGGGCCAGTATCGGGCTAAGGGCTCCAGGGGGGTTTGTGGTGGAGGTGAAGTAGACGCCTAGGCATATAACAAAAAAGCAGGGTGAGGGCATCGAAGTCTTCACAATGGGCCGAATGGAGAAAAGGGAAGGTGCAGTGGGGTAGCTGTGGCTAGGGAAAACAGAAAAAAAAAAAACAGTATAGCATTTGTAAGGAAGGCAAACCAAACCTAATACTTTGAAAAATGCTGAGGTGTCTGTGAAAAATTCAAACCATGCATGCAAAGCAAAAAAACACTATAATCAAATACTTAGGGGTATATTTACTAAACTGTGGGTTTGAAAAAGTGGAGATGTTGCCTATAGCAAACAATCAGATTCTAGATTTCATTTTGTAGAACGTCCTAAATAATAATACCTAGAATCTGATTGGTTGCTATAGGCAACATCTCCACTTTTTCTAAACTGCAGTTTAGTAAATATACCCCTTAATGTAGTCAACATTAAATGAACAAAGTGTCAATGTACATAAGCAATTGAAAATACAATAAAGTGGCTTTAATTAAGGCTGTTCAAGAAATCAGTATAAATTTAGACCCACCTTTTGACAAAGGTGCTTTGTTTAAGGTAGTTCAATATGTCTGTCAATCTATTCAATTTCTGTACTCACTTTTTGATACAGCTCTGAATTGTGAATTGAAACACTGACATGTCTTATCAAATGCACTTTAATAACTCATATAATATGCCATTCTTACTGCCAGTTCATCCAGACAGTAATGTCTGAATATAAGTATTTATATGATATAAAAATTGAAACAGAATATAAAAATATGTGGACTCTCCAGAAACATATAAATTAACAAATAAATACTGTTGTTTTCCTCAAGGAAAGATTATCAGGAATGCTGGGTTGAAACCTAAAAGATGGGTAGGGGATAAAAAATGGGAAAACAACAGTAGCAGACATAAGACATTAAAATCAGAATATAAATTATACATGAGTGAAGACCACAGATGTTGCCCATGCATTTCCTTTATAACATATGGGTGGGTGTGCCCAAGGACAATTCCATCCTGCACTATTTTACATTATGGACTTGGTCTATCATTATCTGTTAAATATTTACTAGAGATGGGCGGGCTCGGTTCCTCGAGATCCGAATCCTACCGAATTTAGCCTATCCGAGTACCGAGCTGAGCACGCTCGGTACTCTCCCGCCCGTTCGGATTCGAAATCGAGGCAAAACGTCATCGTGACGTATTCGTTTTTCTGAGCTCGGTTCTCGCGAGATTTGAAAAGCATAAATACCAGCCTCCACAGCAATCCATCGCCATTTGACAGAGGGAGAAAGCAGGGTTAGGTCACACTGGCTATATCATCGCAGGGATAGAGCAGTAATTGGACACATTATTGTTTCTATTCAATACCATTCTAATCTTAATACCAGTTGTTACGGCAGTAAGAGGAGAAGAGAGGAGGGTTTTTGTTCAGTTTCTGGCACTCCAAGTGCTTTTTGGGTGTTCCCAATTCTTTTGCATTCATTTTTCTGGCTGTCAAAAGTCCTGTTTGTCAGCAGTCTAAAAAAATAATATTTAGCACT
Organism: Mixophyes fleayi; assembly: GCF_038048845.1. NCBI lineage: Eukaryota > Metazoa > Chordata > Amphibia > Anura > Limnodynastidae > Mixophyes > Mixophyes fleayi. The sequence goes on along the minus strand of NC_134412.1, from coordinate 53,591,945 downwards.
CCAAGTGCTTTTGGGGTGTTCCCCATTCTTTTGCATTAATTTTTCTGGCTGTCAAAAGTCATCTTTGTCAGCAGTATCTAAAATAATTTGTAGCACTACAAGTGCTTTGGGCTCATAATGGGTTCAAAGCAGTCCACATATGAGCAGAATGAGCAACCGGGTTCTGTCACCAGTCCTGATGGTAGTGTTCCCAGTACGTCATCTGGGAAAGGCGATGACAAACAACAGAGTGTTTCCAAATTAGACAAATTACACAGTCTTTTGAAATCAGTCCAAAAAACACACACCCAAAAAAATTTACCGTGTTGAAGCGAAAAAGAAGTGTAACTGAGGAAAAGTTAAGTGCCGATAAAAAAAAAATTGCCAACATGGCATTCTACACACGCAGTGGCAAAGAGAGAATGAGGACTTCACCTTTCTCTACTAGTGGCAGATCAAAAAATGTTACCGAGTCTACAAGTGGTGCACAACTACTGTCAAAGCCGAGCTGCAAGAAAACAGTAAGGCATTAGAGGATAATGTTTGCTCTGAATCACAAATGACACCAATCCCTGTGGAGAGTCCATCCAACAGTGGGATGTCTAATCGTGAGCATTCTGTTAGTGTACCCTGTTATGAGCGTTTTGTCGCTATCCAATAACGATTGTCGAATCTCGATTTGTGTTTCCAACGCACAAAGATTTATTCTCAAAAAAGTAGCAATATATCTGAGCGAAATAATAGTAAGTACAGCCGTTACTTATCGCAGGCGGTCTGGATCCAGTGAACAGTCATTCAGTCCTGAAGTCTGAGGTCTAGGTGACTGAACACTAGATGAAGAGTTGCTGCTTATATGCAAACAGAGATACAGTAAAACAATGCAAAGGTGCGGCTTGCTTCTATTGATCCAGGTATCAGGAGGGTCCAGGGGGTTGCAGATCATAGGCTAGTTTAAGCTCAGGAATCCAAAGAAGGGGGTCCTCTCTCCAGGGGATGAGCTCTGATCTTCCCGCCAAGATTACTAATCCTAATAGTCCATAATTCCTTAACATTAATAACTTGCGAATGCGCTCTGCGATCCCTTCGCAGAGTGAACCGGACAATCGCAAATGTGAAGGGAATTAGTTTGATACCACACATGACATGATTCCTTCAACGTGTACCATATGCTTTACTGATATGCATATAACTCATAATATTACACATAAATACTACTATATTTTGACATAAATGACTATGTGTTGCAACTACCATTAATGTGTACTATTTTACAAGTGTGCGTGTTTGTGCGAATGTATGTAAAAGACTAAATACTGTTGTTGCCACGTGTTGCAGATGCGTACGCCCTTCCACGCCATAGCGTACCGTACGCATCTTTTCAAACAAAGACAACCAAGTTTGCTCGATTTTAATTGAAATTACTTTATCCAATTTGCTGACTTCGACAGCTCCACCCTTTGATAGTATAATAAACTATCACCTAATCACAGTTTCAAGTCCAGGGTTATACAACACTTCTTCACATACCATGATCTCGGTGTCTTTCCACACTTCAACACAGTAGGAACACATTTGACACATAAACCAATTGCTAAGATGACACCCAGTATAAGGAGAAGGAGCTTACCTACACTAGCAACCATTTCCTGTACCCACTCCCCCAGACCAGAGAACCATTTCACAGGGTTCAACCATGAGAACCAACCTGCCACCTTTTCCCCGACCTCATATAACAAAGAATTATGGTTCCTTCGAAATTCCCATTTCAGTTGCAGAATTTAATCCATCTTCCGGTCTATAACCTCCTTAGGGTCATCCGTATTATTGGTGATGTACGTGCAACATTTTACACCGAACTGGGTGGCCAGTGTCACACAGTACCCACCAGTAATAGAAGTGAGATAATTTAGTACCAGTCTATGTTGCACCAACTCCTTCTTGTACGCTTGTAGCTCTCTTCCAGTATACCTGAAAGTGTCATCATACATCTCGGTGATATTGTCTATTAATTTAGCTAGGTCTTGGATATATTTAAAGTTTAATGTTCCCCGAGTGGTCCTGGTGAGATCTAGAGCAACCATAACTTGAAACCCAGCGGTTTCACTAATCAATTTTGTAGCTATGGGCTCCTCACCAGGAATCATATTTCTCTTGCCACGGTGTTCATACTGTGTGTGTATGTATGGTGGTGATGTAGTCTTGTGAATACCAACCATTTCTTCATGAGTAATAGTCATGATTTCAGGAACCAGTTTAGCTAAGAAACACAAGCCCTTGGAACTCGGAGTCACCCAGGAATAAGCTTTCCTCCCACAAAAAAAGTCCATTAATTATATCACACAGAGTTTCGATAAAACTACCCATGCCTAGTGTCTCCATTTGCTCTAGACACGTGTCAGCATGGATGACATTCTTACAATTATCTATAGAGACTTTTCCAATGGATACTTTCTTATATTTGGTTACACGCCCTAATTTGTGACTTCCATCAACATTCCTGCTTATTTGTGGCCTTAGTCTCCCTCCAAAATGAGCGTGGCGAGCCATTGTCTGATCTGATAGGTCAGCTTCCCAATTCTCCAGACGCTTTGCATGAGAGATATTTAGACACAGCAAAGATCTGTCTACCGAGTATTGTCAAAGCGTTAGACTAGGGGACCTAGTGTTATTGTACCTCCCCTCTATGGGCCTCCCAAACCTCAATTCGAGTACTTCGGAGATGTTTAATTGGAATGGCACTAGTCCTATGTTATGCTGCCACTGCGGCACGTGAGAGCACACCCAGAACTCGGTTTCATTTAGCACCTTACCCACCAGGGAGTGATAATCCTCCAAAGGATGCCCACCCACATTCGGATTACCGGTGGACTGACATTGCTGGATGAATCTCTCTTCAACTAGGGAGTCACAGAACTTGCAGATACAATACTCATCAGACAATAGCCTCTCACACTGTCTCCGAGTTCCCGAGCTAGCAGACCTTTTCATAACCCCTGGACCAAGCTTAATAATGGACTGCTCTGGGTATTCTAATAACTTTTCCTCGATTTCCATTTTTTCGTATCACTGCCAGAACCTTCCTCTGTCCTCCATCCTCCTTTACAAAAATAGAATGTCCTAAAAAAAGTAAAAACAAGGAAAATCCTGGAACAAAAGAAAAACAAAAACCACCACTCCATAGCTGGAAAGATAGTTCTGATGCAACGTCTCTGGCTCAGGTGTCTTGACTGTGGGCTTTAGGTCTCCCGGAACAGATTTACGAGTGACAGATCTGTGTCGTCGGTCTCAGTTTTATCTCGCACTTTCTCTGGGTTATTGACTCTCCTGCAGTGGGTGGAATGGACCCAAGTGTCTCTCTCTGCAACCTTCAGTGATGTAGTACTGGTCAGCAGCACTTTGTATGGGCCTTCCCAACGGTCTGTTAAACAACCTGAACGTAAGAAATTACGGATCATAACATAGTCCCCAGGTTCAACATCATGACAATTCGTTTCTGGCATACCAGGTGACAGCATTTTTAGTTTTTGTTGTTGTTGTTTTAGCTGTCTACTCATTCTTATAAGATATTGTACAGTCACTTCATTATTACACTTCAAGTCGTCTTGTGGACTCACGATCAAATGAGGTTGTCGTCCGAACAGTATCTCAAAGGGGGACAGATTAAGAGGAGGTCTAGGAGTGGTTCGAATGCTGTGGAGGACCAACGGCAAAGCCTCAGGCCATGCCAACCCAGTTTCAGCCATTATTTTACCAAGCTTGTTCTTTATAGTACCATTTACTCTTTCCACCTTACCACTGGCTTGTAGTCGGTAAGGGGTGTTAAGTCTGCTACTGATTCCCATGAGCTTACACATATTCTGGAAGATATCACCAGTGAAGTGGGTACCCCTATCACTTTCAATGATTCTAGAGATACCGAACCTACACACAAAATCTTGTACAATTTTCTTTGCAGTGAACACAGCAGTATTAGTGGCTGCCGGATATGCTTCTACCCAACCGGAAAACACATCAATACACACTAAGACATACTTTAGATTCCTGCACGGAGGTAATTGGATATAGTCAATTTGTATTACCTGAAAAGGTCCGTCTGTAGGAGGGATGTGGTATGGCTCAGTTGGAATAGTTTTCCCGACATTTTTCCTCAAGCAAGTAAGACATGACATTGCCTTCTTATCAGCCTGAGAGGAAAATCCAGGAGCACACCAGTATGCTCTCACCAGTTTGCACATACCTTCTTTACCCAGGTGAGTCAGACCGTGTGCTGCTTCATCCAGGCTTGGATAGTATGTTCGGGGAGCTACAGGTTTACCTTGTCTATCCCTCCAGAGTCCTGAGGACTCTTGACCACATCCCTTCGCCTTCCAGACCGCCTTTTCCTGCAGGGAACACAAATCTTGCATTTCAATTAATTTCTGCATGTCTAATGTCTGAAAAACAATCATAGTCTCGGTTGATACAGTCATAGGTTTCCCTGCTGCCCATTTAGCAGCTTCGTCTGCCCTGTTGTTGCCCAATGACACTGGGTCTTCTTCAAAGGTATGGGCTTTGCACTTTATGACGGATACTGTTCTGGGTAACTGTATCGCTGTCAGAAGTCCTTTTATGTGTTGTGAGTGTGCCACTGGCGTAGCTGCTGCTGTCGTAAAGTTTCTAAGACGCCAAAGGGCACCAAAATTGTGCACTTCCCCGAAGGCGTACCTAGAATCAGTATATATATGGCTGATTTACCCTCTGCCAACTCACACGCTCTCCTTAGTGCTACTAGTTCTGCCACCTGGGCTGAGTGAGGTGGGCCAAGGGGTTCAGCTTCTACCACATCCTGATCGTCTACCACAGCGTAACCAGTACATAGCTCTCCCGTCTCTGTCTGTCTATGACAACTCCCGTCTGTATAAAACGTAAAATCTACATTTTCTAAGGGGGTGTCACGTATGTCGGGCCTTGCAGTAAAGGTCTGATTCAGGTGTTCTATACAATCAGGCGTGTCAGTATTGTTGCCTAACTCATCATCAACCAAGGTCTCCTCACCTCCCACCCTTTGTGTCTCTAGAGACACATATGGAAGGTATGTAGTTGGATTTAAGGTGCTACATCGTTTGATGGTGATGTTTGAGGGTGCCATCAGGGCTAGTTCCCACTTTGTGAATCTAGCTGAAGAGACATGTCTGGTTTGGGCTGAATTTAACAGAGCTGATACAGCATGGGGTGTATAGACAGTTGAGTTATGTCCTAATACTACGTCTTCGCTTTTACTTACTAGAAGAGCAGTTGCTGCTACACTTCTGAGACATGTTGGGAGTGATCTTGCCACAGTGTCCAATTGTGCACTGTAGTATGCTACCGGTCTGCTAGTGTCACCATGTTCTGTGTGAGGACACCTGCTGCACAACCATCAGCTTCCGTACAGTATAGCTCAAAAGGCTTTTCATAATCAGGTATTCCCAATGCAGGTGCTCTAGTCAGACTATCTTTAAGATTAAAGAACACTTGCTCTGACTCTTCTGTGTGTATAACACGTTCTGGTTTTGAGGAAGAGACTAGCTCCTGCAATGGTAATGCCAGAATAGAAAAACCTGGGATCCAGAATCTACAGTATCCACACATCCCCAGGAAGGTACGAATCTGCTTCTGGCTCTGCGGCAGAGTCATGTGTTGTATAGCCTCAATCCTGTTGGTTGCCAGGTGTCTTAGCCCCTTGGTGAGGCAGTGTCCTAAGTATTTGACCTTAGTCTGACATGGCTGTAATTTATCCTTTGCCACCTTGTGCCCTGTTTGTGAGAGATGGAGCAACAACAATTTAGTATCATGTAAACATGACATAAAAGAGTCAGAGCACAGCAACATATCGTCCACATATTGAGTTAGAACAGACCCACTGTCACTCACCGGACCGTGAGTGCCTCTGCTCTTGTGCGTGGTTCTCTCTCCTTCCTGCCGGCGCCTGTCCTGAGCCGCGGCCGTCCGCCATCTTGATAGGACTGCGCATGTGCAGGATCCCTGAACTCTTATGACCTTGCTTTTAACTTAATTGGTGGATCAATCACCTCTCCCTATTTAAGGCACCTGTGGCCTTTGTATCGTTGCCTGATCTTGAGTCTCACTCCCTGTGAGTCTCTGAAGGTGTTCCCTGTGTCCTGCTCGTGTCTTCAGTTTCCTGCTGGATTACCTGCTCTGCTCATCGGCGGTTCCCATACCCCCTACAGACTCTTAGCTCTCCTGCTCGTGTCCTCTGCTTCCTGCTGGATTACCTGCTCTACTCTCCGGCGGTTCCCATACCCGCTACAGCCTCCCAGCTCTCCTGCTGTGTCTGCACCGGGACAAGTCTCTCTACTCAGCGGCGGTATGCATACTTGTTATTGACTATTAACTGTTATCCTGCATTTCTGCTTTGGACAAGTTCCTCTACTCAGCAGCGGTATACATACCCACTATAGACTATTAGCTGTTATCCTGCATATCTGCTTTGGACAAGCCTTGCTACTCAGCAGCGGTTTACATACCCCCTATAGACTATTAGCTGTTACCCTGCATATCTGTTTGGACAAGCTTCTCTGCTCTCCAGCTGTATACATACAGCCATAGACTTTTACTATTACTCTACTTATCCGCACCTGGACAAGTCCTCACCTCCTCGTAGTGGTACAACTTGCTATCCGCAGACCACTGACTTCCCTGCTACCTACCTGCACCTGGACAAGTCTTCCCATTACAGCAGTGGTACAACTTGCTATCCGCAGACCACTGACTCTCCCGCTACCTTCCTTCACCTATTCACGTCCGCCCCGGCTCTTCTTGGTTTATACCTGCCTCTGCACTATAGTTGCAAGTCGCTGACTTTCCTACCATTATAGCTGCGAGTTGCTGACTCCTATCTACTCCATTGACATTCTCTCTCCACCTGCTGTTGTATAACGTTCCTACTATTCACCCTACTGCCCAGAGGATCGCTGTGTAAACCCCGCCCCTCTGGTAAGCATTATCATCTGGTGAATGCTGGGTAGAACTCCTAGTGCCCGTGACACCCATTGCGGGGTTAAGAAGGATTGCAGACAGTCATGTAAGGCTTGGGAGAAAATACTGGGGCTGTCAATGAACCCCTGGGGTAGTCTGGTCCATGTGTATTGCAATCCCCGGTAGGAGAATGCAAATAGGTATTGACAGTCAGGGTGAAGAGGGACTGAGAAGAAAGCAGAACATAAGTCAATGACAGTAAAATGACTAGCAGGCGGTGAAATCTGCATGAGGATGACAGCTGGATTCGGCACTACGGGGAATTGGCTCTCAACAACTTTATTAATTCCCCTTAAGTCCTGGACTAATCTATAGCCCCTCCCCCCACTCTTCTTCACAGGGAAAATTGGACTATTTGCTGTGCTTGATGTACGAATTAAAATCCCCTGTTGTAACAGCCTTTCAATAACAGGATATACCCCTAGTTCCACCTCTGGTTTTAATGGATACTGTGGGATTTTTGGAGCTATCCTACCACTTTTTAGATTTACCATGACAGGGGCTACGTTTGCCATCAGTCCAGTGTCCTGTCCATCTCTGGTCCATAGTGAACCTGGTATTCCCAGCAATATCCCCTATACTTGAGATGGACTTTGATCTATAACAGTAGAGTGTAACATTAACCTTTGAGGGGTGTCCAATATATCCTGTACCTCATGCGCGACCTTCTCGGGTATATCTAGGAACACACCATCTGAAGTACAGTATATGACACATCCCAATTTACATAACAAGTCTCTCCCTAGCAAGTTAGTAGGAGCCGCTGCATCCAAGATAAACGAGTGTTTAGTATGCAGGGGCCCGATAGTAACTTCAGCAGGCTTAGTTAGAGGATAATGTAACACTCTTCCCGTTACCCCCATAGCTGGAATAGTTCTACTGGTCACCTGTAGATTAAAAGGAGAGGTTATCACAGATCTGACTGCCCCTGTATCTACAAGAAAAGTTTGTTTCCTACCAGCTATGTCAACTATCATTGTTGGTTCTTCTCTCAGACTCTCAGTTAACCTCACTGGCTGTAGACTACAGGTATGACCTGACCCCTAGTGCTGACTATTGCTTTCCCGCGCAGCATTTGCTGCTATAACATGCGCGGGCAGGTATGAGTCTTCTAGTCTATGTGATTCCCTCCTTGGAGGATATCTATGTGACCTTTTATTAGACTTATGTCTTCCCTTTGTACAATCTTTCCTCATATGTCCTTCCTGGTTGCAATTATAACATCTCAACATTCTGCGTTTCCTGTCATGTGGGTTATATGCTGGTGGTCGTGTATGCATTCCCTCTAATGCTTGTATACTCACCGTCATCAACTTGTCACTCTTTTCTTCCCTTTTTCTAAAAATATTTTTGTCATGTTCCACAGCAATCTCTCTAAGAGAATCTACAGTGCTGCCCCTCCAACCAGGTGTTGAGGTTTGTACTCTTGTCTTTAGGTTTTCCTTTAAACCATCAATCAGTACTGTTACTGCTACTTGCCTATGATGTGGGTTCTCCCTTATATCTGATACCCCAGTAAACTGTGTCATTGATGCAAGAGCTCTACCAAAATAGTCCGCAGCAGTTTCACTATCTTTTTGTTTTATGGTGAAAATCTTACTCCAGTTTACCACTACTGGAAAATAGATGGCTAAATGTTTGACAATTTGTTCTATATTTTCTTGATTTATCTCATCCATTAAGGAGTCATCTTCCTCCAACAAACAATCTTTAATAAATTTTTGTATGTCAGTATTGGGAGAAAGACACGATCTCAACACTACACGCCAATCCTTATTGGTTCGTTCGTGTGCATTTCCTAAGTCTTTAACAAATTTCTGACACTTAGCCAACTCTTTTCTAGGATCTGGGAATTCAGTCATAATAGAACGTAATTCTGATCTAGTCCAGGGACAATGCATTGTAACATTCTTTAAAGGAACTACACCATCCTTGTCCACCTTCCCATTGGGAACTGATATTGTGCGGACTGGATACGCACCCACTGGTTCACTGTCTTCAGAAGACACTACAGGATTTGCTGTTTCAGTATTTTGAATGCTATCACTCCTAGTGGTCACACTACTCTCACCTATCTCAGCCATTGCTCCTTTCCCATACTTACGCTGAACCTCTAGCATATTATCAGCATGAGCAATGGCTGAAATTACAGTGGGTTCATCTTCATCTTCTGATACACTTGTTTTAAACTGACTTAAAACAGGATATACTTAGAGATAGGAGATACTGTCGCACTAAATCATATATTTAGAAGCTTACTACCCATGTAATCCTATGTTTCAAAATTGTATCGATATGGGGTGCTACCTAAACTTATTTAACATTGAAAGTTTGAGGGAAAGAAAGAAAGTTATTGGTAGGTGCACTGAGGCTTCTAATTGATATTAAATAAAATGTACCTTTTATTAAGTATTGATTAAAATAAGCGAAATACAATAAAATATACTAAAAACAAATGCTGTCTGCATGTATATCCTTCTTAATATGTGGACTTATGTATAGGTATGTATAGGTATGTATAGGGACAATTGTTTGGGAAAACTCTAGGCAGGGATATTCCACCTCAGAAACAGATACATCAGATGGGGGAAACACCAGAAACCTCTGATGGAAATAGAGTTACTCGTTCTCTTCAACATATTAATTTTTTAGGAAGAAACACCAGACCAATGGAAGAAGGAATAGATACAAGAAAACGAGAATGGGTGGTAAAAAAAACTCAAAGAAAAGAGAAATAAGAGATTGGGAAGGCAATCAACAGAGACAGAGAAGAAGACCAAAATATTAGATGAGACAGACAACTCATTGAAAATCATCAATCTGTCCAATCAACCCCTTACACAAACCCAAATTAATGTACTCTCAAAAGGTTTATCTTTTTCACCTATAATGAATACTAATAGATTTGAAGTTGAAAAAGATCTTCACCTATTTGGGAGAAAGTTGTTATTAAAGAAATTTTTCTGCCAAAAAGAAGAATATATTCCAGATATTACTGTAGATATCTCATTATCCCAAAACCAAGATGTAATTCCAACAATATCTGCCTCTCAATTTGATACACAAGAACGAGAGACAATTAACACTCTTGAGGAATTACAAAGAGAAACATTATCAGATACCAACTCCATAGGTAATGTGGATAACAACTTAGGGATTAAAAAGAAATCAACTTTTTGTCCCAACCCTATGATATGTCCGGAAATCGCAATATATATGGAATTGGTATCAAAAGATTTGGATACAATGATGACATCAACATCAAAAAGCCATAACAACCTGACTTTTAAAGAGAGAAAAACATTAAAAGAAATGAGCGAATGGAGTAACGTTGTTATAAAGCCCTCAGACAAGGGTGGCAACATCGTGATATGGCCTATAATAGACTATAAAGGGGAGATACAGAAACAACTTAGTGACACCAAATGTTACAGAAAACAGTAGCAATCCAACTAATATTATCTTAAAAGCCTATCAAAATCTAATAAAAGAGGCCTTTGATGATTGTTACATTAGCAAGAAAGACTATGAATTTTTATGGGTAGAAAATCCAAAAATATCAACATTTTATGTACTCCCTAAAATACACAAAAATGAAAGAAAACCACCTGGTAGGCCAATCCTTTCTGGCATTGACAATCTGACAGAAAAGGCTAGTATATATATCGACATACACCTAAGGGAATTTGTGTATACCTTACCCTCATATATACGTTTAGATGTCTTGAGTAAACTTCAAAATATCACAGTAAATGAAAATACATGGCTATGCACCTGTGACGTGGAAGCATTGTATACCAGTATAGAACACTCCACAGGCTTAAATGCAGTAAAACAATTTTTGGAAACAAAAGCAAAAAATTAACATAACAACTTTCTTCTATCTCTACTGGAATTCATTTTAACAAATAGTTTTTTCACTTTCAATAATCAATTCTTCCTACAGGTGAGGGGCACAGCTATGGGGACAACATGTGCCCCAACCTATGCCAATATATATCTGGGCTGGTGGGAACAAAAAATTGTCTTTGTTGAGGAAAATGAAATCTACATAAGCCATATTTTAATATGGCTAAGGTATATTGATGATATTTTTATAATCTGGGAAAGTCAAAAAGAGACTTTTATAGAATTCATCAATCATCTAAATGATAATGACATCAACCTAAAATTAACCTTCGATATAAATATTGAAAGAATTAATTTTCTTGACTTAACCATAATTATTAACGAACAAAAAGAACTCACAACAGACAATTTTAGAAAGAATACAGCTACGAACAGCATTTTACATGCATCAAGTACTCACTTCCCACCCACAATAAAAAGTATCCCCAAAGGGGAATTTCTCTGCATTAGACGGAATTGTGGAGATTCACAGATCTTTGAGAAAAGGGCAAATGAGTTGCGTCAAAGACTATCTAAAAGAGGGTACAGTAACAAACTTATTGGTAAATCATACAAGATAGCCAAATCTACGAAAAGAGAAGAATTGATTTTTTCAAAAAAGACACGTAGTGATACACAAACAGAACAAATTAGATTCATAAGTACTTTTAACAACAGATGGAAAGAAATGGATTCAATAATACAAAAACATAGCCATATTCTAAAATTAGATCAGGACATTAATGGAATTATTAGAGAAAAAATAGCAGTAAACTGGAGAAGATCAAAAAACTTAAAAGACATACTGGTTCATAGTCATTTCCAAGAAAAAAACAAAAAACAGGCATTCAAAATCAAATTACAGGATTTTACCCTTGTGGAAAGTGTAAGGCTTGTAAATTCACCCAAAAAACTAAGGAATTTACTGATAAATATAATCATTGTCACAAAATTAATACCTTTATGAATTGTGACACACAAGGTGTAATCTATTGCCTAAAATGTACCTGTAACTTAATGTACATTGGAATGACTAACAGAGACTTCAAACAGAGACTTCTCAAACATATCGGTAATATTCGTAACGCAGAACAAGACATCAGGAAAATGAAAACACTCACAAGGGTAGCAAGACATTTTCTTAAAGTACATAAAAGCAACTTTAATGATTTAACAGCATTCTGTATGGAAAAACTCAATTTAGGAATACGAGGAGGTAACATAAGACAAGAATTATTAAAGAAAGAAACTAAAATGATTTTTCTGATGGGAACAGTGCATCCGGCAGGTTTTGATGATAATAATAATTATATGGTTTTCCTCTAAATATACTGTTAAAATATATATAGATACTAAAAAGAACACATCTTATTCAGATAGATGACATTCAAATTTAAATACAAGCTTTAGATATTAAAAATCAGTAATCTATTAAATCTCATAGAATTAGAAAAAATAAGACATCTTCAATTATTATCATTATATACATTTTCAAATTATTACTAAGATGGATTAAAATATTAATAAATATAATACTTACCCTTTGGTACAATCCGAGGAATCCTTATTTTACTTTGTTGTCACTTGGGAAATAATAAGCAACATATATAACTATAAGCACAATGTATACAATGAATAAGCAACAAAAAATCAAGAAAAATGAATAAAAAATAATAAAAAATAAATAATACAAAAATAAAAAACTAAGCACCAATATTTATGATATTATAACAAATTGTACTAAAATATTATTAATAAATTATTATCTAATTGTTCCAAATAGCACCATCCCCCCTCCCCCCCTTTTTTCACACATTTTTTTCACTTTTTAAATCTATGACTAGGTAAACATTACCTCTTAATCACGTTTTTTCTCTTAATTTAATAGGATAATTTTGGATAAAACAGATTAATGCAATTATATCAATTCAATTTAGGATAACCATGATTATATATAATTTCTCCTTAAAAGATCGTCATCTTGAATATCTTTATAAAAAAAATAAAAAAAATAAAAATGGAGACATATATATAAAAACCACTATATTTAATAAAATTATCATTTAATAAACAATTGATAAAATCAAACCTGTCAGATATGCAAATTAATTTAACAACCTGAATCATTCGATATAAATAATAAAACATATTCTGAACTACTTTATAACAATGAAATATGGTAATTGTATCTATATGATTATGGGGATATATTTACAAACACCCAAAATAGCTGCTAATGGGTTAACAAAACACATGTAAACAAAGGCTGTAATTACATACTGAGTACTAGGTCTAAACCTCTGTAATAATCGAAAAAGGTCTTGATAAACAAATGACGCTACTAAAGATAAAAATGATCAATAATATGATCACTCACTAGGGAATAAAATTCCTCTTCCTATGCGCTATATACGAATGAATTAAACACAGCATGATCTCCACATTTCAGACGGAGATCTGATCAACAAACAATTTAAGGGGCGGGACTCTAAAAGCTGAACACCAATAGTATTTAATAAACTTTACCCACCCCCATATAGAAGGATTTCGATTGGCTAAAACTCCGGTCACGTGACAATGAAGATATGCTCTCCAGTGTATTTAAGAAATGTCAAACAGTGCCTCAGCTTGCCTTGGATAAAGCAGACCTAAGCGAAATGAGCATCGGCGTCCTCGCTGTCTGCATAAACTATACCTTAGATTGTCAGTCTGTATAATACTCCGATATAACCAGATTTAGTTCGGAGATATTATCTAGGTAGATAGCAATAAAAAAAACAAAAACTCCCCGTTTTTGTTAGGAGATACTACAGCTCTAATATATGGGCTTATGAGATAGTGCTCTACCATAGTAATACTCTGGTTAATCCATAGCTAATCCTATTATGGGATTTGCTTAACGGGGGGAGGTTTCACTGTGAAGATCAATAGAAATACATTCTCTGGCTTGCTAGGAGATACTACAGCTCTAATATATGGGCTAATTAGATAGCGTCTCAGCACAGTGATACTTTGACTAATCTCTAGCTAATCTATTGTGAAATTGCCTAATGTGGGGAGGTTTCCCTGTGTTTTTTAACACATAGTAATACCTAGCAATACACAACTATAGCTAGTGGCAACATTAGCAATCTACCTATACATAAGTCCACATATTAAAAAGGATATACATGCAGACAGCATTTGTTTTTAGTATATTTTATTGTATTTCACTTATTTTAATCAATACTTAATAAAAGTTACATTTTATTTAATATCAATTAGAAGCCTCAGTGCACCTACCAATAACTTTCTTTCTTTCCCTCAAACTTTAAAACAGGATATAGCAATTTCTCTTTTTTCAGTTTTAATAACGGCTGAACTTACCCATCCCGCCACATAAGGTGGCGGGGGGCGCGCTTGCGCTGAGTTCACCACGCTTCTCAACTGCTACCTCCGGCGCACGCACGCTTTTCGTCACGCCTACTTCCGCTGTGCATTCGCTGCTCTGCCACGTGTTACCTTCCATTTGCCACAATTTCAAACAATCATTATTTTTATTCCTCACTTTCGTTGACTTAATCAACCATACTTTATCTTTTACAGTATTTAGTACCTCTGCATTAAAACTCCCTATTGTTGGGAAAGGCCTAACACAATCCTTGGTCATCTTGACCCACGTGTCGCAATACGTAGTTGCGTATGCAACATATTTCTTACACATGAGAAATCTCGCTGAACCAATAGGCCCTTCCTTAGGCAGTACCTTGGCCTTCTCTAGCGTTTGCTAAGCACCCATGTTGAACAATAGGGTCCCAGAAATATCACAATATCCTGCCACAAAATAGGGTTCCAGCAATAACACAATATCCTGCCACTAATTTCAACACTACCGCTAGAGATATTTTACCGGCCCGTGAACGTATTTGCTACAAGCCGCGTCCACTCGCTTCCTCTCGTATTAAACGAGGAACCCTAATACAGAAATATCAATGCGGACTAAAGGGTTATCAGCTCCTCGATCACCCCTGACTCTCCAACAAAATCTGTTGAGTTTATTACAACTGGCAGCATCCGGTAAAATCAATTACCAGCCTTACCAACGTAATTCCTCCCCGTTACTCCCAAGTCACAATCACGGCTTTCCTTGCCGTGCGGTGCAATCGCAACGCTTAAAGCTAATCCGTAAGCGATGGGATTACCCTTGGGTGCACGTCGCGAAAACTTATTCAGTTTCCGCCCCCGGTATACCTGCCTCTTATATCATACACCAGTTGGGCACCTGCCTCGTCAGACAGCAACTGACACTCTATTCAACAATAGATCAAACCTCAGTGTATTTAAAGTCACCAAATCACACGACATACACCTTTTCTGCGCAGAAAATCAAAGTTCCCAACAATAGTAATAATGTCCCAGAGGTTTTAACAAGTAATTATACTATGCATGTATAACAACTATCAAAACGATTGTTTAACCACATGGCAAATCTACCGGAAGTTCGCATACGCAAAGCAGGAAGTACACATACGCTAAGCAATGTAATACAGTTAAAACGCACAATGACAGTAAAAATAAACAGTTTTCTCTTTTGTCCTTAGGTTCAGTTAGCGTACCTTAGATAATGCAAAACGGACATTCGGTTTCACTACACTGAGTAAAATTCAGGTTTTGAACACATTGCGTTCTTACCCGTATATGACGCGTCTCCACCCTTTGTTGGGAACCGAAATCCGTTGGTCTTGCGTATCGTCCGGCAAAGAAACCTCCAAACTCACAAGCCCCCAAATTGTTATGAGCGTTTTGTCGCTATCCAATAATGATTGTCGAATCTCGATTTGTGTTTCCAACGCACAAAGATTTATTCTCAAAAAAGTAGCAATATATATCTGAGCGAAATAATAGTAAGTGCAGCCGTTACTTATCGCAGGCGGTCTGGATCCAGTGAACAGTCATTCAGTCCTGAAGTCTGTGGTCTAGGTGACTGAACACTAGATGAAGAGTTGCTACTTATATGCAAACAGAGATATAGTAAAACAATGCAAAGGTGTGGCTTGCTTCTATTGGTCCAGGCATCAGGAGAGTCCAGGGGGTTGCAGATCATAGACTAGTTTAAGCTCAGGAATCCAAAGGAGGGGGTCCTCTCTCCAGGGGATGAGCTCTGATCTTCCCGCCAAGATTACTAATCCTAATAGTACATAATTCCTTAACATTAATAACTTGCGAATGCGCTCTGCGATCCCTTTGCAGAGTGAAGCGGACAATCGCAAATGTGAAGGGGATTAGTTTGATACCACACATGACATGATTCCTTCAATGTGTACCATATGCTTTACTGATATGCATATAACTCATAATATTACACATAAATACTACTATATTTTGACATAAATTATTATTATTATTATTATCTTGGACTTATAATGCGCCACAAAGGGTCCGCAGCGCCGTACATTACATATACAGAAAACAGAACCAAGACACAACATGATGACACAGGTGCATGGGTAAAGCAAATCAGATTATATCTGACAGATAGTGAAAGGGATGGTAGAAATCAGCAGGAAGAAGGCCGAAGCTTAATAAAACAGGTAAAACAGGGCTAGCGAAGCAGGCCAAGAGGTACAGAGGGTGAAGGAACAGTAGAAGGAGCACACAAGGAAAGAGGGCCCTGCTCATGAGAGCTAACAACCTAAAGGGAAGGGGGAGACACAAAAAAAGGGTGGTACTAACTAGGGGAGAGAGCCAGGACAAGAGAGTTAGGAGGACTGATAGACTTGAATAAAGAAATGAGTCTTAAGGGCACGCTTGAAGCCTTTGAGAGTAGATGCTAACCTGATGGAACGTCGAAGATCGTTCCACAGCAGGGCAGCAGCCCGGGAAAAGTCCTGAAGATGAGAGTGAGAGGAGGTGATCAGTGTAGTGAGGCGGCGATCAGAGGCAGAGCGGAGGGGGCGGGTAGGAGTGTAGGTAGAGATGAGATTGGAGATGTAGGAAGGGGAAGATTGACTAAGAGCTTTAAAGGTGAGGGTGAGGAGTTTAAATTTAATTCTGTAGGGTATGGGGAGCCAATGTAGTGACTGTTGGAGGGAGACCGCAGAGATAGAGCGGCGGGAGAGAAAAATGAGGCGGGCAGCAGCATTGAGGATAGACTTAAGAGGATCAAGGCCAGAGAGAAGAAGGTTACAGTAGTCAAGGCGAGAGATAACAAGCGAGTGAACAAGGGTTTTCGTGGCTTCCGTGGTGAGAAAGGGACGTATCTTAGAAATATTCCGAAGGTGGAAGTAACAGGATTTAGAGAGGGACAGAATGTGAGGCGTAAATGAGAGGGAGGAATTAAGGATGACCCCAAGGCATCGGACTTAGGGGACAGAAACGAGGGTAGTGTTATTAACAGAAATAGAGAGGGGGGAGGTGGGAGAGTCCTGGCAGGGGGGAAGACTATAAGCTCGGTCTTGGAAATATTGAGTTTAAGGAAGCGTTGGGACATCCAAGATGAGATGGCCGAGAGACAGGAGGAGACACGAGACAGAAGGGAAAGGGAGAGGTCAGGGGATGAAAGATAGATTTGGGTATCATCAGCATAGAGGTGGTACTGGAGGCCAAAAGAGTGGATGAGGACACCAAGGGAGGAGGTGCAGAGGGAGAAAAGCAGGGGGCCAAGAATGGAGCCTTGAGGAATGCCAATGGGTAGGGGAAGATGGGGTGATGTAGAATCATGAGTAGAGACTGAGAAGGAGCGGTTGGTGAGGTAAGAGGAAAACCAGGAGATGACAGTGTTACGTAGGCCTAAAGATTTGAGAGTTTGCAAAAGGAGTGCGTGGTCAACGGTATCGAAGGCAGCAGAGAGGTCAAGAAGGATAAGAAGGGAGTAGTGCCTATTGGATTTAGCGAGGAGAAGGTCATTAGTGACCTTAGTGAGGGCAGTTTCAGTGGAGTGGAGGGGGCGAAAACCAGATTGGAGCGGATCAAGTAATGAGTGAGAGGAAAGAAAGGAGGTGAGACGGTTGTAGACAACCCGTTCAAGGAGTTTGGAGGCAAAAGGGAGGAGCAAAATAGGGCGGTAATTAGAGAGAGAGGCGGGATCAAGGGACGGTTTCTTGACTATGGGGGAGACAAGAGCATGTTTAAAAGAGGAGGGGAAGATTCCAGAGGAGAGGGAGAGGTTGAGGAGGTGTGCAAGGTGGGAGCAGGCTTTGGGAGAGAGGGAGCGGAGGAGGTGGGAGGGGATTGGGTCCTGTGTGCAAGTGGAGGGGGGAGAGGAAGAGAGAAGGGTATGGACTTCATCTGCAAATACCGGAGTGAAGGAAGAGAAGGAGGGTGAGCTAGCTGGAGGGGAGAAAGGAGATAGCAGCAGCAGAGGAGGGTGAGAAGGGGGACAGAATGGTCATGGAGGGGGTAGAGGGTGAAGTAAGAAGGGACTGCTGGGAGATGTCATGTCGTATAGACTCAATCTTGGAGGAGAAGTGGGTAGCAAAGTCGACAGCAGAGAGTGTGGTGGGGAGTGGGGGAGGGGGAGGGGAAAGGAGGGAGTTGAAGGTGGCAAAAAGCCGATGGGGGTTGGAGGATTGGGAAGAAATGAGAGCTTTGAAGAAAGATTGTTTAGAGAGGGAAAGGGCCGAACTATAAGAGGCAAGCATGAACTTGAAGTGGAGGAAGTCAGCATGCATGCGTGACTTTCTCCAAATCCGCTCTGCACTGCGGGAGCATTTTTGAAGATAGCGGGTAAGTTTAGTGTGCCACGGTTGTGGCGGGGACCGACGAAGCTTGACGGTGACAGCTGGGGCGACAGAGTCAAGTGCAGCGGTAAGAGTGCGATTGTAGAAGGACACAGCCTTATCGGGGGCAAGAAAGAGTGGTGATGGGGGAGAGGAGCGAGCCCAGGGAGGAGGAGAAACTGGTAGGATCAACTGTGTCAAGATTACGCCTGGTGAGAGTAACCTTGGGGGCCGGGGACAATGAGAGGGGTGGAGAGATGCTAAAAGAGAGGAGATGGTGGTCTGAGAGAGGAAAAGGTGAATTAATGAGGTCAGAGACAGTACCGAGGTGTGAAAAAAACAGATCTAGGGGGTGGCCACTGCGGTGGGAGGGAGAGGAGGTCCATTGAGAGAGACCAAGGGAGGAGGAGAGGGAGAGAAGTTTGGAGGCAGCAGGGTCTGAGGGATTATCTATAGGGATATTAAAATCCCCCAAGATCAGGGAGGGAAGGTCAGAGGAGAGAAAGTGAGGGAGCCAGGTGGCAAAGTGATCAAGAAATTGGGAGACAGGACCAGGAGGACGGTAGATAACAGCAACACAAAGGTGGACTGGGTGAAATAGGCGGATAGAGTGTACCTCAAAGGAGGAAAAAGAGAGGGAGGGTTCAGGGGGAAGAACCCGAAAAGAACAGCAAGAGAAGAGAAGTATGCCGACGCCACCACCTTGCCGTTCCCCAGGTCTGGGTGTGTGGGAGAAGGACAAGCCCCCGAAATAGAGAGTAGCAGGAGAGGTAGTGTCCTCGGGGGATAGCCAGGTTTCAGTGATGGCAAGCAGGTTGAAGGATCTAGAGATAAAGAGATCATGGATAGAGGTCAATTTGTTACAGACTGATCTGGCATTCCAGAGACCACAGGATAGTGGAAGAGAGGGAAGAGAAGAGATGTGGATGAGATTGTTGGGGTTGCTCGCCTGCAAGGGTGAGTATGATATGGAGCGAGGGGAATGACAGGAAGAGAGGGTTGGAATTGGACGAGACACAGAAATAAGAGGGGATTTGTCAGCAGACAGGAGATGAGGGGCAGGGGAGCAAGAGGTGGGGGAGGAGTGGAGATGGGGCAGATAAGGGGGTTTATGAATGGGAGAGGCAGAGGGTAGAAGTGACGTGAGGGAGAAAATAAACTGGGGGGAAAGAGAGGGAGGAGGTAGGTAGGAGCAGATTGACACTGAGAAAAGAGCAGCGAAGGGGACAAGAGGGAAAGGGTGTGAGTGGGGAAAGGGAGGAGAGAGGAAAAGATGTAAGAGGGGGCAGCATGTTAGATCAGGGGCCCAGAGGCACAGAAGAGATGAAAGGAGTGAAATAGGGAGGGGGTGGGAAGTGAGAGGGGGGAGTGAGGAGGAGGAAGAATATGGAAAGGTTGGAGATGGGAAGCAGGGGGATAGAGGAAGAGGACAGAAGTGAGAGAGGAGTAAATCATGATAAAGCTAGAGAAGGTGTGGAATAGACAGGTGAAAGAAATCAGAAATCAAGAATGGTAAGAGCTTACAAGTGTAGTGAGGAAATGGTGAGAGCACAAGAGGTGAATAAAAAGAATGCAAAGGAAGAAGGAGAGAAAAGAGGAAGAAGAGATGTAAAGTATGAGTCAGGGAATAAGAAGCAGAAAGGACAGCAGAGATAGCAGATGGGTGGGTTAAGAAAAAACAGTTAGGTGAAACAGTAACATCAGGCATGATTGGAAGGCAATAGTATAAAACAAAGCGTAATACAAGGTGCACTGAGCTGGTTATACAAATCCACAGGACAAGAGGGAGCCAGGTCAAAGTTCAAGCTAAGTGGAGCAACAGTGTGGATTAAAATTGGGAATCCAAGCAGCATGAGAGGAATTACCAAGTCATAATACTGCAGCAGGCCTGAATATGTGTGAGAAACAGTTCAGCAGGGAGTGTCCAGGCAGTTAGTAATCCAGGTGGTGAGGGCTATCAGAGCTTAGGGCTGATTGTTGAATGTTGTCCTCATGTAGCAGTGTTTGCAGGTAAAAGGTTCCTCTCCTGTTCTCCTCTTGTTCATCTCTTGTATATCTCCAACTATACTAGTTAATACACTTGTAAGAATTTCACTTAGAAGAATTCTCACAGGCTTAAACAGCCTAATACTGCTGTTTAAAAAGGTTTAAATAGCCATGTGACCACTTTCATGAGTTAACCCCCACTAATCACACACACACTACAAACAAAGTAATAAAAGTCTTAAACAAACAAATAGAGGGTAACCATACCATATAAACTACAATATCTGCACAATTGATCTTTTAGAGATAGCTTGAGCAGGGTAGAATGAGATATTTACCATATAAACTACAATATCTGCACAATTGATCTTTCAGAGATAGCTTGAGCAGGGTAGAATGAGATATTTACCATATAAACTACAATATCTGCACAACTGATCTTTTAGAGATAGCTTGAGCAGGGTAGAATGAGATATTTACCATATAAACTACAATATCTGCACAATTGATCTTTTAGAGATAGCTTGAACAGGGTAGAATGAGATATTTACCATATAAACTACAATATCTGCACAATTGATCTTTTAGAGATAGCTTGAGCAGGGTAGAATGAGATATTTACCATATAAACTACAATATCTGCACAATTGATCTTTTAGAGATAGCTTGAGCAGGGTAGAATGAGATATTTACCATATAAACTACAATATCTGCACAACTGATCTTTTAGAGATAGCTTGAGCAGGGTAGAATGAGATATTTACCATATAAACTACAATATCTGCACAATTGATCTTTTAGAGATAGCTTGAGCAGGGTAGAATGAGATATTTACCATATAAATTACAATATCTGCACAATTGATCTTTTAGAGATAGCTTGAGCAGGGTATAATGAGATATTTACCATATAAACTACAATATCTGCACAATTGATCTTTTAGAGATAGCTTGAGCAGGGTAGAATGAGATATTTACCATATAAACTACAATATCTGCACAATTGATTTTTTAGAGATAGCTTGAGCAGGGTAGAATGAGATATTTACCATATAAACTACAATATCTGCACAACTGATCTTTTAGAGATAGCTTGAGCAGGGTAGAATGAGATATTTACCATATAAACTACAATATCTGCACAATTGATCTTTTAGAGATAGCTTGAACAGGGTAGAATGAGATATTTACCATATAAACTACAATATCTGCACAATTGATCTTTTAGAGATAGCTTGAGCAGGGTAGAATGAGATATTTACCATATAAACTACAATATCTGCACAATTGATCTTTTAGAGATAGCTTGAGCAGGGTAGAATGAGATATTTACCATATAAACTACAATATCTGCACAATTGATCTTTTAGAGATAGCTTGAGCAGGGTAGAATGAGATATTTACCATATAAACTACAATATCTGCACAATTGATCTTTTAGAGATAGCTTGAGCAGGGTAGAATGAGATATTTACCATATAAACTACAATATCTGCACAATTGATCTTTTAGAGATAGCTTTAGCAGGGTAGAATGAGATATTTACCATATAAATTACAATATCTGCACAATTGATCTTTTAGAGATAGCTTGAGCAGGGTAGAATGAGATATTTACCATATAAACTACAATATCTGCACAATTGATCTTTTAGAGATAGCTTGAGAAGGGGAAGAATGAGATATTTACCTGTGGATGAGAGAGAGGAGAGATTAGAATACTCAGATAATACACTCTTGTCAGATGTAGAATATCTCTTGTATATCTCTAACTATACTAGTTAATACACTTGTAAGAATTTCACTTAGGCTGTTAGCTAGTGAGAATTCTTCTAACATAAATGACTATGTGTTGCAACTACCATTAATGTGTACTATTTTACAAGTGTGCGTGTTTGTGCGAATGTATGTAAAAGACTAAATACTGTTGTTGCCACGTGTTGCAGATGTGTACGCCCTTCAACGCCGTAGCGTACCGTACGCATCTTTTCAAACAAAGACAACCAAGTTTGCTCGATTTTAATTGAAATGACTTTATCCAATTTGCTGACTTCGACAACCCATAAAGAGGGACCCTTTCAGCAGTTCTGCTGATGTGTGCTTGAACAGCCCGAGTGTAGCCGGTGATACACAAATTGAGGATGCCACTTTAGAAATAGAAGAGGATGAGGGGGAGATTTGTGTAGGCGACGAGGGCACTAATGATGATGTTGATGAGGATGAGGTTGTTTGTGTAAGTCCTGCACCAATGGCAGCAGGTCTGGCACGTGACAAGAAAAAGGCCATTGTCATGCCAGGCCATAAAACAAAAAAAATCCACTTCTTATGTGTGAAATTATTTCTACCCCAATCCAGACAACAACTGTACAGCCATTTGTAGTGTATGTCAAGCCACAGTCAGTCGAAGGAGGGACCTTAACCATCTTGGAACCTCGTCTATGTTACGCAATTTGACAAGAGTTCATGGCAAAGTGTTGGGAAAAGCTGAAAGTTCTTCCACAAAAAGTACAAGCACTCCATCATCAACTAGGACCCACGCTCACCGACATCCTGACGACTACAAAATACACCCACCACACCATCCTCATCAATATCCTCAGTAGAGCTCAGAGTTAGCTCTGCATCCCACTTATTAAGGCTGGATGACTCCTGCACTATTATTGATTCCTCTGAAGAAAGCGTTAGTCCCACTGCTGCTGCTGTTGCTGCTGCTGGGGGTGAATCGTCAGCCCAGAGGAAGGCCAAGAAAAAGAGCAGTCCTACAATTCAACAATTAACTGTGAAACAATCATTTGCTAGGGGAAGCAAATATGACAGCAGTCACCCAGTCGCCAAGCTAATCACAGACGCCATTGCTGCCATGTTAGTGTTAGATCTGCGTCCAATATCCACAATAAACGCGGCTGGTTTTTCACAGTTAATTGAGGTTTTGTGTCCGCATTACAGAATTCCATCGCGACACCGTTTTTCCCGTAAAGCTATTCCACAACTATACCAAAAAGTGTGTACAAACGTAGAGAATGCAATGAAAAATGCCATTCTGCCCACTGTCCACTTAACCACAGTTATGTGGACAAGTGGAAGTGGGCAAACCAAAGACTATATGACTGTGACAGCCCCCTGGGTTGGTCATTCACCTTCACCAGCAGCATGTACACCACTACTTAACATTTGTCACAGGCAGACCACTGTTTGTATTAACGGCTTCACTAACAGGCATACAGCTGACAATTTGTTACACAAACTAAGAGATGTGATTGATACATGGCTTATACCGCTTGGACTCTCCCCAGAATATGTCATTTCTAATAACGCCAACAATATAGTGCGAGCATTACAGCTGGGTGGTTTCCAGCGCATTCCCTGTTTTGCTCACACCATCAACTTGGTGGTGCAGAGCTTCCTACAAAATAATCGTGAGGTGCAGGAGATGCTTTTGGTGGCCCGTAAGATTTCAGGCCATTTCAGGTATTCAGCCACAGCATGTAGGAGATTACAGCAGCTCCAAGAGCAGATTAACTTGCCCTGCCACCAACTTAAGCAAGAGGTGGTAACTAGGTGGAATTCCACCCTGTACATGCTGCAGAGGATGGAGGAACAGCGCAAAGCCATCCAAGCATATTGCACAAGCCATGACATTGGGAAAGGAGGGGGCATGTATTTCACTCTTGCACAGTGGGGAATCCTTTCAGTGCTGTGCAAGGTGCTGAAACCATTTGAAGTTGTGACGTGTGAAGTGAGTGCAGATTCTGCTAGTTTGATCCAAGTCATTCCTTTAATTAGACTATTGTAAAAGCAGCTTGAAAAACTGAAGGAGGAGATGAAAGCAAGCAATTCTGCAAAGTATGTTGGCCATGTCGATCAAGTACTTAATTCGCTTCACAATGATCCTTGAGTTATTAAGATCTTGAACTCGGATCAGTACGTTTTGGCCACTGTGCTTGATCCAAGGTTTAAGACCTACATTGAGTCTTTGCTTCAAAATGAACGAGATGTGAACTTTTGCAAGGAGCTATTGCTCAGCAAGTTGTCCGCTGAACTGGGCCTTGGCTTGACGACATGTCCTCCTTCAGTTTCTCAAGCAGCTGCTGCTCGTAAAAAATTGAATTTTCAAAAAAGAAGCAGGGAAGACGCAGAGGGCAGACCAGAACAATTTAACATCTGGGCTGGTTTGAAGGATTTTTCTAAAAAATGTGTGACCTTGCCCATAACTCCATCCAATATGAGTATTAACATGCAAAGGATGGTGGAGGATTATTTTCAAGAGGTAATTGATATGGAAATGTCAGACAGTCCCTTTCCTTACTGGGAAGAAAAGCAGGAAATTTGGAAACCCATGTACAAACTTGCTTTGCAATAATTAAGCTGCCCACACTCCAGTGTGTACTCTAAACGAGTGTTCAACACAGCAGGGAACCTAGTCAGTGATCGCCGTAGAAGGTGGAGAAAATGATGTTTATAAAAATGAACTACATCTTCCACGAGGAAGGCCTTCACCATCCAAGACATGCAAGCACTGACTGTTCTCTAATGGCGGATTCAAGCGGCGATGAATTGATAGTCTGTGATGATGACGTACACACTGATGAGGATGAGGATGAAGTTGAAGATGATGACGATAACATCTTTTTAAAACTTTCTATTTAAGTTTAGGGTGCAATCTACCCCCAAAGAGAAAAGGGACTTGAAGCATTTCCATATCACATCTTGAAAGGCTGCTGTTTGGGCAATTTCTCCTTAAGGGTAGGGTGTCATACACACACAGTGACCCCAAAATGGCTTTTTCCATTTCTATTAATATTGTACAGTCTATAACGGCTGAATTTTTGGGTATTTTATACAAGTGGAGGAGGACCTAGAGAGACAGAAACCAAACTGGCTTTCTCCATTTCAATTAATATTGTACAGTCTATAACGGCTGAATTTTTTTGTATTTTCGACAAGTGGAGGGGGGCCTAGAGAGACAGAAACCAAACTGCCTTTGTCCATTTCTCTTAATATTGTACAGTCTATAACGGCTGAATTTTTGGTATTTTATACGGGTGGAGGGGGGTCTAGAGAGACAGAAACCAAACTGGCTTTCTCCATTTCAATTAATATTGTACAGTCTAAAGCGGCTGAATTTTTGGGTATTTTCAACAAGTGGAGGGGGGCCTATAGAGACAGAAACCAAACTGCCTTTGTCCATTTCAATTAATATTGTACAGTCTATAACGGCTAAATTTTTTGGCATTTTCTACAAGTGGAGGGGGGCCTATAGAGACAAAAACCAAACTGCCTTTGTCCATTTCTATTAATGTTGTACAGTCTATAACGGTTTAATTTTTTGGTATTTTATACAAGTGGAGGGGGGCCTATAGAGACAGAAACCAAACTGCCTTTGTCCATTTCTTTACATATTTAACTATAAGTGTAGGGTATAATATACATCCAAAGACGATTGCTGCATTGCCAATATGCATAGATGGAAAGGAAGACAATCTGGTTTGTGTGTCGAATTAATGAAGGCCTACCAGGAATTAAACTGTTTTTTTGATAATTTATTAGCTTTACAACTACATTACTTATCCAAGAAACAGGTGAAGCACTAAATTTGGTTCTTTTATGACCAAAAACATTGAATAGTAAAACAAAACCAAACAAAACCAAAACCAAAACCAAAACACGACGGTAATCCAGATCCAAAACCAAAACACGGGGGTCAGTGAGCATCTCTAATATTTACTGATGCCACTGTCCATCTAATAACCTCTTAGTCTTACTGCCTCTTCACTTTACATAAGGCATGTTGTCTAACTTCAAAATATAGTGTGCGTGGTCTTTCACCATTTTTCTCCTGGTTGCAGCCCTCCTTCATCTATCTACTTGTTTAAAATGCCTATGCTGTCAGTCAGTGCTCTGCTTATACACAAAACTGGGTTGTTTATCATCCTTCTCCTCATTCTTTATGAGAATACTAGAACGCAATGCCATATCATTCCCAGGCAAGCTACTCTTTGTATTGGTGTCAATCTGTTGGGAAAACTCAGTAATGTCATTTTCGATATTCAGCGACCGCATGAAGATGCTTTATGCTACTATGTTTCATAGGTATTGTATATTTTATTAAACTGCCATGTAGTTGTGCTGCAGCTTGGTCGCTAATTTTAGCCAGCCAGCTCCCTGCAGCCTTTGGCCAAAATTGGTGAAAAATTGTACAGTTGTGAAGAGATCACCAGAAAATAGACTGTAAATAACTATAAATTAATCAAAATGCTAGAAATAGTAATTGTAGGAACAGAAACAGCTCAAAATTACATGGTTTTAGATATTTACACAATTTTTAATACAATCCAGATCCACATCCAAAATACATCAGGATTTTTGGGCAAAACCAAAACACGAAAATGGTTCCAGAACCTAAACCAAACACTGGTGTGTGTGTGTGTGTGTATAATGTATATATATATATATATATATATATATATATTATATACACACACACACATTATATAAATATATATATATATATATATATGTATAGGTCTATTGTGTTTTATATGTTAGATGATGTGGCAGATAAATAACAAGACCAATGGTATTGCAATCATTATCCCACAGCTATGTGTATGGACATCACCAGTATTAAAGTAATTCTATTGTTTTCAAATAAGCATTGCCCAAGCGATTGTATTGTGTTTCTAACGCACAAAGTTATTTATTTTAGCAGATGTAAATAGTCAACAATTCAATACATTATTATATTGTAATAAAGTACAGTACAGCCAATACCAAAAGTTACATACATACCAATGCTATCGCATGCGCTCGCTGCGCACCCCCGGGACCCGGTGGACAGTATATCTGTTAGAATACTGTGTCAGAGTTGACTGAGGCTGGTGGGGGATACAGCTATTATATATACAGTCAGTGTTTCATTGTGAACAATAGAGATGACATAGCTTGCTTCTATAGGTCCAGACGTTGGGTGGGTTCAGGGTAAACAGATCATAGGCTGATTCAATCTAAGGAATCCAAAGGAGGGGTCGTCTCTCCAGGGGGTCTGCTCCTTTCATAGCCAGCATCTTACAAAGGTTTATTCTCTAATATCAATAACTAAAGTATGCAATGTGCGATCTCTTCGCCGACTGCACCGGACAGCTGCTGATGAATGGGGCTTTAATATGACACCAGGCGTGGTACCTTTCCTATAACCTGAACCTTGAATATCACTGAAGTGTACATATAATCACTATATATATATATATATATATATATATATATATATATAGACTAATAATAAACCAAATACTATCTGCTCCTAAATTACAGTGTAACGGAACCAATATGAATATGAATTATATAAATAACTAAATGTTGTAATGCGAGTGTGTGCGTATTTTACCAGGCGAACGCACCACGCCACGTGTTACGTAGGGTACGGATCGCATTTGCATGGCTAAACAATATTAAACCAATATACTTTCGTTCATCCAATTATACGACTTCAACAGTCCACCCTTTGATAGTATAATAAACTATCACCTTAAAGATGTTATATGCAGGATCTCAGTACCACGTTTCATTGTTATGTAATACAAATCCCCCTTGGTGTATGACCACGCTGTTTGTAGATCTAATCAAGTTATCATAAGAGAGAGTCTTAATCCTCTAAACGATTTCTTCTTTTACTATAAACTGTACACTTCTGGAGTTTGGAGATAACCTTTTGCATGCCCTTCAAGGGTGCAATAAAACACTTAATACATTATTTGGAAAGGTACAAGGTACAATAGAACATGTATCAGCTATACAGAATTCTCTACTACAGTTCTTCAAGTTTAACAGGTTCTTCTGTCCAACGCATGTCTTTAAGCTCAGAATACATTTAAACACTTCATGTTCATCAATAGCATCATCCTATGTCTATCAATAATGTCATATGCAATCTCCTTCAGCCTGCGTTAATATACACACTTCTAATAATGTCATCAGTTCTTTTCATCAACACTTGTGGGCGGGCTATTGTCTGTTCATTCTTCCCAGTCTCCCAATACTCGGATTTAACAGTGATCGGTTTGCAAAGCATTGGGAGACTTCAGACTAAGGGACCTAGGTGTCGTACTTTTTCCCCTAGTGACCTCCCACCCATAGTTCGGGTACCTCAAGAATATTTAGTGGAAAGAGAACTAATCCTACTTGATATAATCACTGAGGCACGTGTGAGTACGCCCAGCACTTTGTTTGGTCTAAAACCTTACCCTCCTAAGAATGATAATCATTCTCAAGGTTGCCTGCTCAAGTCCGAATATTACTGGACTGGCATCGCTGGGTGTATCTCTTTTTTTTAACCATGGGGTCACCGTACTTACGGACGTAATGCTACTCAGACAATAGCCCCTCGCACTTTCTCCAAGCTCCGAGGTTTCCAAATTTTCCTTTACCCCATAATTGAATAGAGTAATTGGCTGGACTGATTATGCTACTAACTTCTTCCTCCCCAATACCTCCTTATCATTACTTGAACCAGTCTCTGTCACCTGCTAATAATCAAAAGAATTAACCGCCCTGAGAAGAGAATGAAATGAGAGAACACAAAACAGGAAAAACTACAACTTCATGCTGGACAACAGTCTAAGCCTTTGGCTCAGGTGCTACTAACTGCATTTGAGGCCTTCCAGTACAGACTCATGAGTGCCCTTGGACCCTTCTCTGAGTGTTGGCCCCTCTGCAGTGGGTGGAATGGGCACCAGTGTGTCTCTCTGCTACCCTTGAAGCCGTGATGCTGGTAGCCTACACCTGGTACCTGTCTGTCAAATAACCTAAGCTTAAGAAATTTCTGCTCCGCAACTTACTCTCCCGATCCAACATCCTGACAGTTAGTGTGACTTTTCAGGAAACAGTGTTTTGGACGTTCTTGGTTGCTGTCTCACTATTTATCTTCTCTCAAGATCTAACCTAGCCTCCCAGTTACAATCTCATCTCACGAGGGGTCAAGAACATTTCAAAAACTGACAGGTTAGGAGTCTGCCCAGGAGTGATCTTTTGGTAGCGGGAAATGACTAGTGGCCGAAGCTATCAGTCACTTCAATCAAGTTCCAACTCTTAATCTATTCAATTAGTTCTACCGAGTACCACTACTTTATGTTCACACTGGTTTATGGCTAACTGAAAGTATGTGATTTGTTACCACTACTCATGCATTCTACCTCTATTATCAATAACATGAATACCCCTATTATCTATTATAACTCTAGGACTATCACATTGAATAACAAAAGTTTTGAGTATGACACAGTAATACATTAGACACATTTCAATATACCTTTACCCAGACATATTTCATTGGTACACCAGTGTATACTTGAGGATCCTGCATGGTGGTAATTGGATGACGTGTATTTGTTTTACCTGGAGGAAAACCCATCAGCAGGAGGGATATGGGATGGCTCTATTGGTCTACCTTGTCCATCTTTCCAGAGTCCACCAGACTCCTCACCATATCTCTTCACCTTCCAGACAGTTTATTCCTCAGGTAACACAAATCTTCATATATTAACCAATATGTGTATGTGTGCATGTTTGTGTGTGTGTGTGTTCACCTTTTAGAACTAAAACAATACAATGAAAAACAAAACAAAACATAGATTTGTTAACTGTCACATAAAACCCTGCTGTCTATTTGACAGCTATGTTCGCCCTGGTGTAACAGCCATGTATGGTCGTGTGTGTAAGTGTGGACCTTACTAGCAGCTACTTCAGTTGGTAACTGTGTCACTGTATAAAGTCCTCTATGTAGTGTCCTAATCATGTGCTGGTATTGCTATAAAAGAATTTCTCAGTCACCTCAACATCGCCCCCTAGACTAGAAAAATGCTGAAGACCAATGTATATCAATCGATTTTCCCTCTGCCAACTCACATGTCATTCTCAGTACCTCACATTCAGCTACTTGACTAAGTGGGAAAGGCAAAGGGGTCTATTTCTATAACACTTTCTTCAAATATAACAGTATCCAGTACATGTCTGTCTAACAGTAAAAAAATCTAAAACATGAAAATTCTACATTTTCTAGGGTTTCACATTATGTCGTATCTTGTAGTAAAAATCCTACTCAAATGTTCTATACAGAGATGCATATCTGTATGCCTAACTTCCAGCAATCTCCTATCCACCCTTTGTGCATCCATATAAAGGCACATTTTTGAACAGGAGGCACGAATCATAAAACAAAAAAAACAACACAGATATGCAATCTATAAAACATGAATCGTATTTCCACAACAGAACCTTTCTGCTTAAAATCAGCAGTTTCTATACCCATGAAAAGAAAACCCCTGACTGTTTCTGTAAGTCATGTTAATCTAGTGTGTGTATCTCTGAACTTGTCTTATGTAAAAAAAATAAAAATATGTCTTAGCCCCATTGTTGAGACTGTGTCTGATTTTATCTCTACCAGAGCAGAGAGAGAGAGGGAGAGAGAGAGGGAGGGATAGAGGGAGAGAGAGAGGGAGAGAGGGAGAGAGAGGGAGAGAGGGAGAGAGAGAGAGAGAGAGAGGGGGAGGGAGAGAGGGAGAGAGAGAGGTACTAGCGTTTGTTTAAAGAATGAGAAATAGGAAAGCAATGAATGATGGGAATACAAAGATTTGAATACAAACATACATGCAGAAAGGGAGATATTAACAACAAAATGACAGCTGGATTGGACTCTGACTCTATGGGGAAATGGCTGTATTCATTTAACTATGATCCCTCCCAAGAATGACTAGGGGGTCTTAACCGTGCAATCCAGTGTTGTCCGTCATTTGTTCATTAAGAACTCGGTATCTCATTGACTACATACCTTTTCAACGGATTTTCCTAACTTATAATAGAGAAATGTAAAAATTAACTGTTGATGACTCATCTGAGATACATAAACGATATTTTGGAGCAAAGTATGTATATACTTCATTGCTGGATAATGATTCTCAGCCAAACAAATTATCATGAGACACTGCAGCCTAAAACAAAGAGTGTTCCATTTGTCTATTGTTAATTAGTCTTTCAAGAGTAATTCTTCTATTTCTCTATCTCACCCCTTTTAAACCCTAAGTTTATACATCTTCTGTGTACCCTTATCTGTGAGAAGAAAAACAAGATAGTTATCTTAAAACAGCAAACAAAACAAACATTTCCATTCTTTTCCATCGGCCAGCGATTTAGGAAAGCAAACATGTGACAACATAAAACAAACAAACAAAATCAACAAAGATTACCTTTTAAATAAGTTTCTTTCTACATTTTGCACCTTAATACTTACCACAGATTAACTCTAGAGTCGGCTATATTTCTCCCCCAGAATATTAGTTGTTACAGAGTGTGCAATCAATTGTAGGGGAACCTCTGAGAGAAGTGTACGCCTCCTTTGTGGATGTCTATGTGATTTCGAACCCAGGTATCCATTCTTCTCTCTACACAGTTCTTACTCATGTGTCCCTTCTTACGGCAGTAGAAGCACGTCCCTGTCATGTCTGCACAATGTTTTGCTAGGTGTCCTATTTTATTGCATTGAAAACACTTCCTCAACTCATGTTGTTTCTCTTCCTTTTTACAATTTCTCCTAATGTGTCCTTCTTCTCTGCAATTGTAACATCTCACTATTCTGGGTTTCCTGTTATGTGGGTTGTATGCTGGTGGTCGTGTGTGCAGTCCCTCTAGTGCTGGGATACTTACCCTCATTACCCTATCACTTAGTGTCTCTTTCTGTTCATTTATACTTTTATCATGTCCTATAACTGACTCCCTGAGAGCACTTACAGTGATTCCTCTCCAGTTTGGTAATGAAGTTTGCACCCTTCTTTTCAAGTTTTCCCTGAGTCCATCCATTAGAACGTTAACAGCAACCTCTCTGTAATCTACATTATGTCTGATACCCCAGTATATTTGACCATCTCCATCAGAGCCCTGCAAAAAAAGTCTGTTGCATTTTCACTATCCTCTTGCCTGATAGTAAAAACTTTACTCCAGTCCACTATCACTGGAAAATATATGGCCAACCGTGTGATTATTTGTCTAATATTGTCCTGATTATCATCCTTGGTTAAGGATTCATCCTCCTCCAACATACAATCCTTAATGAACTTTTGTATATCAGTATTGAGAGGAAGACAGGTCTTCAATAATTCTCGCCAATCGTTATTCGTTGGCTCATACATATTACCATAATATCTAATAAACTGCTGACATTTGGTCAAATCTTTCCTAGGATCAGGGAAATCAGACAAAATTGAAAATGTTTCAGACCTGGTGCATGAATCGTGCTTTGCTACATGTTTTAAGGGAACGTCACCATCTCTGTCCGCTTTCCCATTGGGAACTGTTGTAGTGCAGACAGGATGTAAGTCTACCAAATGACTATGTTCTGAGCTAGTTGCTGACGTTGCTGCTGCAGTACAATGGATGTCTCCCCCTGTGTTAACCTTTACATTGTTCTCACCACTTTCAGCCGCTGCCCCTGCTGGTGGGACCGTCCCTCTTCTTTGTCCTGAAACATTACTTTTAACATTACTTAAAACAACATACAGGTTACTACTTACAGTTTTCACATTTTTGGTATTGGCTGTACTTCCCGCCCCGACCGAATTTGTCGGGGCGTGTTTGCGCTCAGTTCGCCATGCTTAGCAACGCACATTTCCGGAATGCTTGTTTCCGGTACGCTTACTTCCGCTGAACATTCGCTGCTCTGCCACGTGTTACCTTCCATTCGCCACGATTTTAAACAATGATTATGTGCATTTCTCACTTTCGTTGACTTAATCAACCGTACTTTATCTTTTACGGTATTTAGTACCTCTGCATTAAAACTTCCTATTGTTGGAAAAGGCCTATCATAATCTTTGGTCATTTCGAACCACGTGTCACAATTCACGGTTGCGTATGCACCATATTTTTTTACACATGAGAAATCTCGCTGACTCAATAAGGCCTTCTTTAGGCAGTACATTGGCCATCTCTAGCGTATGCTTAGCACCCATGTTGAATAGTTTCTTAGATAGCCAGGCTACCACAACCTTCTATGTTTAACAATACCTTCAGCACGAAACACAGACACACCGCAATGCTCTGTTCCTTCCACCAAATAATTTCAACTCTGTTGCTACAATCACCGCTACAGATCTCTAATGCCCTTGTGAACGTATTTCCAGATAGTCGTGTCCACTCGCTTTCTCTTGTTCCGAACAAGAATTCCCTAATACAGATATATTTCCTCGATAGCCCGGCTATCTCAAATTCCTGTTGAGTTTATTATAACTGGGAGAACAAAGTCGATACAATCAACCAGCCTTTCCAACATAATTCCTCCTAGCTGCTTCACCAATTCACACTGATGGTTGTCATGTGGTTAGATCGCACAGCCTACCAATACTAATTATTAGCAAACCTTGCAATCTATTGGTAGCGCTTTGCGAAAACCCGTTTTTCGCATTCGGTATACCTGCCCTGTATACCGTCCTTCAGTTGGGCAATCCGCCTCGTCAGACAGCAACTGAGCACAATGAATAATAAACAGTGTATCTACGTTACAAAATCACACACTATACACCTTTTCTGCGCAGAAAATTAAAAGTTCCCAACAACAGTAATAATGTCTCAGAGGTTTTCACAAGTAATTATACTATGCACATATAATAACTATCAAGACGATTGTTTACCCACGTGGCAAATCTACTGGAAGTTCGCGTACGCACAGCAGGAAATACACATACTCTCTGCAATGCAATATACTTTAAAACGTAAAATGACAATAAAAAGAAACATTTTTCTTTCTTGTCCCTAGATTCCAATTAGCGTTCCTTCAGTCTATGCAACAACGGACATTCGGTTTCGCAACACACAGTGAACCCCAGGTCTTAAACACATTGCGTTCTTTCCTGTTATGCGACGCGTCCGTCAATCCACCCTTTGTTGAGGAACCGAATACCGTGAGCGTTGCATACCTGCCGATAACGTAACTCCTAAACTGACGAGCCCCCAATTATTAAAGTAATTCTATCGTTTTCAAATAAGCATTGCCCAAGCGATTGTATTGTGTTTCTAACGCACAAAGTTATTTATTTTAGCAGATGTAAATAGTCAACAATTCAATACATTATTATATTGTAATAAAGTACAGTACAGCCAATACCAAAAGTTACATACATACCAATGCTATCGCATGCGCTCGCTGCGCACCCCCGGGACCCGGTGGACAGTATATCTGTTAGAATACTGTGTCAGAGTTGACTGAGGCTGGTGGGGGATACAGCTATTATATATACAGTCGGTGTTTCATTGTGAACAATAGAGATGACGTAGCTTGCTTCTATAGGTCCAGACGTTGGGTGGGTTCAGGGTAAACAGATCATAGGCTGATTCAATCTAAGGAATCCAAAGGAGGGGTCGTCTCTCCAGGGGGTCTGCTCCTTTCATAGCCAGCATCATACAAAGATTTATTCTCCAATATCAATAACTAAAGTATGCAATGTGCGATCTCTTCGCCGACTGCACCGGACAGCTGCTGATGAATGGGGCTTTAATATGACACCAGGCGTGGTACCTTTCCTATAACCTGAACCTTGAATATCACTGAAGTGTACATATAATCACTATATATATATATATATATATATATATATATATATATATAGACTAATAATAAACCAAATACTATCTGCTCCTAAATTACAGTGTAACGGAACCAATATGACTATGAATTATATAAATAACTAAATGTTGTAATGCGAGTGTGTGCGTATTTTACCGTGCAAACGCACCAGGCCATGTGTTACGTAGCGTATGGATCGCATTTGCATGGCTAAACAATATTAAACCAATATACTTTCGTTCATCCAATTATACGACTTCAACACCAGTCACAGGTAACATGATCAGTAACAATTCAGACTGATCATTGAAATATATAGTCCTGCATATACCACACAGCCAGTGTTGCAAGAAAGACAAATCTGGGGCTGAGCATAACACGCTCTTGTCCTCCATCATACAGCTTTCCGCAGGGCTATCTTTTCCATTGGGCACGATGGGCAGCTGCCTGGGGGCCCCACAGGCACAGCTCTTAATGAGAATAAATAATCCTGCAAAAGAAAAAAAATCTGCAAAAAAAACATACAAGGGTCACTGAGCAAGTACATCTATCTATCTCTATCTCTATATATCTATATATGTATCTGTATACATCTATATATCTATATCTATATCTAGGGGCCTTGGTGCATGCTTTGCCCGGGGGCCCATAATGTTGTTAAAATGGCCCTGGCTTTCCGTTAATACTGGAGTCAAGTTTATCTATGTTTTTCAGTTGTACTGCACTGGGAATGGTCTAATAAAAGGTTTTCCTCTCATATAGAACAGGTACCAAGACATTTTTAGAACCAGTCAGCAGGTAGATTTTGCAAATATTGCACAAACAGATCTCTAAATGCCCTGTTGTCATGGATGTATTTAATGCCCTGCTGGCCAGAAATGTTTGTCCCCAATGTTTGCAGAGGATCGCCCTTGCCATACTGTAAACTCAGTACAAATACAATACAAATGCAAAAATGTGTTGTTCTTCAATTTGATAATCAAATGGGAATCTTCTTCCTGCAGTAGTCTGTCAAGTAATGAGAATAGACCACCATGACTGCCTATAATAAAGCTAATAATTTCAGTACTATTTGGAGGGAGTTACACAATCAGCGAAACCAATGCAGCTAGATAGTGCTGCTGATAGTTATCATCATCATTATTGTGTATTGTTGCACCCGCTTCCCAGCACCTGAAAGAGATTTGCCTCCAAAAAGGCATATCTGTGAATGAGTCTAAGTCCAATTGTGTCACAATTATGTGGACACACCCTTACTGTACCCAGCTTATGCTTGCCCATCCCTTCCTACCTCCCATTCACCTCTCCGGGCATAAGGAGAGGCAAGTACATGATACACTAAAAATTATGTAAATTTTTTGTGTATGCGTTTTGTACATATGCGTAGTATGACAATATGTATCTTAAACAAAAAAAAACAGTTGTATGACCAACTCTAAATGAATCCTTAAATACTTAATTCTTCTTGAATCTCATAACTCCTCCACTTGTTGCACAGTAAGGGTTCAGGAACACAAGGAAAACATTTGCAATTTATCCAAATAAAAGACACTGGGCCTGATTCACGTTTGGACGTCCATTTGCATAGTGTATCTTGCATGAAATAGCTCTACGCATGTTCAGAAATGGACCCTATGCAAATCAAAGGAATTGCATGTCTGAATGCCAATGACACTTATGAATGTCTACGACTTGAAAGGCAGAATGTGGGGGAAGGCTCAGAATAACCTAAGCCAAATCAGTAAGGGCATTCCGACGAAGATACGGTTGATTCAAGTCATGAGTTTCTTGTACATGCTCTTAGTTTCAGCTGTATCATTAGCACAAGCTACAGGGCAGGTGTAAGTGCTGACTAATAGTGATGACTGACACAGCATAGTCTTTGTTTTAAAATCTACACGTATGTGTGCCACTATATAGCATAGAACGTGTGTATTCAAGTAAGATACTGTAAC
This sequence comes from Mixophyes fleayi, assembly GCF_038048845.1. Taxonomy (NCBI): domain Eukaryota; kingdom Metazoa; phylum Chordata; class Amphibia; order Anura; family Limnodynastidae; genus Mixophyes; species Mixophyes fleayi. Next base: position 53,554,820 of record NC_134412.1, on the reverse strand, counting down.
AGATTTACTGGATTCTCTACTAACCTTGATTAACGCTGGCTTACCTGAGGTGCGGAGTCTAACGATCTCCCCGGCATTCACCAAGAACCGCCGCAAGGCGGGATGGGCTTTGCTGCCAGGAGTCGCAGGTCGCGGTCCTCAGGTTTGCCCCAAGGTGTAGTACAGTGGAGCAGGAGCAAGATGAGAGTAGTCGGACAGGCCGGTTCGGTACACAGGCAGGCAATGCAGACAGAATCAGGAAGCGGTCTCGGAGTCAATCAAACCGGGTCGGTACACGGGTCACAAGAACAGAAGCGAGGTCAGCTAGCCGGGTTGGTACAAAGAGGACAACAGAATCCAGAAGAGTGAACAAGCCGGGTCGGTACACTGGGAGTCAACACACACGAAGCAGGAACAAGGAAGGACACAGGAATCAGGAGCCAGGAACTGGCAAGTTGCTCTGACACTCTCCAAGTGTCAGAGCTAGGTTTTTTTTGCAGAGTCCCATTTGAATTCCCCGCCCTGGTGGTGATCATGTGACCGCCCTAGGTAGCGGTCACGTGTTCGCTGAACACGGAAGTGAGGCTTCCGGGTCCGACGGAGCGGCGGGGGAGCGTGGAATGGTAAGTATCGTAACAGTACCCCCTACCTTAAAGGTGGACTCCGAACACCTATACAGGTTTACAGGGAAATCTTTTATGAAAGAGTTTGAGTAGACGGGGTGCATGAAGGTCGACTGCTCTTACCCAGGAGCGTTCCTCGGGACCGTAACCTTTCCAGTCTACTAGGAATTGTACACCACCTCTGTTTTTACGGGAGTCCAAGATTTGTTTTACTTCATATTCACCCTGATTCTGAATAATAACAGGGGGAGGAGCCCTAGGAGGGGTGGAAAACTTGTTCGTAACCACTGGTTTCAGCAATGATACATGAAAAACATCTGGGATACGTAGAGATTGTGGTAAGCTTAATCTGAACGCTACTGGATTGATGATCTCTGAGATGGAAAATGGACCAATGAACCTGGGAGCAAATTTCTTGCTGGGAACCTTTAACCGAATGTTCTGTGTAGATAGCCAAGCTTTATCCCCGATAGAGAAATTAGGTCCAGCTCCTCTCTTTTTATCATAGGACTCCTTAGAACGAGAGATGGCTTTTCTGAGACTTGATTTGGTTTGTTCCCAGATATGTGCGAAGTTACGAAATAAAACGTCCACTGCTGGGACTTCAGAAGCAGTAATTTGGGAAAAGGTGGGTAATCTAGGATGACAGCCATAGAGAACGAAAAAAGGAGAATTAGAGAGAGCCTCATGGAAATGGTTATTATGGGCAAACGCAGCCCATGGAAGGAGGTCCACCCAGTTGTCTTGATTGGCAGATATGAATAGTCTTAAAAATTTCTCCAACTCCTGGTTGGTTCTCTCTGTGAGACCGTTAGACTGGGGGTGATATGCAGAGGAAAAAGCAAGCTTGATCCCAGATTTATGACAAAAGGATCTCCAGAATTTGGATATAAACTGAGATCCTCGATCGGAGACAATGTGATGAGGACAACCATGAAGGCGGAATATCTCTTTGATGAAAATATCAGCCAACGAGGAGGAAGATGGAAGACCTTTCAATGGAATGAAGTGAGCAGTTTTCGAAAAGCGGTCTGTGACCACTAGGACCACAGTACATGACTTGGAGGGAGGTAGGTCAGTGATAAAATCCATGGTGATTTGTGACCATGGGTATTCAGGAACTGGTAATGGAAGTAAATGACCATAAGGCCTCCTCCTGGGGGTTTTGTGTTGGGCACATATGGAACATGAAGACACAAACTTCCTTACATCTTCCCGTATGGAAGGCCACCAGTAATTGCGAGATAACAGGGCCCAAGTCTTGCGAATGCCAGCATGACCCGAGAAGAGGGAACGATGAGCCCATCGTAGAAGTTTGATGCGAAGAGGTGCAGAAATGAAGGTTTTGCCTGGAGGACAGCTTTTCTTGATATGGGTTGCTGCCAATAGTCCACTAGGGTCCAGAATAAATTTATTCTCCTCCAAGGGTTCCGAGTCAGCAGGATCAAATGAATGAGATAGAGCATCTGCCTTGATATTTTTAGATCCAGAACGGAAGGAAATGTTGAAGTCAAATCGGGAGAAAAATAAGGACCATCTTGCTTGTCGAGGATTTAGGCAGCGTGCCGTACGTAGATATAGCAAGTTCTTGTGATCAGTGTAGATAGTGATGGGGAACTGGGCTCCCTCTAGAAGATGCCTCCAATCAAAAAGAGCCAATTTGATGGCCAGGAGCTCCTTATCACCGATACCGTAGTTCTTTTCAGCAGGAAGAAGACGACGGGAAAAGAATCCGCATGGACGTAGTTTACCGGTAGCGTCTCGTTGAGAAACGACTGCTCCTGTACCTACGGAGGATGCGTCCACCTCTAGAATGAACGAGCCAGAACAGTCAGGTTGCTGGAGGATGGGTGCTGAGGAAAAGAAGGATTTTAAGGTAGCAAAAGCTTGGATGGCCTCTCCAGACCATATTTTGGCATTCGCAGACTTACGGGTTAAGGCAGTGATGGGAGCCACCAAAGTATAGTATCCTTTAATGAACTGGCGGTAGTAATTGGAGAATCCCAGGAACCGCTGTGTAGCCTTAAGGCCCGAGGGTTGAGGCCAATCTAGTATGGCTTTTAACTTGGTAGGATCCATTTGCAAACCAGTGCCAGAGATGATATAGCCTAAGAAGGGAACTTGCCTTTGTTCAAAGATGCACTTCTCTAATTTACAATATAGATAATTCTTCCTAATGCGGGACAGAACCTCCAAGACATGTTTGCGATGTGATACTTAGTCTTGGGAGAAGATGAGGATATCATCCAAGTAGATGACCATACATTGGTATAATAGGTCTTGAAAGAGTTCATTCATGAAGCCTTGAAAAACAGCCGGGGCATTGCATAACCCAAACGGCATGACCAAGTATTCAAAGTGACCGTCCCGGGTGTTGAAGGCTGTCTTCCACTCATCTCCATCCTTAATGCGCACCAGGTTATAGGCTCCTCTGAGGTCCAATTTAGAAAAGATGGTAGCCCCCTTTATCCGATCAAATAATTCTGAGATTAATGGTAAAGGGTACCGATTTTTTACGGTGATGGCATTAAGGCTTCGATAGTCAATACAAGGGCGGAGGCCCCCGTCCTTCTTCTTTACGAAGAAAAATCCTGCCCCAGCAGGAGAAGAGGATTTCCGGATAAAGCCTTTTCTGAGATTGTCTTGGACATAATCCTCCATGGCCTTAGATTCGGGAACGGAAAGTGGATAAACTCTGCCTCGGGGTACTGGTTTGCCAGGAATAAGATCTATATTACAGTCCAAAATTCTATGTGGAGGGAGTTTCGTGGCCTCTTGTTCACAAAAGACATCGGAAAAGGTTTGGTAGGGTTCAGGAAGCAGTGCCAAGGGTACCCTCCTGTGGTGTTTGGGACCCTCCTTGGGAACTACTTTTGATAGACAATGATTAAAGCAATGTTGTCCCCAGGATAAGATATGACCGGACTGCCAATCCACATTAGGAGAATGGAGACGGAGCCACGGAAGTCCAAGGATAACAGGATTGGTAGTTTTATGGATGACGAAGAAGGAGATACTCTCCTGATGTAGGGCTCCAATCTGAAGACGAAGAGGAGAGGTGCGTAAAAAGATAGATCCTTCAGGGATTCTTCCCTCATCGATGGCTAAAAGGGAGATAGGTTGTTCTAGGGCTAGCGTGGAGATAGAGAATTGCTTTACCAAGGCAGCCGAAATTAAATTCCCAGCTGCTCTGGAGTCAAGGAGTGCGGATTGAGAAAAGGTATGTTGTCCAGACTGTAAAGAAATGGGAATAGTGACACAATCATTATTATAAGGAACTGAGGGAGAAGAAATAAGGAGGCCTAACGACACAGTTCCTGAACACGTTAGGCCCTGTCGTTTCCCGGACGTTTGGGACAAGAGTTCAGAAGATGCCCGCTCTCTCCACAATATAAACATAACTTGTTTCGAAATCTTCTCTCTCTCTCTTCGGCTGATAGACAAGTCCTTTCCAATTGCATCGGTTCCTCGGGTGGAAGAACAGGTGTTTGGAAATTGGGGGCTAGACGAATCATACTGCGTCGGGACTGTTCCTTCTCAGAACTACGCTCCTTTAAACGTAAGTCGATATTAACGCAGAGGGAGATGAGATCGTCTAAAGATGCAGGGAGTTCCTGAGACACCAGCTTGTCTTTAATCCGATCTGAAAGACCCTGCCAGAATGTAGCTACAAGAGCGGAGCAGGAGCAAGATAAGAGTAGTCGGACAGTCTGGTTCGGTACACAGGCAAGCAATGCAGACAGAATCAGGAAGCGGTCTCAGAGTCAATCAAACCGGGTCGGTACACGGGTCACAAGAACAGAAGCGAGGTCAGCTAGCCGGGTCGGTACACAGAGGACAACGGAATCCAGAAGAGTGAACAAGCCGGGTCGGTACACTGGGAGTCAACACACTTGAAGCAGGAACAAGGAAGGACACAGGAATCAGGAGCCAGGAACTGGTAAGTTGCTCTGACACTCTCCAAGCTTTAGAGCTAGGTTTTTATGCAGAGTCCCATTTGAATTCCCCGCCCTGGTGGTGATCATGTGACCGCCCTAGGTAGCGGTCACGTGATCGCTGAACCCGGAAGTGTGGCTTCCGGGTCCGACGGAGTGACGGGGGAGCGTGGAATGGTAAGTATCGTAACAGATACACTATAAAAACAAATTTTATAAAATGTACTAGAAAGTAGTAAATGACTGATTGCTAGAATGGTTGCTATAATTGGTTGCTTTGGGCAACAACTTCATTTTTCCTTTTTTAGGTGGTTTGATAAATCTACCTCCAAGTTCATATTTTATAACACTTGTCAGAACATTCTCTACTCATATATACTAATTCATAGTTTGTAAGGGCATCATTAATGCTTTCTTTCCTTAAGCCCATTAATGACCAGAGATTACAAATCAAACATTTTAGTGAGTCTGGGCTTTTTTAACAATGAAAGAATAAATAATTCATGTGAGGATACAGGGTTTTTTGAACCGCAGTTCACTAGGTTACCCAGCCCCTCTTAAGTTCAGAAATCACACAAGCAAGGAGGAGAACAAAATATACAACGCTATCTTTAATTTTCTTACAGTAAAGCAACAGAATATAAAACAGCACACTTTAAACAATAGCTCAGCGGATCACCAGTGACAATAGGAGTCCAGCAAGGTTCCCCACCCACCTTAGCACGCAAATGTTCCACACTCAAAAGAGTCTGTCAACAGAAGGTCCAGCCAGTCTTGGTATATTGCTGTTCCCGGCTGCTTGGCCAACTCTCCACCAGCATGGTGAGGATCTGTGTAACAGTTTCCCCACTCCTGTGGACACACCAATTTACCCAAAATCTGGTCAGTATCTCCTGATGGAGTGAGATGATGACAGGTCCCAAGATGGGGCAACAGCCTGCTTCCCCAAGTACAGCACAGCGATGAACACTACTTGTAGAGTACAGAAACTCAACACCTGTCAGCCCCACACCTTCCAGGAATCAGTCCTCAGAAGGAAAACCTCCTCCCCCACTGGAGTGGTTCCTTATTCCATGGTCAAACTTCCATGAAGTTTTCCCCTCCCCGGGCAATCCCCAGGTGTCTCCTTCTTAAACATTGGTAGGTGCTGGGCCAAGGGGTTGGAGTGGGAGTGGTCACATTTTAAATGCTTGTGCGCTTAGCTTATCACCCGCCTCATCCCACATCACATTTCCTCCACATATTTTAATACTGGCTGTTTATGACTTGGAAACATCTCTTCCCACCTTTTCCTTGTCCCTTGGACAAGATCTCCTTGGAACTGGGTTCCCTGATCTGTGACTACCTCCTGAGGGTGTCCAACCTAGCTGAAGATGACCACCAGGGAATGGACTACATGCTCTGCATCTATGAATGACTAAAGCAGTTTGCATGGGAACAGGGGAGTGAATGTAATTGTTGATTGAGAGGGAGACGTTAAGTTTGTGGAAGCTTTGAATTAGATTTGTAGGCCATCCGCACTCTTTGTTTTATGTTCATCTGAATTTATTTTGTCTTTATTGTGGGCCTGAGTCCCCTTGAATGCAATTTGGACGTACATCCATATTCAAGTACAAACGGATCTCAAGAAATGTTTCCATTTCAATATGGGTATAAGTACATTTTGGCTACACTCTAACATTCTGTATGCAAGATAGAACACACTCTGGAATACGCATATTGCATATGAATATGCAATTGTGAGTACACTGGTCAAGTTCCAATAAACAGTCTTGTAACGATATCTATATTGTATAAACGATGCAGAGATGGATTGGGTGCCCAGCCCCCACTATACTTGCGGTTAACTTGGGGCTGACGTCTATTAAGTCCCAATCCTAATAGGTAGGTAGATTCTCAAACTGGCCGTGGTAGGCAGAAAATGAAAAGAAGTCCTTCGCAATGTAACAATGGCATGTGTTCCACCTTGAAACGCACTTTACTTCCTGTTTCCTGTCTGACGTTGAATGTTGTCCCGACCGCTTTCGGCACTCTTGTGACTCTTTCAAGGGATGTCTGAGGATACTGTCTTATATAGCTCATTGGGCAAGTCTGATTGATCAGCCAATTCGTTATATGTAACTAGTAGTGAAACATCTTAATACATAATAATGTCTTTTTGCAAAATTAATATCTCAGTGGTTACTGACAATTGAAACATAATAAAGAAAGGGGAAGGTAGCAGTTCAATATAAGGAATACAGAATAAATAACAAGATATAGTGAAAATTGGTGAAAAATAATATTGAGTAAAAATAAAAATAAAAATAAATGATTAGAATAATTCAAATGCGAATGGAATGAAATAAAAAATGATATAGAAGTGGAAAAATAATAAATAAAAAATCTGGTCCTCTGGCGATGCTACTTTGACAATGTCATCTTCATATGGAGAGGTGAAGAATCTTCACTACAAAGCTTCATTGCAGACCTTAACCAAGATTCACACAACCCTAAATTCAGTACTAAATATAGCCAAAAATAAATTGAATTTCTCGATTTATACTTTTATCTTGAAAACTTCCAACTTAAGACCAAGACATATAACAAACCAGTAGATGTGAACAGCTTTATTTTAGTCACCAGTAACCATCACCCTCAATGGGTGTCCTCAATGGCTATCCAACATTCCATTTGGGCATTTTAGGCAAATTAGAAGAAATTGCTTGATATTACCACCATTTGTACCAACACATTGCTTTCCATGTATTTGTGTTTAGTGCTGGTTCTTTAATCTTTAGTTTGTATTATCAAATGCAGGTTTGGATCTCCTTGCTTTTATTGTACCTATCTGATTCACAGATTGTATACCTTTGGTTAGTGCGCAGTTCTTTCTATTGTATCATGGTAGAGTAGACCCAGAGCATTAAAAAAGGCATCGACGACCCTTAACCTTATCTCCTATAATGTCAAGGGCCTCAACTCCCCCCAGAAGCGAGCTAAACTCCATTCCTCTCTTAAATCTCTTAAAGGAGACCTGATATTCCTACAAGAAACTCATTTTATCCAGCATCTCCACCCCGAGCTTCGCTCCAGAAAATTTCCTTTGACATTTCATGCATGTGACCCTAGGCAGAAAAAGCGAGGTGTAGCAATTCTGTTTGCATGCCATTTAAATTTTGAACTACATGACTCTCACAAAGATAAGGAAGGTAGATTCCTGATCCTCATAGGCACTCTGAATAATCTCCCCTGTACTCTAGTGAACCTCTATGCACCCAATACCGGCCAGCATAGGTTCTTCAAAAAACTGGGTTCTTTGTTAGCACGTGTTCGCCAAGGTGAACTTATGGTCGCTGGAGACTTCAATGCAGTCCTAGCCCCGACTATAGACCGTTCCACAAGCCCCTCCTCTTCTCCCTCGAGGAGAGATGCCCACATCACAGCTGCCTTGCAGGCTTTTCTAAAACTCCATAATTTATATGACTCATGGAGAGTATTGGACCCTCTGGCCAGGGACTATACCTTCTTTTCTCCTCCCCATAATACCTACTCCCGGATTGAAATGATCCTGCTCAGCCATGACCTCACTCTTAAACTTTGCTCTTCCCAAATTTTCCCTGTTACCTGGTCAGACCATGCCCCTGTCTCTGCTGTACTCACTTCCCTTGCTCACCGCCCTCCTAGAGCAACCTGGAGAATCAACGAATCGCTCCTACATGATAAAGAAACCATAACCCACCTAAATTCTCTTCTCTCTGAATACTTGGAGATGAACGACACCCCTGAGATCTCTCCTATGACTCTCTGGGACGCCCATAAGGCTGTAATACGGGGTCATCTTATTGCCTTGGCGGCTCGGACTAAGCGTTTCCGTTTGGCTAAAACTATCCAATTGACGGACTCGCTGAGAGCCTTAGAGCAACGCCACAAATTGAACCCTGATCCCTTGGTTCTCCAGGAAATTGCTTCTGTCCGTGGTGAATTAAATCTCCTGCTGTCTCACCAAGTTGCCAACAAACTGAAGTGGCTTAATCAGCGTTACTACGAAAAGGGCGATAAGGCTGATAGATTGCTGGCCACCAAACTTAGAGCTAGGATAGCGGCCCGGAATCTCCTGGCTATCAGGGACTCCGATGGAACCTTACACTATGATCCTCAGCGGATACGAGCTGCCTTCCAATCCTATTACACTAAACTTTATAACCTGCCCCAACCGTCTGATCCCTTAGTCTCCCAACAACACTCGCAGTTGATTGAATCTTTTCTTTCCTCTGCTAAGCTTCCGAAACTCTCCCCACAGGCTAGTACTCTTCTGGGGGCTGAGATTACTAGTGATGAAATTGTACAAACCATAAAGTCGCAGAAAGCAGGAAAGGCCCCGGGGCCAGACGGCTTTACCGCTGTGTACTATAAGAAGTTTGCTGGCCTCCTGGTCCCCCGTTTGCACACCCTATTCAATTCAATCCTGACGGGGGGTTCCTGGTCTAGGGATTCCTTGGAGGCCCGGATCTCCGTCATTTATAAAGAGGGTAAGGATGTGCATGACTGTGCCAGCTATCGCCCTATCTCTCTGCTTAATATAGATGTCAAATTATATGCAAAAATTTTGGCCAATAGACTAAATTCAGTCCTTCCCTCCCTTATACATTATGACCAAGTTGGCTTTATACCGGGGCGTCAGGCCAGAGACAACACCAGGAGAGTCGTTGATCTGATTCATATCATTAATACTAAGAAGACCCCAGCCATTGTTCTCTCCCTTGATGCCGAGAAGGCTTTTGACAGGATCTCCTGGAGCTTTATGTCCCAGGCGTTGTCGGCGTTCGGGATTTCGGGCAACCTCCTCACGGGTATTCAAGCCTTATATTCCCGACCCTCCACAAGAGTCATGATCAACGGTTCTCCCTCTGACCTTATCGCCATATGTAACGGCACACGCCAGGGATGCCCCCTGTCTCCTCTCATCTTTGCCCTTGTTATAGAACCCCTTGCGGCCTCAATCCGGGCCTGCCCAAACATACAGGGTGTGCGACGGGGAAGCTGGAGAGTAAGCTCTCTCTCTTTGCGGACGATGTCCTTCTGACTCTCCTGCAACCTGAGAAGTCTCTCCCTGGACTCTTTAGCATACTACATCATTATGGGCACCTCTCAGGCTATAAGATCAATATCACAAAATCGGAAGCTCTCCTTCTTAATATTCCCTCCCCTGAAGGACTGGTACTCACCTCCCGCTTTAACTTTCAGTGGCAGAGAAAGAAAATTAAATACTTAGGTATCTTCATTACCGACTCCTATGACTCCCTCTACCGAGAGAACTACCCGGCCCTCTTTGCTAAGATCAAATCTGAATTGCTCTCCTGGCGCTCACTGATCATTTCGTGGCTGGGCAGGATCGTCTCTGTCAAAATGAACCTCCTTCCTAAGCTCCTCTATTATTTCCAGACCCTTCCTGTCCGAGTTCCCCTTTCGGATCTGGCATCTATCCAAAAATGTCTCTCAAGGTTTATCTGGAACGGTCGGTCTCCCAGGATTAAGTTGGCTCTCTTAAAGAGACCCACCAGAGGGGGTGGTAGGGGTTTTCCGGATTTGAAAATTTACTATTGGGCGGTTCATCTGAGCCAGATCGTAGCCTCCTTTGCCCTCCCTCCGCGGCACTGTCGTGGGTTGACATCGAATCTGATCTTAATTTTCCAATTTTGTCCTGTATATGGGGTCTCACAAAACAAACTAGATCTCCCCTCACTTCCCAATGCCCTACCCTCCTATTCTCAGCTGCAATATGGGAGACCTGCCGACCCCATCTCAAGATACCAGTGTCCTCTCTTACTGTCCTACCTCTTTGGGGTAACCCTGCCTTCTCTCCTGGGCTCTCCTCCACCTTCTATGGTCCCTGGGTCACTGCAGGAATTCGATTTGTTGGAGACCTACTATCTCAGGGGGCCTTTATCTCCTGGGATGGCCTACGCTCTAAATATCCAAGTCTCCATCCTTAATTCTACGAGTATTTCCAATTACGACACTTTGTGGGCTCTCTCCTCAGGGGGGCTCCTCTCCCCCCTCTTAGGTCTCCCTTTGAATCTCTATGTCTCTCCTCACCCTTGGGTAGGGGCATGATCTCCTCTATCTACAGCCTGATTCTCAATGTACTCCTGCCCCCGGGGGGTAGGCATGAGAGGGAGTGGGAGAGAGATCTGGGCCCCCCCTGAGGAGGACTATTGGGAAACCATAAGGGACCAAGTTGCCACCAGCTCTATTTCCACTTTGGTGAAGGAGAATGCATATAAAATATACTATAGATGGTACTATACACCTGATAAACTCACTAAAATGTTCCCCTCTAGCTCTCCATTATGTTGGCGGGGTTGTGGCCAGATGGGCTCCTTTTTACATATTTGGTGGTCCTGTCCTAAAATATCCTCCTTTTGGGATCGGGTTAGGACCCTCCTCTCCTCCCTCCTCCCATGCCCCGTCCGGAAAGACCCATGGTCTTTTCTTCTCTGTTACCCTCTGATTGAGGATGATAGAGAGTCTGCAAAAGTGGCCTCCCATGTCCTGGCTGCTGCGCGATGCCTAGTAGCTAAGTCTTGGAAACAAGCTGAACCCCCCACTATGGCGTCCCTGCGATCTTATATCTGGTTCATTGCCCGGATGGAAAAGATTACATACCACCTGCATGATAAGGATGATAAATTTCACCAGGTTTGGGCTCCTTGGCTTTACTTATAACCCCTTACCTCCTGTACCAACTCCTTCCTCCTAAAAAGACTCCCTACGTTCATAAGTGGCCTGACTCTTGGCTTTTGATGATGCTTCCCTTCCCAGAGAATCTAAGTAGCAATCTCTATTGAAACGCTTAGTGCCCCTTTTCTAGTTATTTGTTTCTCCTCCTAGAAGAGAAAGATAGGGACAAGGAACTGAACGTATAATTAGGAAGTGTGTCCTCTTTTTCTTTCAGTCTCGGTGGCGACCAGTGCCCCCCCCTCCCCCTCCCCCCCCCCTCCCACATTATATTGTTATAAAATGTTATAGTTTCTTGAGTGTTCTGGATAACAATTGTATACTTACCTGTCTGTTTATTAACAACATCTGGCTATGTTATATATTCCCGTCTCAAATATTTTTAGCTTCTTTGACATATGCCCATGACAGGTTCTGCTCTCTGTCTTTGTCTTTTACCAATCAATGTATTAATTGTTGATTCTTATCTGTATATGTTGGCTATTTTTCAAAATAAAAAGTAAAAAAAAAAAAAAAAAGGCATCGACTGCAAGGAAGGGCTTGTGGGGGCAAGACTGAATGCCCAGGACTGAGGGACACTATTAAAGTTATTTTATCATTTACCAATAATCAATGTCTATGGAATATGTGTGGTTCCAAAGCACAAAGCGATTTATTAGCAAAAGCAAAATAATAACAATTAAATAAATAAGTACAGCCGATACATATGATGTGCCCTGCTGCGCACTGCTGGATCCAGCATACAGTCTTTCAATCTTGAATCTGTGGTCAAAGAGACTGCATGCTGGTCCCAGAGCCCCTGCTTATATACACTCAGTGATACAGTGAAAGCAATACAGATAGTTTGGCATGTTACCATAGGTTCAGGCTTCAGGAAGCTCCAGTGTAATGCAAGTCATTGGCCAGTTCAAACGATGCCATCCAAGAGTGGGTGTCAGCTCTCCAGAAGATGCATACTAATCTTCCTGCCAAGAACTAGTTCAAACTGGTCTATTTACATTACACAGACAATACCATTCTGATCATTTATTCCCTAAAATTCATATCTAGCATACACAAGGCGTGATCCTTTAGGCGATTGAACCGGATTGAATCTGCAGATAAATAGTAGAGATGGTCACTGTGTTTTGGTTTTGTATTCGGTTTTGGATCTGGATTACCTTCGTGTTTTGGTTTTGCAAAACCACCCTTGCGTGTTTTGGTTTTGGTTTTGGTTTTGTTTGGTTTTGTTTTGCTATTTTTGAAAAAAGTACAAATTTTTTTGGTCTAAAATAACCTAATTTAGTGCGCCACCAGTTTCTTAGATAAGTGAGGTAATTCTAAAGCTAATAAATTATGAAAAAAACAGTTTAATCCCTGGTAGGCCGTCCTTAATTCGAACACTTGTCTGCAAATTATACAGACAAACCTGGTTGTCTACCTCCTCCATCTTTGATTATTGGCAATGTAGTCATCGTCTTTGGGTGTATATTACACCCTCCACTTGTAGTTGAATATAAAAAAGCAGCCTGCACAGACTGTGGAACTAGAAAGTAAAATTAAATGGACCACGGTAGTTTGGTGGCTACTGTGTAGTTTGAAATCGCCTTGCCCAGATGATGTACTGGGAACACTAACATCAGGACTGGTGACAGAACCTGGTTGCTCATTCTGATCATATGTGGACTGCTTTGAATCCATTCTGAGTGCAAAGCACTTGTAGTGGTAAAAATTATTTGGTAAGATACTGCTGACAAATATGACTTTTGACAGCCAGAAATATTTATGCACAATTATGGGGGACACCCCAAAAGCACCGGGAGTGCTAAAACTTATTTGGTAGATACTGCTGACAGATATGACTTTTGACAGCCAGAAATATTTATGCACAATTATAGGGGACACCCCAAAAGCACTGGGGAGTGCCAAATATTACAAAAATAAAATAAACCTCTATCCTCCTGTCTTCTCTAGAGATTTTTGTTACAGCAATTGGAATAAGAATATTGTATTCTCTGTCCCTGCTCTAATCGGCATGTGACTACACCCTGCTCTCTCCCTCTGTCAAATGGCGATGGATTGCTGTGGAGGCGTGTATTTATAATCTTGAAGTATCGCGATAACCGAACCACGAGATCCGATGACGTCACGATGACGTTCGGCCTCGATTTGCATTCGGAGCAGGCGGGAGAGTACCGAGCTGCTCAGCTCGGTACTCGGATACCCAAAGTTCGGATGGGTTCGGTTCTCGGGGAACCGGACCCGCCCATCTCTAATAAATAGGGGCTAAGAATGATACCAGGCATGATATGTTTCCTGTGACCTGAACCATAGATCTCACTAACGTGTACATAACATTATAATATTTCACCATAAACTCTGCTACATTTCTTCATAAATGACTGTGGATTGGATCTATAATAAATATGAAATATATATAAGTGAAAGTGTAAGTGTATGCGTGTGTTATTTATCGTGCAAGTGCGTCATGACACATGGTATACTGATCGCAAATGCACAGTAAAACAATATTAATCAATATACTTTCTTTCATCCAATTATTCGACTTTGACAGTCACCCTGGAGAAGTGAGATTATTGTGCCAACCCTGTGTTGTTCTGAGCCTGAAGAACGAGGTCTTAAATGTAAATAAAGCTTACAACTTTCTTGAAAATTATGAAATAAAGCTCTATCCCCAGAGAATCAATCCGGCAGATTCAATTTGGGTTCCGCAGCGGGTGAGGACTGCTGAGTCTGCGAAGTTCTGGAGGCTTCTTCCTGAGCAGACAACCGGTGTGATAGGCCTTGGACCATCTGTGACAAGGTCTGGACCTGGTCTGCCAGAACCTGAGCTGGAGAGGGGTTCGTCGTGCTGTCATCCATGAAGTGACTTCCTTAAAAAAAATCTTCACGGCCGGTTATAATATTATGTCATAGTAGATAAGCATTTAGAACCAAGCTAATAGAGGTCTTCAACTTTAGCAGCCGCTTTTCCCATAGAACTTTTGTTGTTTGGAGGTACTCAGATGCCCACAGAACTCAGGCTCTAGGGTAGTAAAGGCTTATCAGTATAACCGCGGTACAGGATGGAGGTAATTGGAATACTGAAGGCAGATATCAGGGACAGGCCAGGGTCTAGGGTCAGAAACAAGCAAGTTAGGTCATGGAACAGGCCAGAGGTCGGCGCAGGCAGCAAACAGAGAAATCCAGGAAAAAGGTCAAAGGGTCACAAGCGAAGAAGCAGAGCCCAATATACAATCCAACGGTAACAACTAAGGACAGGGAAAGTTTCCAAACAGCAGGTCAACAATCTGTGCAGATTAATAATCAGGGAGACTAAGCCCTCCCTTCCTTAAATAGTTACATGTGCTAATCACAAAACAGAAACACAGGCTTGACAATCAGCCTCAGCAGGCTGCTTATTATCACTTTAGGAGCTGGAGATGTGTAAGGACATTAGCTTCTCTATGACAACCAGGTAATAGGCTCTTCCTATCCTATAACTGAAATACAGTTTTAATCTAAAGTAGGGAACCAGTACCCCAGGTGCAACCTAAATATATACATATTATTTACTTGTGTGCGCTTCCGGCTGTAGATCATGCTGGAGCACGGCGCTGTCTGCAGGGAGCGTTCCGACCGTTGGCTCGTGACAACATGTAAAGTGTGCACCACAAATATGGTGCATTTATGTGTTTATTCTGAGTTGCATGCATTTTAAGATATGTGTGACTCTGCATAGTGCGTAAAAAGCATCTGCATAAATACACGCTTATAGTTGCCAGGTGTTATTGGAATTAGTAGTGTCATTTTAAACCCCAAGCTAGGGCTTTCGGTGCTTTTTCTTGCACTGAGGAAGCTAGGACTGTATCCCACTACAAAATGGGAGACCTTACACTGTTGGTTTCCATTTTATAGTGTGACCAGCGTAGCATATCATAGCCTGGTGCTAGTTGCGGTTTTTGTGGGGGGGGGGGGGAATCAGGCCGTTCGTGCACCCACATTAGCCGCAAAGGTCCATGCTGATGATTTAAAGTCAATACATTAAACTTCATATTGTGCTTCCCCAATATAAGAAGTGGGGTAAAGAAGGACAAACAATGTCTAGTGATAGTGAAAAGTGCAAATTGTTTTTTATGATGCCAATGTATTGAGATAGCTGTTGGCGTTAATAAAAAGTGAAGTTTTTCTCTTTTTTCCAACAGTCAATGCATTGCAAAAAATACACTAGTTATGGTAGAAAGCAATGTATTGCCAATATATTTTAACAGACTGACAAGTAAAAAAATAACGGCTTTGGTATTTATTACATTACTGAATAAATTAAGGAGGAGGAGTGAATATATGGCCAATTTGTATAATGGAAAAAACCTACACAAATGTTTTGGATTCCTGTAGATTGTGAGTCACTGTAGAGCTTACTATAGATCTTACTTGTAGGAAGTACAGTTAAGAATAGGCAAATTTGACAATGCTGCTATGTGTCAAATGTACACAGAACATAAATAAAAATTTACTGTAATATGATTTTAAAGGACAAAAACAGGTATATATTACCTTTAACAGTTACTGCAGGAACTATTATTAAAGATTAGATTAGCTTAGTGTGCAGTTTGTGAGGGCAATCTAAGTTTGTGATCTGTGGAAGAGTAGTGTTAGTAACTGCTTTGACTAACTTTGGCCAGTTAATTCACACTTTCAGACAAGGCAATAAAAATATATAGATAAGACAGAATATTCAGTTATATGTCTATTCTGATTGGATACATGACTCTGACAAGGGGCAAGACTTTGGGTATGCAGAAACAGGACCAAAGTATTAAATATCACTGTAAGGTCCTTTCTGAATAGGAACTTCCGCCATCGATCAGAGGACATGCAATCTCCAGTAATATAACATTATTCCTACTTCCATTGCTGGACATCTTCTTGAGCACAGAAGAATAAGGAGTTCCATCCAGAATTGGTGTAATAGAAAATGGACCGTCCCTTTGCAAGGATAATAATGATCTTTAACCTGAAAGTTAAGTAAAACCACTTAATATTTATCTATTGCTGATTTCAATGTAACACCCCTTCTGCTGTTATTATTCACACCTCCTGGTGGCTGAATGTGTGGCCTCAGAAATAGGACTCAGAGAAAAGACACAGGAAACTGCTGCTAAGCAACAAAAAGTTTGGATTGGCTAATCACAACACAAGCAATGGAGAAAGGCAGTTGAGGGTGGTACTTGGGAGAAGAGGCAATTGAGGGGGTCAGCAGTCAGGGTAGTGATTGAGGTGGCCCCAGAGCAATAAGAGAACTGATTGGTATTTCACAGAACTGATGCCTACATAACTGAACCCAGTACTAAAGAAGCTTGAGTAGCCACTGTTGACTGAAATAAATACGCGCTGAGGCATTATTTTAAAGGTAAACACTGCTCAGAAAAACAAATGTATGCTGAGGCACCATTTTAAAAGTAAGCAATGTTGAGATAACCAAATGTGCGTTGAAGCACCATATTAAAAGTAATGACTACTGCATACCTCCCAACATTTAGAGTCCCGAAAGTGGGACAAATAAGCCACGCCCCCGTTCAGTCCAATCTCCGCTCCACCTATCTCCATGGTAACACCACAGAGTTCTGACTTGTGGATAGCAGGGGTCACTCTTGTGTTCTGCGCATGCGCTGTATGGGAACTGGACGGTGATTGGGACGTCACAGTAAGTCAGTTTTGGAGTGCATACCTCCCAACTGTCCTGATTCCAGTTGGATAGTCCCACTGAAACCGGGACTGTCCCGCTCGAATCGGAACTGAGATAAATATGCGCTGAAGTGCAATTTTAAAGTAAATTGTTACAGAGAGTCAGATTACAGAGATAGTGAGGACAGCTGGGAGGTACATTGTGAGAGAAGGTGTTAGAGATGCGTATGTACTTATGGAGTACTTGCTGATATTAGGGAGATGTCTAACCTGACAGCATCCCTGTGAAAACAGTAGGAAGTGAGAGGATGAGACTGGATGAGTAAAAGTAAAAGTGTGTTGCAACCTGCATAATGTGGATGCAGGAGAGATAGTGAAACAGCGCACAATGTGCCTGCAGACTGGGAAGTAGGAAGAGGCTGAATTGAGAGTAGAAGTAATGTGCGGGAGGAGTAAAGAGTTTAAGTGTATGGTTATTGACCACCCCAACCTCCAAAGTGCTTACTGTAACCATTAAGACACATCCTATAATGGTCAGTGATAAGAATTATATAGTGCATCTACCAATCAAAATGCTCCATAAGAGCCAAGGCCCCGAAGCCAGATTCGGTTGTTGTGTGATCACACTCAAACTACATGTCAGGCTGTTCAGAGGCATCCATAGCAACCAAGCAGCCAGTAGTCTGTGCCCACTACTCCTTACACTGTGTATTATCTTATATTGTACATCTGTGCGATTAGGTTGATTTTTTGCTATTGTTTGCAGGAAAAAGTGAATAATAAATTGTCACTCTGAATCTACCTTTATCTAATTTCTATGGACCACAGGTTATATTTTTAAACTTTTTTATAGAGTCATCCTGAAGTGTCCTTTAACCACATCCCAAGAATCAAAGGTTAAATGAAGAAACTGGCAACTGCTTACTTTGGTCAGTGAAGTCATGGCTTCATAACTTGTCTTTTGTGATGTTTTGTGATCATTATAAAACAGTTTAACATGGAGTATAATTGTTATTCTTCTGTGGCTCACCAAGGAAGTCCCTTAAGGGAAAGTTTCAGGTGTGAAACATATTTTTTATTTACATAGACCATTCGAAAACTTTCATAAACCTTCATCAGTCAGTGTGTATGTGCCATAACACAAAGTCATAATTTAAAAAGTGGAAAATAAATATGAGGAAGTTTGTATTTTGGGGGTAGAAATAGTCTTTTGGCATAATGGACTAATACGTGCCAAAAAGTAAGTGTGGTGAGGCTAAATGTACAATGGAAATATATTGTTTCCTAATAATTAATTTTTTACTTTTTAGAAAAAAGTCATATTCAAAGAATTACAAACAAACGAAAACAAAATTGCACTGGGAACTGCCCTGAGTAAGCAATAAAAGACCTGAACTTTGGGCTTTAGAATGTGACTATTACCTGTTTCACTTCAGACTAACATATTAATATTTATATATAAATATTTACTTACTGAAACTTGTTGATCCATTGAATCAGCAGATCTGCCCGTAAGAAAGCAGCGGTCTGACCAAGAGAAAGGTCCTGACTGTCACGATGTTGAGCCAGTTACCTCATATCAGAATCAAGTCCTTCTAAATGCTGTGGCTGGCGTGGTTTGAGGTCACTAAAGCCCCTCCCCTGTGAACATTCGCATGAGGCATTACTAAAGTATTAACACCTGGGCCTATACTTTTTATACTGCTATGTATTTAAATTTGTTGCACCATATATGCTTTTCAAACAATAGTGAACTACTGTCATTTGTTTTTTGGTGTTCCATCATGCTTACCTTCCAACATTGTCCTGGTGCAAATATACCCTCTGGCATACACTTAGCAAGGAGTGTGGTCACACCAAGTTGGTTGATGGTCACTGTCCCCGGCGCGGGCTGGGAGACTTCAGGCGGGGGGCACACAGGCGGCCGCATCTCATTACACGGGATGACGCGGCCGCATCCGTATCATGTGATGCGGCCGCCTGTGCTCTGACGCGGCCGCATCTGATGTTATCAGATGCGGCCGCAGGTAAAAAACCAGGGAACTTGTATCGGGAGGTGGCCGGCCCTAAAAGCGGAAATTCTGAGCGGCCCGATGCCCCCCTGCCTCCCGGCCCAGCCCGCCCTGACTGTTAGATCTCTGTAGCTTATTTATCACCTTCAACGTAGTGATTGTAAAACATGATGGTAACCTTCATGCACACTTTACATTTTCTCAAGACAGGTGACAGCAAGACATATGGGGGCATATTCAATTAACAGCGAACTTCTTCCGAACATCGTAACTGTGCACATTTTACTGGTACCACAGTACCTCATCAACACAGATTTCTCCTCACACCACTATTGTGGTGAAGAGAAATATGTGATCTTACATGGCCGCGGAGTGCCCTCTCGACCGTTTTGGAGGCACTCTGTGGCTAATTGAATATGCCCCATGGAGTAGATTACAAACGTAGAGTGAAATCAAGCTGGTCTGCTCATTTCTCTTTCCTTTTAATTTCTTTAAATTTGTCAATAGCAAAGCATAAGGTTGCTCTGTTGTAAGTGCAACAGCTGGCAAGAACTGGAACTAAGCATATTGGAATATAGAATTTTTTTAATGCAGGACTGTTTAAATTATTTTCAAAATGTTTTACAAAAAGGAAAGGCAATTGTTAATTAGATGATTGCAAATGTAGCTTCTTCCACTTGAACCCAGTGATGCCCATGTAGTTAACAAGTACCAAAAAAATGTTTTCTTCATGTAAATAAGTTTAAAAAACAAAATTTTCTATAACATATATTATCTATATTCTAAATATTCTGTACCCCTAATGCTTTTTTCTATCCTAAGCATTAAAAACAATAAAATATTCATTAAAATAATAATATATAAAATGATTGTACATTCCCTTGTCTAGATCAAAGTTAATGTAATATCTTTCTTCTCTCTCTTGCTGGATCAACATATGGCCAGAACTTTAAATAATATTTACATTTACTTACATCGAATAGGCCTATACATTACATAGGTTGATGTCAGTTCCAAGGACCAGAAAGTTATCTTGCACTCTGAAATATTCCAGGTAGACAAAGAGATGCACTTGTGCACATAAAGAAGTTTTTGAGCTTTGTAAATGACCCTCACTGAGGTGCCGCGGTAGGTTGCAGACAAATGTAAATCAAAACAATATTATATGTAGGATAAGTGTAAGCACAAACAATAGTCACCATCAGAACTAGTAAACCTGAAAAAAATAGATGGCAGTTTATATGCGATACATTTAAATATACCAACATTTTTCTATAAACAATATTTTCTCCCTCCAACACCTTTTTCACCCTAACCCAGTGGATCCCAAACTTTTTCAGTTCAAGGCACTCTTAGGTCTCTATAATTTTTTTCAAGGCACCCCTAAGCCAAAATCATTACCAAGTAGTCCCCCACCTTGCTTACCACAGGCTCTGGCTGAGGCACCCCTGTGAGATTGCAGAGGCACCCCAGAGAGCCTAGGTGCAGAGTTTGGGAACCACTGCCCTAGCCTGTTGCCGGGATCAACAAATTAACAGAACTGAAACACTGAAAAAAAATATTTAAAGGTCTAGGAGTTGTATAAAGTAATTGTAAAAATTGGTATCCAAGTCACGCGTGCATATTAGGGAATAAAGCATAGCGTTTATTATATCTATAATCAGGGCCGCCTTCAGAAAAAAATCGGGCCCAGTACGGCCCCCCCCCATGAGCAGGCCCCCACCCATGAGTGCCCCCCCCCCATGAGCAACACATACTTACCTGGGGCCCGCCGCTGGTCTCCGCTATTCTGTCTTCAGCCTGGCTGTCACCGTGACAGCCAGGCACCAGGATCCGATCGCAGGGGTGGAGGAATCATTCCCCCTGCGATCATGTGCTCTGCCTGTGACAGATCACATGATCGCAGGGGGAATGATTCCTCCACCCCTGCAATCGGATCCTGGTGCCTGGCTGTCACGGTGACAGCCAGGCTGAAGACAGAATAGCGGAGACCAGCGGCGGGCCCCAGGTAAGTATTTGCTGAGCTGTTGTACCGGGCCCCCTGGTGAGCCCGGGCCCGGTACAACAGTACCCCCAGTACCCCCCGTTTGGCGGCCCTGTCTATAATCTATTTATATATAAGTGAAACAAATCAAAGCAAAGAGAGAGTAAAGGTCTGCATGAAGTAAAACTATTTTTCATTCTATTTTAAAAATATCTCAAGTAACTTTAATTTTATGTATTTGTCCAATACTTCAATTATAGCAGTTTCCTAATAAAAATGAATGGATGACACTTGGCTTAAGAAATAGAGATTCCCAAACTATTTGAGCTGGTTAAAAAAAAAAAATTGAACGGTCTTGGTTTAACAAACTTGAACTTTTAAAAATATTGACATTTATTATTAGTTCAAACACCATGGTGTGTATTTTATATCTGCTAAGTTGTTAACTTAAATTCAAACTCACATTTTGAGATTTAAGCTTGCATTTCCAGTTAAAAGAAACAATAAAATGAATGGGTTCGAGAAAGTTTGGGTTGGTTCGAAAATGTTCAAATTTCTTCTAGCTTAAATGGCTACATTTTATGCTATTTTGTTTTCTCACAAGGATAAATTATAAACATACCTCTAACAGTAGTTATTTAAGCTCAAAGCAAACCTGATTTGCATGCGGGCGGCAGTTGGAGAAGGCTGCACGTTAGATCAGCTCTGTGTCTTTCCTCCCACACAATTATCTGTCCACAATTATAAAACATCTAAAAACTTGTGAAGACAGTGGGAAATTATTGTGGGGGTACAAAGGAGTGTCATCATCACTCCAAAGACAAGGCCATACCATCTATCCCTGGCTTATCTGCATCAACTGACCTACTGTGTACCGAACCCCGGTTTGTCAGTTGGCCCTTCTCCTGCTGAATCCCTGGCTTATCTGCATCAACTGGTCTACTGTGTACCGACCCAGCTTGTCAGTTAACCCTTCTCCTGCTGAATCCCTGGCTTATCTGCATCAACTGATCTACTGTGTACCGACCCGGCTTTTCAGTTAACCCTTCTCCTGCTGAATCCCTGGCTTATCTACATCAACTGATCTACTGTGTACCGACCCGGCTTGTCAATTAACCCTTCTCCTGCTGAGTAGCTGGCTTATCTGTATCAACTGATCTACTGTGTACCGAACCCCGGTTTGTCAGTTGGCCCTTCTCCTGCTGAATCCCTGGCTTATCTACATCAACTGGTCTACTGTGTACCGACCCGGCTTGTCAATTAACCCTTCTCCTGCTGAATCCCTGGTTTATCTGCATCAACTGATCTACTGTGTACCGACCCGGCTTGTCAATTAACCCTTCTCCTGCTGAATCCCTGGCTTATCTGCATCAACTGGTCTACTGTGTACCGACCCAGCTTGTCAGTTAACCCTTCTCCTGCTGAATCCCTGGCTTATCTGCATCAACTGATCTACTGTGTACCGACCCGGCTTTTCAGTTAACCCTTCTCCTGCTGAATCCCTGGCTTATCTACATACACTGATCTACTGTGTACCGACCCGGCTTGTCAATTAACCCTTCTCCTGCTGAGTAGCTGGCTTATCTGTATCAACTGATCTACTGTGTACCGAACCCCGGTTTGTCAGTTGGCCCTTCTCCTGCTGAATCCCTGGTTTATCTGCATCAACTGATCTACTGTGTACCGACCCGGCTTGTCAGTTAACCCTTCTCCTGCTGAATCACTGGCTTATCTGCATCAACTGGTCTACTGTGTACCGACCCAGCTTGTCAGTTAACCCTTCTCCTGCTGAATAGCTGGCTTATCTGCATCAACTGATCTACTGTGTACCGACCCGGCTTTTCAGTTAACTCTTCTCCTGCTGAATCCCTGGCTTATCTACATCAACTGATCTACTGTGTACCGACCCGGCTTGTCAATTAACCCTTCTCCTGCTGAGTAGCTGGCTTATCTGTATCAACTGATCTACTGTGTACTGACCCGGCTTGTCAATTAACCCTTCTCCTGCTGAATCCCTGGCCTATCTGCACCAACTGATCTATTGTGTACCGACCCGGCTTGTCAGTTAACCCTTCTCCTGCTGAATCCCTGGCTTATCTACATCAACTGATCTACTGTGTACCGACCCGGCTTGTCAATTAACCCTTCTCCTGCTGAGTCCCTGGCTTATCTGTATCAACTGATCTACTGTGTACCGACCCGGCTTGTCAATTAACCCTTCTCCTGCTGAATCCCTGGCTTATCTGCACCAACTGATCTACTGTATACCGACCCGGCTTGTCAGTTAACCCTTCTCCTGCTGAATCCCTGGCTTATCTGCATCAACTGATCTACTGTGTACCGACCCGGCTTTTCAGTTAACCCTTCTCCTGCTGAATCCCTGGCTTATCTACATCAACTGATCTACTGTGTACCGACCCGGCTTGTCAATTAACCCTTCTCCTGCTGAATCCCTGGCTTATCTGCACCAACTGATCTATTGTGTACCGACCCGGCTTGTCAGTTAACCCTTCTCCTGCTGAATCCCTGGCTTATCTACATCAACTGATCTACTGTGTACCGACCCGGCTTGTCAATTAACCCTTCTCCTGCTGAGTCCCTGGCTTATCTGTATCAACTGATCTACTGTGTACCGACCCGGCTTGTCAATTAACCCTTCTCCTGCTGAATCCCTGGCTTATCTGCACCAACTGATCTACTGTGTACCGACCCGGCTTGTCAATTAACCCTTCTCCTGCTGAATCCCTGGCTTATCTGCATCAACGGATCTACTGTGTACCGACCCGGCTTGTCAATTAACCCTTCTCCTGCTGAATCTCTGGCTTATCTGCATCAACTGATCTACTGTGTACCGACCCGGCTTGTCAATTAACCCTTCTCCTGCTGAATCCCTGGCTTACCTGCATCAACTGATCTACTGTGTATCGACCCGACTTGTCAGTTAACCCTTCTCCTGCTGAATCCCTGGCTTAACTGCATCAACTGCATATAAAACATTATTTTATATGCCATTATTTTGTTTTTCCTGATTGTACATTTACAAGTTTCTACTTTTTACCTGTTATTATTCTACTATTTATATGCCTTTATCTTGTTTTTCCTGATTTTATATTTACCAGCAACTAGTTTTACCTGTTATTATTCTTGCCTATTTCCATTGTCCTTATTACCTCTCCTTCTATTATTCTTTGCCTTCCATGCCCTAATTGGTTATTGTCCTCCATCTTGCTATTGTCTCCCTGCTTATTCTTACCTGTTATCCGCTGTCCTTACTATCTTACTGTTCTGCTATCATTCTTACCTGTCTTCATTGTCCTTATTATCTCACTGTACTGTTGTTCCATGCCCTCCACGCCCTAATTCGTTATTATCTTCCACCTTTTCATTGTCTTCCTGCCTTTGTTCTTACCTGTTTTTCACTGTCCCCACTATCTCACTGTTCTGTTACTCTCTCTCCCTACTATGCCTCCCCGCTCTCACTCCATACCCATACTCTCCCCCCGCCCTACCTCTCCCGTTCCTCCCCGCCATCCCTCGCGCGCAGCTCATCTTGCTAACCTCATCCCCATTTCCCCCCTCTCCTCTCCCCCTTTCTTCTGTGCCCTCTGGAATGCCAGATCCGTCCGCAACAAGCTGACTGCTATCCACGACCTCTTTCTATCCAACTCCTTTAACCTTCTTGCCGTTACTGAAACCTGGCTCTCCGATTCTGATACTACTTCCCCCGCTGCCCTCTCCTATGGTGGCCTCTCCTTCACCCACTCCGCCAGGCCTGGTGCCCGCCCTGGCGGTGGAGTTGGCCTCCTCCTCTCCTCCACCTGTACTTTTCGTGTCATTCCCCCTGAACCCTCCCTCTCCTTCTCCTCTTTTGAAGCTCACTCCATCCGCCTCTTCTACCCCATCCATCTCCGCGTCACTGTCATCTACCGCCCCCCTGGCCCCACCTCCCTCTTCCTTGACAACTTTGCTAGCTGGCTTCCTCACTACCTCTCCTCCGATCTCCCCTCGATCATTCTCGGTGACTTTAATATCCCCATCGACAACCCCACCTACCCTGCTTCCAGCAAACTGCTCACCCTCTCTTCCTCCCTTGGTCTCACCCAATGGACCTCCTCCTCTACCCACTGCCTTGGTCACTCCCTTGATCTTGTCTTCTCCTACCAATGTAATCTCTCCGACTTCTCCATCTCTCCCTTTCCTCTATCCGACCACCATCTTCTCTCCTTCTCTCTCTCCTCTTCTCCTGCTCCCCTCCCCCTGCCCAAACCTACTCTGTCCATACGCAACCTTGATACTCTTGACCCTGCCTCTCTGTCCTCCTCTCTCGATACCCTCCTTTCTCCCCTTTCCTCCCAGGCCTGCCCCAACAAGGCGGTCTCCCTCTACAATCACACCCTCACCTCCGCTCTGGACGCGGTCGCCCCTGCCCACTCCGTCCACCCCCGCTGCTCCAAACCCCAACCCTGGCACTCCAAATTTACCCGCTTCCTCCAAAAATGCTCCCGTTCCGCCGAACGTCACTGGAGAAAATCCCGCTCCCTGGCTGACTTCCTCCACTTTAAATTCATCCTTTCATCCTACAGCTCTGCCCTCTCACTCGCTAAACAATCTTTCTTTAAATCCCTCATCTCTTCCCAGTCCTCTAACCCCCGCCGCCTCTTTGCCACCTTCAGCACTCTCTTGGCCCCCTCCCCTCCCCCCACCCCCTCCTCCCTGACTGCCTCTGATTTCGCCTCCTTCTTCTCTTCTAAAATCGAGGCCATCCGACTTGAAATCACCTCCTCCACTCTCTCTTCCACCCCTCCCAATCTTCTGTCCTCCCCCCCAACCACCTTCCCCTCCACTCCTTCCGTCCCACCACCGGCGAGGAAGTCCACTCTCTCATTTTATCCTCCCCCCCACTACCTGCCCCCTGGATCCCATCCCCTCCCACCTTCTTCGCTCCCTTTCCCCCACCACCTGCTCCCACCTCGCTCACCTCTTTAATCTCTCCCTCTCCACTGGCATCTTCCCCTCCTCCTTTAAACATGCTCTCGTATCCCCCATTCTTAAGAAACCTAATCTCGACCCCACTTCTCTCTCGAACTATCGCCCCATATCTCTTCTCCCTTTTGCCTCCAAAATTCTCGAGAGGCTCGTCTGCAGCCGTCTCACCTCCTACATTTCTGAATACTCCCTCCTTGATCCTCTCCAGTCTGGTTTCCGCCCCCTCCACTCCACTGAAACTGCCCTGGCTAAAGTCACCAATGACCTCCTCTCTGCAAAAGCCAGGGGCCACTTCTCCCTTCTCATCCTCCTTGACCTCTCTGCAGCCTTTGACACCGTTGACCACCCCCTCCTCCTTCACACCCTCCAGTCTTTCGGCCTCTCCGGCCCAGTCCTGTCCTGGTTCACCTCTTACCTTACTCACCGTTCCTTCTCTGTCACCACCTCTGGGTCTCTCTCCCCCCCATCCACCCTTCCAGTCGGGGTCCCTCAGGGCTCTGTTCTGGGACCCTTACTCTTCTCTCTATACACCTCCTCCCTGGGTGAACTCATCAGCTCCTTCGGCTTCAGCTACCACCTTTACGCTGACAACACTCAACTATACCTCTCCTCTCCTGATCTCTCTCCCTCCCTCCTCTCTAGGGTGTCCGCCTGCCTCTCTGCCATCTCCTCCTGGATGTCCTCTCGATTCCTCAAACTTAACCTTGCCAAAACTGAGCTCATAGTTTTTCCTCCCTCTCATACCCCATCCCCTTCTGACCTCTCCATCACTGTCGACAACACCTCTATCTCCCCTCTCCCCCAACTTCGCTGCCTTGGTGTCATCCTCGACTCCTCTCTCTCCTTTGGCCCCCACATCCTCTCTCTTGCTAAATCCTGCCGCTTCCAGCTGCGCAACATCGCTCGCATCCGGCCCTTCCTCTCCCAAGATGCCACCAAATGCCTTATCCACTCTCTGATCATCTCCCGCCTGGACTACTGCAACCTCCTCCTCACTGGCCTCCCCCACTCTCATCTCGATCCCCTTCGATCCGTCCTTAACGCTGCAGCTAGGCTTATTTTCCTCTCTTGCCGCTCCTCTTTTGTCTCCCCCCTCTACCTAGCCCTTCACTGGCTCCCATTCCCCTTCAGAATCCTCTTTAAGCTCCTCACACTCACCTACAAGGCCCTCGCCAACTCCACTGCGCCCTACATCTCCACCCTCCTCTCTATTCATGCTCCATCCCGCCCTCTCCATTCTGCCTCTGACCGTCGCCTCTCTTCCCCCCTTATAACCTCCTCCCACGCGCGTATCCAAAACTTCGCCCGCGCTGCCCCCCTCCACTGGAACAAGCTTCCTCCCTCCATCAGAACTTCCCCTAATCTGTCCAGCTTCAAACGGGCCCTAAAAACCCACCTTTTTCTTAAAGCCTTTCTGTCTCCCACTTAACTTCCTACCTTATCTTCTGCCTCTGTCCCCCTACTCTCCCTCTCTCCCCTGCGTCTCTCTGTCTGTCCACCCCTCCCCTTAGATTGTACGCTCCTCTGAGCAGGGCCATCTCTCCTCCTGTTTCCACCACTTCTAACTCTGCTCTCCAGCTACTTAGCCCTCCTCCTCGAGGGTCCTCCACCCCACATCCACTCTCACTCCCTCCTCCCCCCTGGGGGTCTCCCTGTCTTCCACTCCCTCCTTCTTGGGCCCCGTCGTTTGCGGATCCTCCCTCCCCCTTCCCCACCCTCTCTAGCTGTGCATTGAGCGTACTGAGTTGCTGTGTTTACTGTACTGTGCTGTCTCCCATTGTATTGTGATTTTGTTTGTCTCTGTACGGCGCTGCGGATGCCTTGTGGCGCCTTATAAATAAATATTAATAATAATAATAATAATAATAATAAACAAACTCATATGTATTAGAACCAACTTGAATATACTTGAACCTGTTCGCCTTCCTCAAATTAAGCTCTATTTATATAGTCCAGCCAAGAGTTTTTTTGAACCTTAGAACCAGTTTGGTGAACTGGATGTGAGACACAGGAGAGAGCAGGTAGGGAGAGAGGGGGATACCTGCAATTAAGATAGGGGCACATAGGAACAGAGAAAGGAAACAGATAAGGGAAAGATAAAGGGTAACATGGAAAATATAAGGGAGCATTTTATTAAAATATTATATAGATATGAGGGAAAATGTAAGTACACAAAGGAGTCATGAGGGAGAGGTGGAGGGACACAGAGGAAAGATAATTTGACATAAGAGAGGTGGGGGGCAGATGGTGGAGACAGCAAACTGGTGGAAATGGGCCCACCACTTGGGTACAGAGTGGGTCCATATGTCAAGGAGCTGACACATGGGCCCATGTTAACTGCATACCCTGCAGCCATGGTGGATACACCACTGTTCTCTGGCAACTGATTGAAATTAAACAAATGTATGTTGAACCCATGGCAAATTTGTTAGCAGCAGGGACTACATTTGATACTTTCTCCCTACAAACAACATATGACTCGCTTTTCCTTAAGATTGAATGAGAACCCCAAATGGGTAAAGCTACACTTATCCTTGGCAGGGAGAGTAACCTTGTTCAAAATTATTTAGTTTGTATGACTGCTTTACCCTTTACTATTGTGACTTAAACCATTTCCCTACAGTGTTCTACATCATAAAACTCCTGGGGGTGTTGGGGAGGGTGAAAAGTAGAGATGAGCGGGCTCGGATATCTGAAATCCGAGCCCACCCGAACGTTGCCGATCCGAGCCGGATCCGAGACAGATCCGGGCATTCCCGCCAATTGCAAAACTGAAACCGAGGCTCTGAGTCATAATCCCACTGTCGGATCTCGCGATACTCGGATCCTATAAATTCCCCGCTAGTCGCCGCCATCTTCACTCGGGCATTGATCAGGGTAGAGGGAGGTTGTGTTAGGTGGTCCTCTGTCCTACTATATCTCGTGCTGTGCTGTGCTGTGCTGTGCTGTGCTGTGTTCTGCTCAGTCCAGTGGTGCTGTGTCCTGTGCTCTGTCCTTCTGAGTTCAGTGGTGCTGCTGGGTCCTGTGCTGTGTCCTGTTCAGTCCAGTGGTGCTGTGTCCTGTGCTCTGTCCTTCTAAGGGCATTGTAATTTCCCCATTATTCCCAAGTTAAAACATTTTTTAAAAAAAGTTATAAAAAAAAAAAAAAAGAAAAGTAATTATAAAAAAAAAAATAATTAAAACAAAATAGCCAAAAACAATCCTGCAGTATAAGTCCATTGGTACTGCAATATTACAAAGTTCACTGATTCTGCAGTAAAATTCCAGTGGTACTGCTATATTACAAAGTTCACTGATTCAGCAGTATAAGTCCAGTGGTACTCTCCTGTGCCGCATATAATTTTTAAAGGCTTTGCCGAGTGTGTGTGGCTTAGGGGTACGCTCTCTTGTGCTACATATAATGGAAAACAAAAATTTGGAGGATAAAGTAGGGAAAGATTAAGACCCACTTCCTCCTAATGCTGAAGCTGCTGCCACTAGTCATGACATAGACGATGAAATGCCATCAACGTCGTCTGGCAAGCCCGATGCCCAATCTCCTAGTACAGAGCATGTAAAATCCAAAAAGCCCAAGTTCTCAAAAAGTAGCAAAAAGAGAAACTTAAAATCATCTGAGGAGAAACGTAAAGTTGGCAATATGCCATTTACGACACGCAGTGGCAAGGAACGGCTTAGGCCCTGGCCCGTGTTCATGACTAGTGGTCCAGCTTCACCCAAGGATCTAAGCCCTCCTCCTCCCCCCCTACAAAAAATTTAAGAGAGTTATACTGTCAGCAACAACAACAAAACAGCAAAGAACTCTGCCTTCTAAACAGATGACATCACAAATCCCTAAGGCGAGTCCAAGGGTGTTGGTGGTTGTGAAGCCTGACCTTCCCATCACTGTACGGGAAGAGGTGACTCCATCCAGCATTTGCAGCACACCCTCTGCATATGTTGGAAGGATCACCCACAGTGTAGATCCAGATTTGGATAATCAAGGTGTCAATGTTGTACACCGGGAGGAGGCTATTGATGTAGCTGGCGCTGTGGAGGAACTTGATGATGAGGATGGTGATGTGGTTATTGTAAATGAGGCACCAGGGGGGAAACAGCTGATGTCCATGGGATGAGAAAGCCCATCGTCATGCCTGGTCAGAAGACCAAAAAATGCCCCTCTTCGGTCTGGAGTTATTTTATCCAAATCCGGACAACCAATGTATGGCCATATGTAGCTTATGTAAAGCTCAAATAAGCAGGGGTAAGGATCTTGCCCACCTAGGGACATCCTCCCTTATACGTCACCTGAATAACCTTCATAGTTCAGTGGTTAGTTCAGGAACTGGGCCTAGGACAGTCATCAGTACAGGGACACCTAAATCCCTTGGTCCTGTTGGATACACACCACCAACACCCTCCTCGTCAACTTCCTCCACGATCTCCATCAGATTTAGAACTGCAGGCCATGTCACCAGCCAGACTGAGTCCTCTTCTATACGGGATTCATCCGAGGAATCCTGCAGCGGTACGCCTACTACTGCCACTGCTGCTGTTGCTGCTGTTAGTCGGTCATCTTCCCATACGATAATAGTCACCCTATTGCAAAGCATATAACTGCAGCTATAACTGCTATGTTGGTGTTAGACGTGCGCCCGGTGTCCGCCATCAGTGGAGTGGGATTTAGAGGGTTGATGGAGGTATTGTGTCCCCGGTACCAAATCCCGTCGAGATTCCACTTCACTAGGCAGGCGATACCAAAGATGTACAGAGAAGTACGAGCAAGTGTCCTCAGTGCTTTGAAAAATGCGGTTGTACCCACTGTCCACTTAACCACGGACATGTGGACTAGTGGTTCTGGGCAAACGAAGGACTATATGACTGTGACAGCCCACTGGGTAGATGCATCCCCTTCCTCAGCAACAGCAACAGCTGCATCAGTAGCAGCATCTACACAACGTCTGCTCGTGCAAGGCAGGCAACATTGTGTATTACAGGCTTTAATAAGAGGCACAACGCTGACAACCTATTAGAGAAAATGAGGGAAATTATTTTGCGGTGGCTTACCCCACTTAGACTGTCCTGGGGATTTGTGGTGTCAGACAACGCCAGTAACATTGTGCGGGCATTAAATATGGGCAATTTCCAGCACGTCCCATGTTTTGCCCACACTGTTAATTTGGTGGTGCAGCATTACCTCAAGAGTGACAGGGGTGTGCAGGAGATGCTTGCGGTGGCCCGCAAAATTGCTGGACACTTTCGGCATTCTGCCAGTGCCTACCGCAGGCTCGAGGCACATCAAAAAAGCATGAACCTGCCCTGCCATCACCTCAAACAAGAGGTTGTGACGCGCTGGAACTCCACCCTCTATATACTGCAGAGGATGGAGGAGCAGCAAAAGACCATTCAGGCCTACACCGCCACCTACAACATAGGCAAAGGAGTGGGGATGCGCCTGAGTCAAGCGCAGTGGAGACTGATTTTCGTGTTGTGCAAGGTTCTCCAGCCGTTTGAACTTGCCACACGAGAAGTCAGTTCCGACACTGCCAGCTTGAGTCAGGTCATTCCCCTGATCAGGCTGTTGCAGAAGCAGCTGGAGAAAGTGAGGGAGGAGCTGGTAAACCATTGCGATTCCACCAAGTATGTAGCTCTTGTGGATGAAGCCCTTCGTACGCTTTGGCAGGATCCGCGGGTGGTCACTATTTTAAAGGCAGAGGAATACATTCTGGCCACCGTTCTCGATCCTCGGTTTAAAGCATATGTTGTGTCTCTGTTTCCGGCGGACAGAAGTCTACAGCGGTGCAAAGACCTGCTGGTCAGGAGATTGTCCTCTGAAGAGGACCGTGACATGCCAACAGCTCCACCCTCATTTTCTTCCACATCTATGGCTGCGAGGTAAAAGCTCAGTTTTCCTAAAAGAGCCGCTGGCAGGGATGCTGATAGCATCTGGTCCGGACTGAAGGACCTGCCAACCATTGCAGACATGTCTACTGTTGCTGCATTGGATGCTGTCACAATAGAAAAAATGGTGGAGGATTATTTTGCTGACACCATCCAAATAGACATGTCAGACAGTCCATATTGTTACTGGC
Source organism: Mixophyes fleayi (assembly GCF_038048845.1). Lineage (NCBI taxonomy): Eukaryota > Metazoa > Chordata > Amphibia > Anura > Limnodynastidae > Mixophyes > Mixophyes fleayi. Next base: position 53,522,846 of record NC_134412.1, on the reverse strand, counting down.
AGGAAAAAAAGGCAGTTTGGAAGCCCCTGTACAAACTGGCTCTATTTTACCTGAGTTGTCCCCCCTCCAGTGTGTACTCGGAAAGAGATTTTAGTGCAGCGGGGAACCTGGTCAGTGAGCGGCGAAGGAGGTTGCTTCCTCAGAACGTTGAAAAAATGATGTTCATAAAAATGAATTATCAATTCCTCAATCAAGTACAGCAATGCCCTCCAGATAGTACAGAGGGACCTGTGGTTGTGGAGTCCAGCGGGGACGAATTGATAATGTGTGGGGAGGAGGAAGTACACACTGTAGGGGCAGAGGAATCAGAGGTTGAGGATGAGGACGACATCTTGCCTCAGTAGAGCCTGTTTATTTTGTACAGGGAGAGATGAATAGCTTTTTTGGTGTGGGGGCCCAAATAAACCAATCATTTCAGCCACAGTTGTTTGGTAGGCCCTGTCGCTGAAATGATTGGTTTGTTAAAGTGTGCATGTCCTATTTCAACAACATAAGGGTGGGTGGGAGGGCCCAAGGACAATTCCATCTTGCAACTCTTTTATTGCCATTATGTGACCATTCAACAGTCATTTGCCATGAGCACAAAGTAAAACAAAATTAAAACAAATTCAACAAATTAAAACAAAAGTAAAATGCCCTGTCATAATCAAAAACAAGAGGTATTGACGTGCTTGAACTACTGTAGTGTTTATAAGTTAGAAACACTACACTTGAAAGCTTGAGCCTTTAATAGAAAAGTCACTCTTCTTTGCACGAATATTTGCAACAGCGACAATTTTTTGGTTAACAAAGTCAACAAATAACACTTCGACCCTGTCTGTCTTTCACATACTTGATGGGATCTCAATGATGAATGCTCTGTACCATGGTCGTCTAAAACAAGAGTTATTGACGTGCTATAACTACTGTAGTTTTTATAAATTATAAACACTACACTTGAAAGTTGGAGGAGGTATTGTGGCCCCGGTACCAAATTGTGTACCCGGGCCACTCCACTATGCAGTCCAGATAGAGGCGTATCAGATATTAAACAACGTTGACTGTTGCTGCCAAATCATAAAATAATGAAAATGACCTGTCATCATCAAAAACAAGAGGTATTGACACGCTCGAACTACACCCTGTATATGCTGCAGAGGATGTAGGAGCAGGCAGCTGTGCAGTGGAATTCAGACCATTTGAAGGCGGAGGTATTGTGGCCCCGGTACCAAATTGTGTACCGGGACCACTGCACTATGCAGTCCAGAAAGCTACCCCGGTGAAACGTTTTGGACTAAAAACAATATTGTGAGGTGTGAGGTTTTCAGAATAGACTGGGAATTAGTGGAAATTATTGTTATTGAATGTTATTGAGGTTAATAATAGCGTAGGAGTGAAAATAAACCAAAAAACTTGATTTTAACACTTATGTTTTTTTAAAAATAAATCCGAATCCAAAACCTTAAATCCGAACCAAAACCTTTCGTCAAGTGTTTTGCGAAACAAATCCGAACCCAAAACCTCAAGCAAATCCGAATCCAAAACACAAAACACGAGACACCAAAAGTGGCCGGTGCACATCCCTAGTGAAAAGACTAGTGAAAGGAGACCTCTGAAGAGAAACACAATTTATTTTTTCCATACGGGTTACATACCCTTCAATAGACAATATCATATACTAACAGCACCCAAGTTTTTTTGCCTCAAATACAAAGAAAGCAGTACAGAGTTGAGACATGTCTGGTGGGACTGTGCTTATCTAGGTTCAATTTGGTATGACATTTTAAGATATAAACAATCCAAGAGAAACCTTACAGAAGAAACATAAATCTTGGAGAACAGATCACATAATTATACCTCAGATTGTAGAACCAGTCCTCTTGATAGCTAGAAAACTTATTATATTACAGTGGATAGTGAAGCCCCCTACAAAGATGTCTTGTGATTGGCTGCCAGCATAGGGCAGTCCCAGGGAATATTGGCTTTAACTATTTAATGGCAGACAGTGCTAGTGTGAGAGCAGGTCATTGTTCATGGGGGAATTTCAGGGTTTGGATTTTTTACCGTTTGGACTACAGTGGGAAAAGAAGAAAAATATTTTAGTTTATATTTAAAATGGTGAATGGGAGTTTGTGGAGTCTTTTATTTATTAATCTTAACTTTATTTGAAAATGTTGTATTTGACTTTATTTTTACTTTCTTGATATAGTGTGCAGGGGTATTAGGGGCACTTGTATATTATACTGGGACCACTGAGGTGGCAAAATTTACTCCACCTGTCCCAATCTTGATAATCACCCTGGCCCCAATGGCATATAGAGGATGGGAAGAACCTCAGTGCTTTTTTGACAGGTTGATGGCTTGTTGGGGGAGGGGACATGCTGCCAGTTTTCAATTATATTTATTTACTCTGTTTCACAGTGCACTGTGTATGTGAACCATTTTCAATTATTTGTTTAGTGTAATGTACTTCAAACAGTATTGGTATTGTAGAGGAAATAATGACAGTGCAGCAGTGTTAGACTAGTGCACGTAACCAATGCTTTGTACCAGGTTACCCAATACAGCAGTTGATATTAGTTTTTTCCACTAAATTTTTGGTGACTTGGGAGCCATTTGCAAGTTGGTTTGCTCATCTGTAGCTTTTATCCAACCATACATTGCCCATTTTCTGTTACACTACTATTCATCTGAAATTGGGAATGTCTGTGACCATCAGATTTAATAAATTCCTGATTCTGTATTGATGAGCATGTGTTGAACTCCACTCACTTGGAAACTATATAGCATAGCATAGGCCTAAAAATTGGCACTTTGAGAGTTTGTAGATCTACAATAATAGCAGTTTGTGCTAAACTTGTATTTTAGGTTTACTGGTCCATCAAAATTTCTCTCCACTATGTTTACTAATATTATTTATATGTACGCATAATTCCCCTTAGGCTGAGCACAGTTTAGAGGGTTGTGTCCTATAGTAAAGGTGATTGATAGTAACGTCCAGGCAGAGGGGATTAATAGTTAATAATAGCTGGATTGGAAGATTTAAAAATGTCCCCCATCCAATAACAAATTGAGAGACACAAGAGATAGAGCACAGAGAACAACCCCACCAAAAGAGACAGCTTTGACCTTGTCTGGTTGTCGACCGGGAGTATGCTGAGCCAAGAACTGTCTGCAGAGAAAGAGAGAGCTGCAGTTAAGAGCTAAAGAAAGAAGAATTCCAAGGGGGAAATTAGCAAAAGCCATGCAGTGCTGCAGAGACATTGAGTCATTAATGAATGGAAGGCAAAAAAAGGAGTAAATGTTCTCCTGGACAAACCATTTTACAATGTAAGGGGTGCAAATTAGTTTATTATTTTGCAAATAAGTAATACTGGTTGTTTTTACATCTAACATACAAATGATTGGTAGCTTTAATTTACACTCAAATTTAAATCTGATCTAGGACATGTCCTATCCAAACTATAAATCTGTCCCCAGCTCAAAACTGTTGAATTGACCAGTTGGGTAAAACTGTGGCATCAGGGAAACAGAGGAGAATAACCTTTTGGTACCTGTAATCTGTATAATGTTTATGCCTGGAGAAGAAGGGTCAAAAGACACGTAACTGTTGTGGAAATTATATGATGCTACAGAGGACAGTGTAGGACAAGAGTCAGAGTGATTATCGTCAAAGTCTGTTGTATCAGTGCTGAGGCACACTGTTTAACTTTACACACTGTGTAACTGCTGGAAGTGTTCAATAATATAGTGAACATTACTGAAATATCGTCTTGCACCCATTTATTATAATTGTGATCTGAATTTATACACTTATAATGCCAATATGTCACCCTGTTTTAAAATTGCATGTGTTAGGGCCCTTTCCACATCCTGACACACACAGAGCCTGGGGGTGTAAAGAGACTGAGCTAGCCTGTCTGAACCCTGAGTGTTAGATAGATGTGCTGCAAACTATCACCCACAATTCCTGCACCTGTGTAAAAGCACTTCATATGTACTAATAGTGCCTTGGTCAAACTGAGAATAAATAACAGATCTCACCATAATTGCACTGGTGATAACATTATAAACACATTTTTAGCATTGCAGATTTTATAGTTGTATCGTGTGTAAGTTATATTTGATTTTGGTTAGTTTGTATGTTTCACTTCCTCCTTTCTTCCTGTTGTGTAAAACATCTGTCAAATTTTTATTCATGTTACTAGTTTCTCTATCATATAAAAAAAAAGGTTTATTTTTGATTTAGTCCTAAAAAATAATTTGTGTCTTTAATCTTGTAGTTTATTAATTAATGACTGTTGCACATTGGCACTTCTCTTGTTTTGCATGTTAAATGCAATTCTCAGCATCTTTTCTATTTCCATATATGTTTATTTTCTAACTCAGATCCTGGATAACCTGGTTCATCCTCTACTGATTGCTACTGTTCTGCTAATTTACTTGGGCATCTTATGTACAATTAACATTATTTAATTGATAATAAACTGCATTTGACCATTGTGCCTTTTGTTTTTTCTTATGTACCGGTCTCCAATCAAAAAACTAAAATGACCAATTAATCGATTTGATGGCATTATTGTGATTTAGCTTGATTGTGCAGATGAACATTATTACATTTGAGTCTCGCTTAAACCAGGCTTATTTTATGTTATTACATTTCGAGCACTTATTAACACGGACTGGGAAATTACCTAGTTTTGCATATGCTTATTTAAATGTAACTTTCCTGTAATATGATCACCTGAGTGCTGATGTGTTTTATGTGACAATTAAACCAAAATTTACAGATATAGACTATGAAGGTACAATATATTGTTTAGTGTTAAATATGACATTACCCTGCAGCTCTGTTAAAAGTATATTATCACCCCACTCAATTGCTGACAGCTGAAGTTCCTTCCTTTAGAACACTGTACTAATGGTATATGATTTAGATAAAAGATAAGACTGCAGTCATTTTATCTATATATCAGTGGCCTGGATCCTTTTTATGGAACAGTCAAACCACACCGTACACTTCAGCAAAAAAAGTTTGCCAGACTCTCAATCACTCTGTGTCAGCTATGTTAAAGAACCACTCCCCTACTGGCATAGCAACCTGCAGAGAGGTGAAAGAAAATATGCTGGTCTTGTTCAGTTCCATTTAAACTTCAGTTTCCAGCTCAGACTCATGACTATTATACAGGAAAAGCCAACGTGAAGGACTGATGAACAATTACTTTAACACTTTGATTGATGCCATTGCTGCTCAAGGGGGTTATACCAGTTCACTTACTTTTTACAGGTTCACTTACTTTTTCCAACAAAGAAATGTAATGCTTGATCATTTTGATTGATGTATTAATGACTAACTTTAAGCTTTGTGTGTTCGATTTATTGGGTTCTGTTTAGATCTTCATCTAAGTTATAAAAATTGGTAAACACATTTGTGGTCACATTTGTGAAGAAATTAATAATATTCTAAAGTGTTCACAAACTTTCTAGCACCACTGTATATTAATGGGGTTAATGTCAGCTATAACCCTCCTTGGAAGAACATGCTTACAAAGTATCAAGGGTAAATTATCACCACCTTGTTCCGTGATTTGAATGATTTAATGGAAAAGAATAGTTTCCTGTTAAGCGGGTGTTTTCCGGCATGGCTTTTCACTTTAAAGGGTAGATTTATCAAACCTTCTTAAAAGAAGAAGTGGAGATTTTGCCCATAGCAACAATCAGATCCTAGCTATCATTTATCAGGTAAATTCTAGAACGTGATAGCTAGAATCTGATTGGTTGCTATGGGCAACTCCTTCACTTTTCCTTTTTAGAAGGTTCAATAAATCTACCTTATAAGCGTTAGTCTGAATAAACCAATTGCCAGATTAGTATGTTACTAAAGAGGTTTATTGCTGCTTCCTAAAACCCATGTGCTAGCATGTCTGAATCTCGGACACTCTATCCCGTAGAAATGGAGTTAGGGGTTGATAAATAGAGGATAACTGTTGCTATCCTCTAATTAGCCTCTTGTTCACATCTAACCTGATCTTTTGATGATCCAGTGTATTTAAACTGCTTTGGACCAATCCTAAACTGCTTTGGATCCTACCTAATCTAAGATAAAGGGTTTAGTGACCCAAATCCCTGATAACTCTTATCTCAAACATTCATAATGTCAAACATTTGAACAATTAATTATAAAATAAAATCAATATATCTTAGGCTTAACTTAAGCAAATATTAATAAACTGGTATCTTGAATGTATCATGTACCCTGTTGACAAACATGATTGAGCATAATAAACTGTTATTTAGTTGTTTCATTTTATTTGCTCAATCTATGAAAACATTTTAAATCACAATATGTGAATGTAATATAATGTACAGAGTTTCAACTAAGATTGATTTATAAATGTATCAAGAAGATATGGTTACATCCTAAAATATATGTCAAAATAAAAGCATATATTTAACATTCTGATTATTTAGTGAGCATACTGGGAAATATTGTGACCCAAATTTAACTAATAAATAGACATTAATTGTATCAAGCAACGTGCTCCTTGTTAGCGTGCAATTAATACAGCCTAGGTTTGGCCTAAACAAGTATTAAAGAACTGGTATCATAAATGTATCATGTATTATATTGACAAACAGGATCGATTGTATAGTCTATTATTTAGTTGATTCATGTGATTTGCTCCATCTATAGAAATCTTTTCGTTTAATTGGATCTAAAAAAAATGTATAGTTTTAGTTCAGATTACTTAATTATACTATCAGAAAAATTAAAGATTTTCCATTCTGATGACATGGTAAACATATAGGAAAAAATAAATATTTCAAAAAATAGTAGAGTGATTGATAGGGATAGGGTATCTGATTGCCATTGGATCCGTGTAACATCGGGCTGACTATCAGAGAATTATATGTAGTCACATATTATTATAGGATTTCATTAATATCTGATATGTTGCAAATATGTCACATGAGAGATTACATGAGCTTAATAAGGAGTAGATGCTACTTGTTTATTGATACATTTATGAATTTGCATAATTGTTCAACTGTCCATACTCTAATGCTATGAGAACGACCTATGTAACACCACTATTCAGATAGAGAAGCCTTATGTAAATCAGCTGCTGCAGTCAACCAAATGAGTGAAGTACACAGTGAATAATGGATGATGAAATATATTAATGTGAAGTTATTAAAATAATAGGATTCAAGTTCTTCTTGAGATCTTGAATGTGAAAGAATGCATACTTAAATTGTTGTTTTACTTAAAGTGGGTTCCATAACACAAAAATAATAATTTACATTTTCGTTTAGACACCTGGATACCATACAATCTAGTATTAAGATCAGTCGGAAATCTTTTTTCAAGAGTTCCCTGTTAATGTTGCCCCTTCTGATGTCGGGTCTAATAATCTCCATCCTAAAGGCTCTAAGCTGCTTTGAGTTGCTGTGATGGAATTTAAGAAACTGCTTGGCAATTGCTGTCAAAGTCTTGTACTTAATCTGATCAGTGATCATTGTGAATTGTGATCATTATGAATTGTGCCCACATGTTCTAATATGCACTTTTTCAGCATCCTCTTCCTTACTTATGTCATGATTTACATGATTACTTATACATGTAAGGCAATAAATAATATGTTGCATTCTGCAATTAATGAAATCTTTGATTTGCCTAGTTTGGTCATATCTATCCACTTACTGTTTTGTTTGTGTCATAAATTCACAGGCTTTTCAATTGCCACTTTTGAAAGAAACTTAACTAGTTTGGTGTTCTGTTTGGAGGGGATTATCTAGGTCTTTTAGAGATTGTGACCTTCTCCAGCTTATGTCTATTTTATTATTGAATATTTTCACTAGGTCAGTATATGTAGATGTTTGTTCAATATTTTATGAATATTTTAAAAGTATCTATAAATGTGATTCATTGTGTTCCCTCTTCTAGCCTCCTTTTGGGGTGAATTAGACATAAGTGTTTAAAATTCTTAGTGTATTGGTATGCTTTTTTTTAATAGACTTGACACTGCACCCCTAAGTACCCCCTAGCTTTTAATCTTGTTTTTATCTCCAGGGATCTTTTTTTCAAAAATTTCATTCTTTGAACAGTTTCTCCGTGTCCTCAGATATTCTCCTTCTGTGTTTCTAATAAGGTTGCATTTGGGTGTGCACTTTTGTTAGTGAAGAATACTGTTTGTAGCAGTATTTTTTGTGGTATACTGTATGTCTGTTGTAATATTACTCTCTTTGCCAAAATTGATTTAAAGGTCAAGACAATTTACCCTTGTCTGGCTCATCTCCATAGTTAGTCTCAAATTGAGACCTGATATTGAAAATATGAATGATTACTGAATATGACTCTGATATTCATATTGATATTGAGAATGTGAATGAATCTTCTGTCTCCTTCCCAAATTATAATTACATCATCAATGTACTGGAGCCACTTAAGAATATGATTGGTGTATAGTTCATGGGTCTTGGTGAAGATGAACTCGTGCTTCCACCTACCCATAGAAATATTTTCATAAGTGGGTACACAGGTGGTCCCCATCGCAGTACCATGGATTTTCAGACAGAATTTTTAACAACAACTAAAAAATTCTTAAAATGCAATTAAGTAATGTCAACAGAAATTCATTAAAATATGTGTCACGTTTAAATTTAGGAAGTATCTGATTGCATGAGTGCCTATATCGTTTTTTTTTATGCTGGTGTATAGGGCTGCAACATCACATGTCACAAGCCCTATTCCTGGATTCAAAGGGATTTAATGTAATTTTGACTGAATATCCATGGTATCCATAACATATGACAGCAAACTGTACATGATTTGTCTTCATTGATTATCCACATATTCACTGGCTTTCTCTGTGAGGCAGCCCACCCCAGACACAATGGGTATGCCCAAAGGATTTAAGCTGTCTTTATGAATTTTAGGTAAAATGTTGGCACTGGGGTTTTCGGTTCATAATCAGATTAATATACTATTATGCCATTCTAGCTCTATTAAGCATGGCAAAAATTAATTGTTGAAAATCAACCTCTTATAACATGATTTGTCATTGAGGTGTATATATTACCCCCTCATCTGAAGTTTTTATGATCACATCCTTCCAATTGTCCATTTCTTTAATAGACTTTGCTGATATTCAGACACATATTACAATCTGTTTAATCATATAGAGAATGTAATGTAATTCTTTACGAGACAGTACCAATGCGATATAGGGTTCATATCTTGCAAAGATGCTTCCTAAATATCCGTGGATAGATACCTACCACATAGTGATTAACTTTATAATAATCTAGTATATAGTAATCTAGTATAGTATAGTCTATTATAAAAATTTAATTGGGATTTCAGATAAGCTTAAAGTATTGATATGACCTTAAGATCTGTCACTGCTTCATACACTATTACATGATAGTCGTAAGGAAGAACGATAAATCAGCTTTACATACTAACATTAATTTAGAGAGGAAAGATAACCATTGATATAAGCTTTCTTTTAATACACAGATTTTCTTTACTTTTTCACTCTCCCATGATTATTTTTTTAAATATTTCCTTAAACAGGAGTTACCAATCTTTCTCTTTTTAATATATTATAATAAAGATTGCTATTTCAAATCAGATATTCAACGTTCATAATGTGCAACACAATATAGCAACCTCCTACCCTTCTTCCTTTTTCTATGGGGCAACACAACCAGCCTGTATCACTTGATCCCCACCCCTGCTACAGTGTTTTTGCTATGTTATAACCCCCTTCTCCCTCCATCAACATAATTTATATACCATTAATTCTGCAGCTTTGTACAGAGACTACACTCACATCAGTCCCTGCCCCATTGGAGCTTACAGTCTAAATTCTCTAACGTACACACAGACACACACACACACACACACACACACACTGTTAAGTGCGTATTGTCGCTAACCAATAACGATTGTCGAATCTCGATTTGTGTTTCCAACGCACAAAGATTTATTTGCAAATAGTAGAATAATATGCTCAAGCGAAGGGATAATAAATACAGCCGTTACTTATCGCAGGCACTCTGGATCCAGTGTGCAGTCATTCAATCCTGAAGTCTGGGGACAAGATGTCTGAACACTAGATGTGAAGCTGCTGCTTATATACACACAAAAATACAGTAACACAATGAAGATGGTATAGCTTGCATCTATTGGTCCAGGTCTCAGGAAGGTCCAAGGGGTTGTCAATCATTGGCTAGTTCATCCTAAGGAATCCAAAGGAGGGGGTCACCTCTCCAGGGGGTATGCTCGGCTCTTCCCGCCAAGATTCCTTAGTCTTAAGTAGTTCATAATTCCCTATCATTCATAACTTGTGTATGCACTCTGCGATTCCCTCGCAGAGTGAACCAAACAGTAGGATATGTAAAGAGGTTTATTATGATACCACTCATGATATGATTCCTTCAACCTATTCCATGTATTTCACTAATATGCATGTAACTCTAATATAATATATAAATACTACTATATTTCGACATAACTTACTATGTGTTGTAACTACCATTAATGTGTACTATTTTATAAGTATGCGTGTTTGTGCGAATGTATTGGAAAAGACCAATTACTGTTGCTGCCACGTGTAGTGGATGCGTACGCCCTTTCACGCCGTAGCGTGCCTTTGTACGCAGTAGCGTACCGTACGCATCTTTTCAGACAAAGACGACCAAGTTTGCTCAACTTTAATTGAAATGACTTTATCCAATTTGCTGACTTCGACAACACACACACTGACTAGGTTCAATTTGATAGCTTCCAATTAACCTACTAGTATGTGTTTAGTGTATAAACCCTCCACTTTCTCTACCTAGGTGAGTAATAAGGTTGGATTCCTAAACAATCTGACTATCCTAGGATACTTTCCTAATTTTCCAAGCTTTAATGTAGAGTCCAATAACAGAAAAAAAGATATGACCAACATTTCCAAATCAGGCATTTTTATCTCTCCATGAGGTTGACAAACTCCATTTGCACTTGCTCCACTCTAGAAACACTATACCTTTTAACTTATTTTCCCAAATGACTGTTCACAACCCTATATAACTTCCCAAACCCTTCTGGCTCACTGCTAGAAACCTATATGAAAGAAATGTAAGTGGGAAATGGGAAAAATCCTTGACTCTAGCGACTGGTACACAATTAAGCAAAAAGTGTCAAAAACTTCCTTCTGCATTTGCATAAATGAGAATATCCCAAATTATATATTCAATGGTACATGCTACCCTCAAATACATTACTTCTCACCAACCTCCACAAACCTGTGTTGGAGGCAATGCTCCCAAGTAGATCTGGTGGGATTGCCCCAGGATTATGACATTCTAAGACAAGGTTAGAAAATTAATATTAGGTATCATAGGACTAATGCCTCAAATAGCCCCAAAAATACCCTACTTCCCCTCCCAATTGTAGGAGTTACCAATAAATTGATAAATGAATCAAGACATTCTAAGTGCAGTGAAATGTCAAATATCACCAAATTGGAACAATCCTCGATACTCTATACTATCAAATAATTATAGTTCACATATTGTATGAAATATATCTTGAGCATACTGAATAACATGTTGTACTTCACCAAAGTAAGGAACCTATAGAAAAACTATTATGTTTTAGCCATTAGGATACACAAATCAGTATATCATCCAATACCTTATACCCATCTAAAATAAAGCTGTAATTAGAACCTGGGAAAGCTACAATAGGTATTACATGTCAGTTACCAGGATCAATTCCAACAAAGAACCACCTATAGGAATTAATGATTTTTGAAAATGTTGTAACCCACATGTACACAGAATGCATCATGAAATTCACAATAGTTTTGCTGTGTGTCATGTGCAAGCTAATGTTTAGGCATAAATCTGCAAAAATATGTTTGTGTATTACTTCCTAGAAATAGTGTGACCTGGTTCTTTTAGAAGCTGTTAGATCAATGGGTTTTGTGGATGTTAAACCACCCAGGGGGGCTGGTAGATAAGGATAGCACCTGATACCATTTATGGCAGGATGGCAAATGTGAATGCCATTGAGGAGATCTCTTGCAAGACAATGAAATCTCACACATGTTTGGGAGGCCCCAGACAGGCCGACTGCAGAGACTGGGTTGTATGTTAATGACAGATTCAAGCTGAATAAGGGCACAGGAAAAGATCATATCATTTTCTCCAATATCATACATACCAGAGGCATGTGTGGTATGCAGATGAAGGGAAACTTAGGACCTGTTGTGTGAAGGTAAAATCATGTTCGTAAACCATACTGTTGAAAAGTTAGGACGGTGTACAGAAAACTTGACTTAGAGGTATTCAAACAGCAAAGTCATAAGACCCTAATTTGCATTCTCCCCTCCTGTTGGTTCTGACCTCACAGGGAAGGGGGCTGGGGGGCCCTGTAGCTTGACTTTAAAACTGTATTGAAAATGTAACTCTGGGTTCTTCTGAGGGAGTCAATTCGATATTGAAGAGGTCCCATTTTTCCTGCTTCTCCCGGCAACGGAAACTTGATTCTAAGTGAGGTATCAATTCTGTGTTTTATCCTTTTTATTTTAGAAGAAACAATTGCACTCTATTTGTATGTCATTTTATTATCTTTTTATCTTAAGCATTGTGGATGTGTCTTCCATATTAAATTACACTTAATAAGTTCTAGTCTCTGTGTTCTTATGAATTCACGCGACAGTTTGGTCCAGACGCTACCTAATTGAAACTGTGCAAACCTTGTGGTTTAAGTGAACTCTGATTAAAGTAACTTGTGTTGGATTAATGCTAGGGAGAACCGAAGGCTTCCTAAATAAGATTGTCGGCTCTAATCCGAAAAACCTTGGTGGTGGTGATTAGTATCGCAAAGCTAGTGTGTGGCATAGATAGGGAAGTATTTAATCATTTTAGACATACCAAGTGGTTGTTGTGTGGTTAACCCTGTGTCACATAAGCGTCACGCAGACTCAGGTGAGTGCTGTCCGTGACAAATTGGTGGCAAGCTTGTGGGATATATTTTTAAATTTTTTTTAAGAACTTAAGTGAATTAGGGTTGTGTGATCCCTGAGAGAGGAAATACAGACTAATTCACCAGAGACTGAACTCAATGCTTAAAACATTATAAGACATACAGCAATTGTTTCTTTCCCTCCCCTTCTCTTTTTTTTTTTCTTATCTTTTTTTATTTGGCATTAAACTGAGGAAATGGCTGCTGCATATAAACGTTTGACAAAGGAGGCGCTGATTTCAGATTGTGAGGATGCAGGAATTCCCACCAGTGGCAAAAGTAAGGAGCAATTTATTGAAGCTCTTGTACAGAGGGATGAACATCAACTCACAGTTGTGTCCGAGGAAGAGCATAGCCAGGACTCAGGAGCGGACCTGACTGTGGATATTCCTCAAAACCAGGGACGGTTAATTTCGGATGATTCTAATGGTTCATGTGTGGACACTGCTATGGACGTTTATATGCAAACCGCCCTGAAATATTTGGGCCCAGCGGACATTACAACTAAAATGCAACTTATACATCAGTTCCAGGAGAAGGAAGCTGCTGACCGTCAGGAGAGAGAGAGAGACACGCTGCTATGGAGGCAGCAGAGAGGCACGCTGCTATGGAGGCAGCAGAGAGGCACGCTGCTATGGAGGCAGCAGAGAGGCACGCTGCTATGGAGGCAGCAGAGAGGCGCGCTGCTATGGAGGCAGCAGAGAGGCGCGCTGCTATGGAGGCAGCAGAGAGGCGCGCTGCTATGGAGGCAGCAGAGAGGCGCGCTGCTATGGAGGCAGCGGAGCGCCAAGCAGAGCGACAGGCAGAAAGAGAATCTGCCGAGCGAGAGGCAGATAGGAGATATGAGCTGGAGCTTGCCAAGCTCAAACGCCAGCCAGAAGCCAAAGACACTGGTATTAGCAGACCCCGTCCTGAGAATTTCCCTGTATTGGAAAAAGACGGGGATGTAGATGCTTTTTTGCGAGGATTTGAAAAGACTTGCCGACAGTATGGTCTGCCCAAAGATCAGTGGGCACAATATTTAACCCCTGGTTTGCGAGGTAAAGCATTAGAAGCCTTTGCAGATCTTCCACCTGAGATGGATGGAAATTATGAGGCAATCAAAAGTGCCCTGTTGCAATGTTTTAACATCACCCCAGAGGCGCATAGGCAGAAATTCAGAGATTTAAAACGCAGTGCCTCGGACACATATTCAGGACTTGTGGCCCAGCTGTGTGCTTCCTTCAAACAGTGGGTTGGAGGGCTACAGATCACCACCTTTGATGCTCTGCAAGATTTGATGATCCAGGAGCAGTTTCTGACTTTGTGCCCAGCTGATGTGAAGGAATGGGTAGTGGATCGTGACCCTACATCATCTGCGGAAGCAGCTAGACTGGCTGACAAGTACACTGTCACCCGGGCACCTGCAGCTAAAAGAGGAACTTTTGTGCCAGGGCAGTCGGCCTGGAAAGGGGGCTGGCCAGGAGGATCAAGCGCCACCCCCCTCAACGCCATCACCCACTGTTTCTTCATCTTTTGGGAGGGTTGGGGCAAAGCCTGCTGTGGGAGACACCCGCAGGTGTTTTGTGTGCAACCAGGTGGGGCACATTAGTACCGCTTGTCCAGAGAAGAAGACCAGTTCACCCTCCGCTGGGGGGATACCTTCCCTGCAATCTTCACCAGCTGTCCTGTGTGTTGCGGGACCAGGAGGGGGGCCGGAAGGACAACATACAAACAGTCACTGTGGGTGACAAGGTAACTGTGGGGTTAAGAGACACTGGTGCGGATGTTACATTAGTTCATTCAGAACTGGTAGGGTTAGAGGACTTCATTCCAGGAAAATGTATTTCTGTGAAAGGGGTGGGTGGAATTCACCTAACTGTACCTGTAGCCAAAGTTTACCTTGATTGGGGTGCTGGAAGAGGTATAAGGGATGTCGGGGTCTCAGATAATATGCCTATAGATGTGTTACTGGGGACAGATTTAGGAAGAATGTTGTCTCAGTATGTCTGTAATGACGATGTCAATGCCACCCCTGTTACTGTGTCAGAATCAACTGAAAGTACCAAAGTTTGTTCCCAGGTAGCAGGAGGTGACAAGGAAAAGGTCTGTTCAATTGCACCTGAAATGTGTAAACCAGGATGTGACAGGGACAGGGAATGTCTTATTATATCTTATGTAGGTAATGATGCTAATGTCACTGTGTTAGAATCAGCTGAGAATACCAACGTTTGTTCCCAGGCAGCAGGGTGTGACAGGGAACGGAAATGCCATATTATACCTGAAGTGTGTAATGATTTTAATGCCGCCCATGTTACAGTACCAGAACCTGCTGAGAGTAACCATGTTTTTTCCCAGGCACCAGGAGGTGACAAGGAAAGAGAATGTATTATTGTACCTAATGCGAATAATGAGGATAATGCCAATAACAGTATTGTGTTAGAATCCAAACCTGTCTTCACACTGACATCTTGTCATGGGATAGGGACAGCAGACATTGTTATTGCAGAAATTGGCATTAATACTGGTGTAAATATTATGCTTACTAGAAATGGGATAGATGCCCATGTGATTACTTCTGTTGTGCTAGAGAAAGACAATGTTTCTACCCAGGTAATATGCCCAGAAGATGCTGTACAAGGTAACTGGGAGGGCGGGCAGAGTGAAGATGTATATTCTGTGCCTGAACCAGCTGCACACAGAGCTGGTGAGCATGGGGGGAAACACCTTGTCCTGACCAACGGGAAATAGCGAGTGACAGCAATCCTTACCTTGCTGCTGGGACCTATAGTTCGAATGTTCACCACTTAGATCTACATCTGAGTTCTGACCATTCACTTGAGTTTTCTATAGAGACAGGGGGGTCAGTGGCTAGCCCACTCTCACTTAGCCAGCCGTCTAACAGCTTAGAGGAGGTAGATGAGGGGCCCAAACTCCCTGTTACTCTACACCCTCAGATAGATGAGTCCAAGAGGGAGGGGAGCATCCTGTTCCGTAGCCCCCAAGATAAGAATTGCATAGTGTGTCCCCACCTAGAAGTGCAGTGTCAGGAATCCCAGGCCATTGTTCCCTCAGGCTTTAACTTAGAGGACATGAGAATTAGAGACAAAGTGCACACTGCAACAGGGTTGGTACATGAGAACATGACGCAGGCCCAGACAAGCCAGAAGCAGTGGTATGATCCCCCTGCCAGGATGATAGAGAGAAATTTTCATGATAATCTGTTGAAGGCTCCTAATGACAGTGATGCGTGTGCCCTGACAGTCTGTAGATTGCCAGATGAGGGGAAGAAGGACTTGCCATTGGATCTAGTAGCTGCAGCGCAAGGGATAGAACCCTTTAAGAATACAGAGGTTAGCCCACAGATATTGCCAGACCAGAAGTCCCAGCTATCTGAGATATGTAACCCCTTTTTAACCCTTCTCCCCAGAGAACCTATTGAGACTCGGCTAACAGCTATTCCATTTGAACCAGGTGGGATCTGTGGGAGATGGCTTGGGCAATGACCTGTCAGTCAATTCCCATGCCATCTCTTAAAAAGGGAAGGTGTCATGTGCAAGCTAATGTTTAGGCATAAATCTGCAAATATATGTTTGTGTATTACTTCCTAGAAATAGTGTGACCTGGTTCTCTTAGAAGCTGTTAGATCAATGGGTTTTGTGGATGTTAAACCACCCAGGGGGGCTGGTAGATAAGGATAGCACCTGATACCATTTATGGCAGGATGGCAAATGTGAATGCCATTGAGGAGATCTCTTGCAAGACAATGAAATCTCACACATGTTTGGGAGGCCCCAGACAGGCCGACTGCAGAGACTGGGTTGTATGTTAATGACAGATTCAAGCTGAATAAGGGCACAGGAAAAGATCATATCATTTTCTCCAATATCATACATACCAGAGGCATGTGTGGTATGCAGATGAAGGGAAACTTAGGACCTGTTGTGTGAAGGTAAAATCATGTTCGTAAACCATACTGTTGAAAAGTTAGGACGGTGTAAAGAAAACTTGACTTAGAGGTATTCAAAGAGCAAAGTCATAAGACCCTAATTTGCATTCTCCCCTCCTGTTGGTTCTGACCTCACAGGGAAGGGGGCTGGGGGGCCCTGTAGCTTGACTTTAAAACTGTATTGAAAATGTAACTCTGGGTTCTTCTGAGGGAGTCAATTCGATATTGAAGAGGTCCCATTTTTCCTGCTTCTCCCGGCAACGGAAACTTGATTCTAAGTGAGGTATCAATTCTGTGTTTTATCCTTTTTATTTTATAAGAAACAATTGCACTCTATTTGTATGTCATTTTATTATCTTTTTATCTTAAGCATTGTGGATGTGTCTTCCATTTTAAATTACACTTAATAAGTTCTAGTCTCTGTGTTCTTATGAATTCACGTGACAGTTTGGTCCAGACGCTACCTAATTGAAACTGTGCAAACCTTGTGGTTTAAGTGAACTCTGATTAAAGTAACTTGTGTTGGATTAATGCTAGGGAGAACCGAAGGCTTCCTAAATAAGATTGTCGGCTCTTATCCGAAAAACCTTGGTGGTGGTAATTAGTATCGCAAAGCTAGTGTGTGGCATAGATAGGGAAGTATTTAATCATTTTAGACATACCAAGTGGTTGTTGTGTGGTTAACCCTGTGTCACATAAGCGTCACGCAGACTCAGGTGAGTGCTGTTCTTGACACTGTGCATTCCAGCACAACACTGTGCACATTATAAACATGTATCCTGATCATGTGGTATTAGATAGATGCCTGCACACACAGGCATGTGCAAAAGTCCCCCGGTGGTAGTCATCAGAATGCTACTGATGCCACCGACGACGACAACACCGACAAAATAAATCCAATTTAATTTATGACTATAACAACCAAAGGCAGACTTACCCTAAAAATGACAATTTACAACAGTGACCTGCTTGTATTAGATCACGAACCCTGGGAAAGACGGCAGTTTGTCTTTATGTCAGATTGCAAAACGACTTACACTTTTCTGTACTTAAAGCGGCAATACCAGCAGCTGCGGGTAATGTAAAACTGTAAAGCCTGGTAAATTACCAGACAAAGTATTTGGCTGCTGGCATTGCTGATTGAAATACAGAGACGTGTAAGTCAATTTGCAATCTGACGTCAAGACAAACTGCCGTCTTTCCCAGGGTTCGTGATCTAATACAAGCAGGTCGCTGTTGTAAATTGTCATTTTTAGGCTAAGTCTGCATTTGTTTGTTATAGTCATTTTTTAAATCGGATTTATTTTGTCTGTGTTATTGTCGTCACTGGCATAACACTCAGACATTCGAACCCAACCCAAGTTCCCTATATAGGCAGAGGCAGCAACAGATACCAGGCAAGAATGTCAGAGCAGACTGATAGAGCATTAACCAACCAATAAAGCCAGGTGTCAGGGCAATATGAGTTCAGGCATACTTAGAGGTGATCCAGGTCAAATGCCAAAAACACAAAACAACATTATATATTAGGTGTTCTAAGAGCACTGTAACTTGTATATCAGGCAAAGAGCAAATGCAACCGAGTTGCAATATATAGACAGGACGTTTTACATCACTAGGAGGCACTTCAATGCAGAACAATGCATTTAACAAACCCATCTTATATGTAACTCTACCTGCTATTGATACGTTGTGGGCAACCTTTGTCTAGTTTGCGGATAAACATAGAATTAAATAATTTGATATGAAAGGAAAATGAACGTTTGATATTTTGATCCAGTCATGTACCTCTGGGACATAAACTTTCTTATCTAGCTTGATTATCAATTGTGCTCTGGAGAATCAGGAAAACAGGATTTGTTTTATTTCACATTCTTATTGATCATCACCAAGTTCAGATTTAAATGGCAAAAAGAGTATGAAAGTGATTGTGAATATGCATAAATGAAGGCACCTTGAGATAAAAAGGAACTCAATAAAAATGTTGAAGGAACTGTTAAAAATAAATAAATGGAGGAGGGAATTTAATAAGGTAGCAATCCTAATAGGTTATGGTGTATATACTCTCTCACCGGGATGACGAATAAGAGTAGACTTAGGCATATATATATATATATATAACCAAGTAGAAGAAACAGGGGCGTCAAATAGTGCAGTATCCTCTGGGAAATATTCCCAAATCACCAGTATTGTGATATATGAGTACCAGATATGAAGACTTTAAGGCTCATCACATAATACTTGGTAAATCAATGCCGCACAGCTTCCATTGTCTCCAACCGTATGCAAATGTAAAGACAGAGAAAAAAACAAATAATGGAGTAGTAAAGTTATAACACCAGTGACAGTTCTATATAGAGCACAGTGTGGCAGCGTACCAGAAGAAATAAAGAAAATAGCTTATCTGTATCTCGGCTTCATGGAAACAGCCTCAGTTCATCCTGGTATAACCAATGTAAATATGAAGACAGATTGTCTGTGTGTGTTACTTCTTGGTCACGCACAACAGCCCCAGTGTAGTAACAGCTAACATGCTCCACTCAGCAGGTATATATTATAGAAATACCATATAGTGTAGCATTTTTGCTTAAAAAAATTTATTCAACATATACCATAAAATGCACTCACAATATATAAAATATTATATGCTTATCTGGGGTCCATAAGTATTAGGTATACTGCTATCAATGTTAGATCTCGATTCCATATAGTAGTTTACAATGGTCTCCGCACAAAAGTTCTAAAAAGTATTCTACTCAGGAGCCAGAGAGACAGTATATAACTTACAATACTGGCGATAGGTGTACCACATAGGCTCAATACGTTTTATCATATAGACTTCATCAGGAGGATGAATGTAATTTCTAAAATTGAGATCTTATATAGCGATGGTGGTCGCCATCTTGCACATGCTCAGTGTGCCACATAACTGCACATGCGCACGGATCACTTCCGGTTCAGCGGATTCGATATATATATTATATTATATCTACTATATAAATGCCTAGTGGCGTGTGTGGAAAAAAACGAAGCTGCAGCGCCACCTGCTGGGCAGAGTTATACACTGACCTATATATTTCTTGAAGGAGAAGTGACAGTTGGGAGTGGCTGGTGGTTGCCGGGGGTGACAGTGGGGAGTTTTTACCACCTTAAGTAGCTTGATTTGACTAGAATGCATGAGTATCATGCACGGGTTAACTGACATACTAAATTCTTAGTGTGTGTGAAAAAAAACCATCAAAGAGGGCTGAAATTTGGTATACTGACATTATTGACGAGTTGAGGGGTCAAACTCATTTTCGTGAGGTAATTTTACCTCATGAACACACATGTGTACAGTGGTGGATCCAGGGGGGGTGCGATCGGGGCAATCGCCTACCCCTAGCAGGGGTTTGCTGCCGACGGCTGCACAGTATGTGCAGGTCCGTTTGGCAGTGACAGTGTGCTGGCCGGCTGCTCTGATTGTGTTTTAAACATACTGTGCAGCCCCCGGAAGCCTCAGAAGTCGGGAAAGGGGGCGGGGCCTAGATCGCCCCACCCTAACATCGCCCCGGGGAACAAACATTTTCTAGATCCGCCCCTGCATGTGTAGCGGCGTGTGTTAGTGTGTGTGTGTCTGTGGAAAAAACTATTTTCTCAGAAAGGGCTCATCCGAATGACCTGAAATTTGGTATACTGACATTATTTGACAAAAAATTAGAATAGTGAAGTCAGTTAACTTCCATCATACCCCCTTCCCCCCGTGGGAGGGGTAGTAAAGGCTAAATTTACGAGTTGAGGGCTCAAAATAATTTTCGTGAGGTAATTTTACCTCATGAACACACATGTTTAGTATATTACTGTGCCTTCCTAACAACTTGGCAAACACCTACTATTACTACTCACGCCTTCCTAACAAGTCGCCAAAAATTACTACTCACGCTCTACTGACAAGTCAGCAAAAAACTAATACTGACGCTTTCCTTCCGGAATGCCAAGGCACAGATGAAGATTGAAAGTTGGAAGCATTATTATGCTATTGAGAAATCTGAATGTTAAGAGAGGACTGTGCAATGGCACTCGATTAGTAGTGACAGCACTGAAAATGAATGTGATACAAGCAGAAGTTTTGACTGGCTCTGCTAAAGGAGAAAAGGTGATGATTCCTCGGATTGACTTATGTCCATCCGAAACAGGACTGCCATTTAAGCTAAGACGGTGGCAGTTCCCTTTGAAGGCGGCATTTGCTATGACCATTAATAAGTCACAGGGTCAAACACTTGACCGTGTGGGTATTTATTTACCGCAGCCTGTTTTTGGTCATGGACAATTGTATGTCGCATTTTCACGAGTACGGAGAAGCAGTGATGTGAAGGTGCAGGTTATGAATACTGCCCTTCAAGGAAGACTGATTGAGCACAGCAATAAGGTGTTTAGCAGAAACGTTGTGTATCGAGAGGTTTTAGAACAGTAAGACGATGGAGATGAAGGATGTGGCGATGAAGATGAAGGATGAGGCGATGGAGAAAAATGATGAGGTGGTGACATGTGGACAAAACCACGTTAAAAAAGGGCGCTTGCGTCGGGAAGTAGCGCTCTTCCCCTGAGGAGGCCTTGGCTAGGCCCAAATGCGTGACTAGAACCTTTTTAACACCTTAAGTAGCTTGATTTGACTAGAATGCATGAGTATCATGCACAGGTTAACATTATATATATATATATATATATATATATATATATATATATATATATATATATAGGAAGCATTAAGAGCTTACTGAATACATTGGCATGCAGCCTGCCGAGTTGACAGGTCCCACAAAAGCATCAACATTATTAACCAATTTAAAAGCATATTTTAAAATCCCATAATTGCTCTGGTCTTGTGCCAAGTTCGTCACACTAAAGAACTCTGGATACTTAGACCAGTCTATCTTCTAACCAGAAGGTGAGACACGCACATCCGAGATGCCACCAGCCATTGCTAATTTAGTCTGTCCAGGCTTGCAAAAAGGTGACACTTTTGTGGCAGTTTTACCGTGTCCCCCAGGACAGCATTCCGGGATAGCACGATCCCAGAATCGAGATACTCATGCTATGAGTTCCTTAGCAGATCCATTAAGACTGGACTTCCAACCAGTGCTTCAGTTGCCAGCATGTCCGGTCGGACCGACTCATAGCGGACCGCTTTCCGATCATGTTAATGGGGTTTAATGCACTCGTCTTTAAGGTGTCCCAGCTGTCTGCACTTGGAACACCTTCTGTTCCACAGCTGGACCTTGAGCAATAGCTACACCACAAAGCATTCCTGACTGGAAAGCGCCATGAGGGTCCATGGACAGGACAGCGCCATGAGGGTCCACAGGCTGAACAGTGCTGGGATTGACCTCAGGCTGAACAGTGCTGAGAGTGACCTCGAGCTGAGCCTTGACAAGCTCAGTGCAGCAATATCTTTGTCTTTCTCTGCTACTATGCCTTTAAGAGCTTCTACTGTTCTATCTTTTGCCTCAAACAACACTTGTAATACACTTCTCAGGGACTCAGAAATAGCTTCTTGGATTTTCACCTTGTCAGCACAATACTGCTTTGAGTCCCTCAACTCTTCCTCCAGTCAGGAGATTTCTTCTCTAAAAGTCCTTCCATGTGACCATACTCTGCCATGCCTACATAATCTTCTACTAAAGTTTTCTCCAAGCAATTATATTGTTTCCTGGCCACATAGTCTAACCCAGGTAACACCAGGCTTGCACAGAGAGCATGAGATTCTTTAACTTCTTTTCCATTCTGCAAAGTACCATGCAATTTTTTTAATTCACTCTGCTGGAAATCAATTCAAGTCACACCTGTTTGTACACTTTCTTTCTGACATATATTTTTTTCTTGCCCACCTTGGCTGTTGTAAGAACATTTATGCTGGCAGAAATTATTTTTGTTTCTATTTGCAGCTTTAAAACATCAAACTTTACACATATCCAGCACTTTACACAGGTAATTAGAAGGACAAACAGATGCTTTATCCTGCACACACAGATAAACAGCAGACTTCTGAGGACCACACCCAACTCACAGTTCAGAGAACAAACAATGTGAGTCACTACAATGCCCAGCAATTTAAAACTATTGGTTTATTTTGCAAAACAACAGACACTGCACAGTTCCAGTAGCATTGCTTATATATTTCTCTCCATAGAAAAAAATATTTGCTTTCTCAGCAATCCAGCAATCTCTTCTTTGTAACTGACAGCTTAATACACAGATTGGTGCGTGACAGTAGCATTCAATATTTTCCACTCACCACCTTTTGCATCTGGAGATTGTGTGGACAGCTGTGTGCTGGCTGTCCTTGACACCAGTTGTAACAAAAGCGCCCCTTGTGGTGCACTTTTGACACTTTCTGACACCACTTGTTGCAAGAGCACCCTGCAGACATCAGCAACACAGACGACTCCTTATTGCGAATCAAAATGGTGCTTTGTTGTTACATCACAATAACACATCAAACATCAGGATGACACCAGGCAATCTACATCTGGCTATACGGCATTTTCGCTCCCTACCAGCCACCTACTAACTGGCATCGTTTACAATGTACACATGAACTACACAGTATTTTATATTTGAGGCCCCTCCCGCAGGCTTGGCTTGACAAACAAGCAACACTTTCATCTTGCCTTTAAAATGAGTTCCCTGCAGATGATCTGTAACCCTCTCTTGATTACAGATACCTTGTCAGCCTTCTGCTGCTGATGAGCAAGAAACTGCGAAAGTATGTAAGTAAATCACATTTTACATTTACTTTGCTTACATCTGTATAGAACAGGGTAATGAGCACATACCAGTTAATAAAGGCACAAGAATAATTAGTTAAGAGCACACCCCATTGGATTCACCTGTGCACCAAATGTACATATCAATAGATAAACAAACCCAAAATATACCAATAAACAAATATGCATGTGTGCATATATTTTATGTGTGTATCAACAGGTTATATATAATATTGCCTGTTAAAAGATTATAAAACAGTTATAGAATTAGTTACTCAATATGATCAAAAAAATCCTTTAAAAAAACACAAAACAAAAGAAGTTGAAATCCAATCCATTATGTAGGAACATTTAGTGGTTGCATTCAGGTCACAATCTGAAATCCACAAGCATATACAACTGCCGACGCACGTATAAAAATAACAAAAGGAAAAAGGACAAAAGAAAAACATCTAAAGTCACTCATTTTAAACAGGATGATTACATCTTCTCAATCAGCAAGGATAATAAACAGCCGATCACATGATCAGACAGCATCTATAATATAAATGTCTAGTGGCGTGTGTTGGTCTGTCTGTGTGGAAAAAATAAAACCAAGCTGCAGCGCCACCTGCTGGGCGGAGTTATACATTGACCTACTAAATTCTTAGTGTGTGTGGAAAAAAAAATTCAGAAAGGGCTGAAATTTGGTATACTAAGATGTTTTTAATTTGTTAATTTAATTTGTTAATTGTTAAAAGTGTTTATAAAGATTTTAAAAAAATATATATATATTTCTTGAAGGAGAAGTGACAGTTGGGAGTGGTTGGTGGTTGCCGGGGGTGACAGTGGGGAGTGGTTGGTGGTTGAGGCCTGGGCTATGGCCCAAATGCATGACAAGAACCTTTTTAACACCTTAAGTAGCCTGATTTGACTAGAATGCATGAGTATCATGCACGGGTTAACTTGTATCTTTATACATATGTAAATTTAGAAGTGGCAGTATGAAAAATTGAAAAATACAATAGTAATGTGAGTGAATGGGATTTGATAGATTTACAATGAAAGCAATAGGGGAAGTGGCGGTACGACATACCACCGTATACACCCCCACTTAGACCACTGCAGAGATTATATATATATATATATATATTTATATATATATATATATATATATATATATATATATATATATATATATATATGTACCGTATTTCCCCAAGTATAAGACGCACCCATGTATAAGACGCACCTTAATTTTGGGGCCCAAAATGCAAAAAAAGATGTATTATATAAAGTTATTGAACTCAATGCAATGTGCAGCAGGAGGAATCAAAAGGCTCTAATTTTTGCCACAGAGCACACTATGGAGGAGCCTGCAATTTGTCACAGAGCACACTGTAGCTTGTAATTTGGGATTCACTAGAGCAGCTTACACATTCACACCAAAATGAGGCAGTGAGGCAATGAGGCAATGAGCGCTACTGCACAGTCTTGCCCCAAGCGTGTCTACGTGACTTGTCAAATGTCCACAAGACTGTGCAGCTTTTGTAGGGGAAACACAGAGGAATCTGCAGCAGCGATCATCGGAACTGTCAGTCATGTGACTGACAGCGCTGACACTGTGGGAGGCGCCTGCAGGACCTGAAGGTCCTTTTGTAACGGCTGACACGCTGAACACCGCTGGAGCTGATTAGCGGGGACTCCTCACACCGGATGCCGACTTCTTCAATCAGGTAAGTGGAACTTGCATTGTATAAGACGCACCTTTTTTTTAGACCCAAAATTTGCGGTAAAAAGGTGCGTCTTATACATGGGGAAATACGGTATATATATATATATATATATATATATATATATATGTGTGTTTAATATATAAATTAATATATAAATTCAACATGTTAAATAGGGTGCACCAAGAGGAGTCAAGATTGAATACTTATTAATTTGGTAATATATAAACATATCAATTAGGCAGGCAGATCTTATAAATATGACACATTTATTAGTCAACAAGATTTAAACCATGAGTATATACAGTACAACTCATCTAAAATATGTATATGATGAGTTAATAAAAATGAAGTGTAGCACACCTCTTACATGTCTTATTGGTTAAGTGTCTGGCCAGTACACTATAAAAACTAAAACTAAAAATCTATTATGACACATGTGTTATTAAAGAACTTGAAATCCAATATGAAAAAATTGAAGAAATATATGATTACTGGAATGATCTCACCCGCTCATCGTTTTTCCTCTGTAGAAATCAAACGTGATCTCCTTAGATGGTACTCCTGCAGTGCTGTAATGTCCGAAGTGAGACTACAAGGTTTCTAACTCCACGTTACCCAAATAAGGGATATTGTATGTGGGTCTCTTCAAAAATTTCTCTGTATGTAGTAAGAGCACTGGAACCTCTGTACTCCACTAAAACAACGAAGAAAAGATGTTAAATGTCCCAGTTACGTTTTTCTCAAGATGATCACTTGGCAGATGAATTACTGGGACATAATATTGCAGATGGTGTTGCCAGATCGAAATGAGAGAACTCCAGTATACACGTTCTCCGGCACCACGATCAAGTGTTGATTGTCTAGTTATCAGGTGTTCGGCTACTGATTGCCGGCTCTGCAACCGCAATGGTGATCAGTATAAAGTCTCAATCCTCCTAAATGGTTAGAAGGGTGAAATCTACTTGGAGGAAATGAGAGGGGTATAGTGAATAACCGTTTTAATATCCTTATTTCATTCCAAAGAAGTCTCCCAAAAGTTGGGAATAATGAAAACTAACGCCTTTCATTAGCTTGTAGCTAACTTTTTCAAAGATCTTTGAAAAAAGATCCTTGAAATATGTATAATGTAATACAGGCATGGGATCCGTGTATTGCCTCTTTAAAACTGGCATTTTCAGTCTATCCATAGTAAAAGACATAATTTCATAGTGTAGGTGTTTAGCTCATTCGGATTCCAAACTGGACGGCGATTTCAAAGTCCGGAAAAACTGCAGGTCTAACATCTGGTTAGTAGGAATTTCACTACTGTAGGAATTAGAGCCATTGTGATTCCCCTGTTGTTTGAAAATGTTGTCGGGGTTACCAGAGACGTTTTATTGTACCCCACCCCTTCTGCAAGGGACCTCAACTTTGCTTTCTGTGATTTGGTACTTCATTGTCTGTCCTGATCTATGACCTTGGCATGTCTTGCCTATGCTTGAATTGTGATTTGTACTACTGCCACTTTCCCTAGTTCTCCTAATATTTTCTGACTGGTCCTTTCTGGAACATCTGGGGATTTGTAAATAGAACTGGAGTATCGGTAAGCATAATCAGACCCAAGGGAAAGCTGGCTAGTAATGGAGCAGATTTTCCTGAAAAAGACTTCTGTGAGAGATATTACAGACTACACCTGTACAAAATGAAACCACTTTTGATCAAAAGAAATGAGACTATTTAAAAATAGCACAACATATTGAATGGCGTAAACCACTAAATAGTAATATACAAAAGGCAAATATAACCAGTCTTAACACATTTTTAGAAATATGGTTTTATCACATGATTACACAGAGGTCTTTAGTTAATTTACCACAATACTCATTTCTCCTGCTAGAGATTTCAGTTCTGCTTTATTTAGCAGTCTGATTTACATTACCTTATTATTTCCTTTTACACAACATGCACATGTACTATACCATGTTAGTTTTTATGTTTTTTATGTTAGTTTAAAATGTTGCACTCCCATATATAGACACACCAGTCCTAAGGGTAGTTTTCACTATGGAAGTGTGTCTCCCTCTGATAGTGGAATCCAGCCCAGGCTGTCTAGACCTTGGTCTGGCTAGAAATTGGGTTATTTTTTATTTATTCTACTTTAAAAAATGTCAATCCTGTGAAACCAGAACTAGCACTGGGGTCTATTATGGAGGGGAGGGCAAGGGAGGAGAGGGGGGAGGGGGGAGTGATGGTGGGCTAGTCATGATATTGTTATAGGTCCAGGTTCCACAAGGGGCTTAGTGGTGGGTTGGTAGAACAGCTGTATATCAGTGACAGAATATATTTGTTCACCAGTGATTCTCGGTCTGTGTGTGTGTATGTTAGGGTATTTAGTTTGTAAGCTCCAATGGGGCAGGGACTGATGGTAATGAGTTCTCTGTACAGCGCTGCGGAATTAGTAGCACTATATAAATAGATGATGATGATGCTTCTCCAGTCAGTGTCATATACAGGGCCGGTGCTAGGGTCCACGGCGCCCTAGGCATTTTTAAAAAAGCGGCGCCCCCCCCCCCCGCAAAAATCGCCGCCCTCCTCCCTCCTCTCCTTACCTTGTTTCACCAACGCCGCCTCTCTGCTCCGTCTCCTTCCCTCCACTCACTGACACTAGTAAGTGGAGGGGAGGAGACGGAGCAGAGAGGCGGCGGTGGTGACAAAATAGCCTCTTCCCCCCTCCCCGTGCATCTGAATGCTGTGCGGCGGCCATGATAGGTATGGTCAGCGGTCGCCGCACAGTTTTAAAGTCTTTTTGTATTCTGTGGCACCCTCCAGAGCCCGGCGCCCTAGGCAAGTGCCTAACCTTGCCTAATGGGAGCGCCGGGCCTGGTCATATATATACGGCAAATATTTATTTGCAAATTGCTGACATTTAGCCAAGTTTAAGAATCAGCTGGATTGATTCACCACCTCTAATTGTTTTGAGCAATATTAGAGGTAATAATAATTTGGATGATTATATGTATTTAGATATGTTTTTTTTCACACTTGTATATTTGCTTGAAATTAAAAACCCACAAAATATGAAACTACAGATATAAAGCATACGTGTCTAAATTTACATATATGTTCATCTGGCAAAATTGCTGAAATTAGAATGGCGCAGATAAGTGTTTGCACTTAAAATGGAAGTGGCCATTTAAGGAAGGTATTGCTTGATAGATGGTAAGAGAAGGGTGTCATGAATGGAAAGGCCAGATATGTTGTTGTTGTTGAGGCATTGCAGACCCACACAAATACTTTTTTTTTAACTTCCCTTGTATTTGGAAAGAGGAACAGGTGGCAAGGACTTTTTGATTATCTTTATTTTTTTATTTTTTTTATACTGCACTGCCCTGCAGTGGAATGTGTGTGTGTGTGTGTGTGTGTGTGTGTGTGTGTGTGTGTGTGTGTGTGTGTGTGTGTGTGTGTGTGTGTGTGTGTGTGTGTGTGTGTGTGTACAGTAAAACCTCTTCTTCACCACTGGTGGCCTCCCTACTCATCTTTAGGTCTTTCCAATGAGGCAATTTACTGAGGCTTGGGTGGACACCAGGGAAAACCTCAGAGGTCCTACCCTGTCAATCAGCATGGACCATCTGTACTGTATTGCGCATATGTAATACAGGCACTTCTAGTAAGAAAGTCTGCAGCCCACTGGAGTTGAAGCAAAAGTCATTCCTGTACAGGGAAATTTCTGATCTCTGCTGATTGACCTTTTCATTGCAATAAGTGCCCTCCTTTGAGAGGAGTTCTACAATATTAAAAGGTTTTTTAAAAAACATAATAATATAATAAATAAAATAATATTTTGATTAAAAAATATATACTGATAGCATATAATGC
Organism: Mixophyes fleayi; assembly: GCF_038048845.1. Taxonomy (NCBI): domain Eukaryota; kingdom Metazoa; phylum Chordata; class Amphibia; order Anura; family Limnodynastidae; genus Mixophyes; species Mixophyes fleayi. The sequence goes on along the minus strand of NC_134412.1, from coordinate 53,493,599 downwards.
AGATGATGTAATGCATTATGAATGAGATGCATGTATGCAATAGTGTAATATAATATATTATATGGGATGTTATTGCAATGTATATTATATTACAGTGTATATGTGTAGATATGTAGAGAGAGAATGGATATGTGACCTGTAAGAAGACGATGGGTATTCTCCGATTGATGTTACTAAACTTAAAACAGAATTTTAATAAACTTAGGTACCCCTTTTTTTGGATTTCTAACCCACTTTCTCCCTACTTTGTGGTTATGTCTAATTAATTAGAGAGAAATGAAACCAGATTTATTTGCATGGTGGTATGATAGCAGAATGGTAGAGTTACCTGATTTTCTGATGAAAATAACTGGAAAGTCTATTATTTGTAGAGATGGGCGGGCTCGGTTCCCTGAGATCCGAATCCTACCGAACTTAGCCTAACCGAGTACCGAGCCGAGCATGCTCGGTACTCTCCCGTCCGTTCGGATTCGAAATCGAGGCAAAACGTCATTGTGACGTATTCGTTTTTCTGAGCTCGGTTCTCGCGAGATTTGAAAAGCATAAATACCAGCCTCCACAGCAATCCATCGCCATTTGACAGAGGGAGAGAGCAGGGTTAGGTTACACTGGCTATATCAGCGCAGGGACAGAGCAGTAATTGGACACATTATTGTTTCTATTCAATACCATTGTAATCTTAATACCAGTTGTTACAGCAGTAAGAGGAGAAGAAGGAGGGTTTTTGTTCAGTTTCTGGCACTCCAAGTGCTTTTGGGGTGTCCCCCATTATTTTGCATACATTTTTCTGGCTGTCAAAAGTCCTATTTGGCAGCAGTGTCAAAAAAATATATTTAGCACTCCCAAGTGCTTTTGGGGTGTCCCCCATTCTTTTGCATACATTTTTCTGGCTTGAAAAAAAAGTCCTATTTGGCAGCAGTGTCCAAAAAATATATTTAGCACTCCCAAGTGCTTTTGGGGTGTCCCCCATTCTTTTGCATAAATTTTTCTGGCTGTACAAAAAGTCCTATTTTTCAGCAGTCTCCAAAATATAATATTTAGCACTCCCAAGTGCTTTTGGGGTGTCCCCCATTCTTTTGCATTAATTTTTGTGGCTGTCAAAAGTCATATTTGTCAGCAGTATCTAAAAGAGTTTGTAGCACTACAAGTGCTTTGGGCTCATAATGGATTCAAAGCAATCCACATATGAGCAGAATCAGCAACCAGGTTCTGTCACCAGTCCTGATGGTAGTGTTCCCAGTACGTCATCTGGGAAAGGCGATGTCAAACTACAGTCTTTTGAAATCAGTAAAAAAAAACACACACCAAAAAAACATTTACCGTGTTAAAGCGAAAAAGAAGTGTAACTGAGGAAAAGTTAAGTGCTGATAAAAAAAAAATTGACAACATGCCATTCTACACACGCAGTGGCAAAGAGAGAAGGAGGCCTTCGCCTTTGTCTATTAGTGGCAGATCCAAAAATGTTACCAACCGTACAAGTGGTGCACAACTACTGTTATGCGTCAAAGCCGAGCTGCAAGATAACAGTAAGGCATTAGAGGATAATGTTTGCTCAGAATCAGAAATGACACCAATCCCTGTGGAGAGTCCATCCAACAGTGGGATGTCTAATCGTGAGCATTCTGTTAGTGTACCCATAAAGAGGGGCCCTTTCAGCAGTTCTGCTGATGTGTGCCTGAACAGCCCGAGTGTAGCCGGTGATATACCAAGTGATGATGACACTTTGTCTTTAGAAGAGGATGTGGGGGAGATTTGGGTATCCGACGAGGGCGCTGATGATGATGCGGTTGATTGTGTAAGTCCTGCACCAGAGGCAGCAGTGTGGCACCAGTGTCAGCAGTTCTGGCACATGATTTTCTGGCACCAATTTGCCCTTTCCAAACACAAGCAGGGATGACGCAGGTGGCAGACCACAACAGTTTGACATCTGGGCTGGTTTGAAGGATTTGTAAAAAAAATGTGTGACCTTGACCATAACTCCAACTAATCCTACTATTAACATGCAAAGGATGGTGGAGGGCCTATCAGGGATTAAACTGTATTTTTCCTAATTTGCACTAATAATGTTTGGGTGTAATATACACCCAAAGATGATTGCTCAATTGCTAAGAGTCATTGATTTAGAGGAAGACAAGCAGGCTTGTCTGTAGAATTTGCAGGCAAATTGTGCTGCGTTATATAGGTAACACCCAAAGAGAAGAGCTCCATTGCTGATTGTAATTGCTGAAATAGAAATAATAGGGCTGACAGTCTTGGTCTAAATCTGCAGTTACATTTTATTGTACCTTAGCTCACTCCGAAACAGGAGAGGTGGCAGGCTTTAGTTATAATCTTCCTCAAACAATACTAATTCATCCCACCATCATAGAAGTCTGTGTAGTATGATGTTATTGCCGATAATGGCCTTCCAAATGGAATTACTAGTTGATTTTAGGGCAGAGCTGTCACGATTTTTGGGCAATTCTTTTACAGCAGAGCAAATATCAAAATATTGTGCGGACTCATCTGCATCACCACTGGGTATCATGGGAAAGCAATTTTTTTTACAACAAGCAGTTGCCAGAGAAACTGAAGGAGAAAACGTCCAAACAAGATGTTGATAAGTCTTGGATCCTTGCGAAGAAAATTAAGTATTTAATCTACAATTAAAATATAGTTAGCACATTTACTTTGTTTTATTTCACACTATAATTTTCTGTAGCACCTTTTCAAAATGTATTATTAAGGCAATCACTTGATTCAAGCTAACCGTGTCTTCACTTTCTTCACAGGTAACTACTTTGCTGGACTAAAGTATATTCCCCTCAAATGCTAGTCTTCTTGCAGCTGCTGCATTCTCCTACATGCTGTTGCAGAAACCAGAAATTGACCCTAAATGTTTCTGGAAACATGGTTTTTAGAAAGTTCTGTAACACCAAGTTGATAGTGTGTGCAAAACAGGAAATGTGATGGAATTCAACCCCGCTGTAATGCTTGACCAATATTGGGGTCGTAATCAGAAATGACATATCCTCAGGAGAGTCCAAGCAGGATTAGCCATCTTTCAATGACATCCCTTAGTTTTTGGAACAGATTGTCAGCTGTATGCCTCTTACTGAAGCCGCTGATACACAGAGTAGCCTACTTCTTAAAAATGTTAGGTACCTGGGTACATGCTGCTGCTGTCCATGCTGGGGAAGGCGAATGACCAACCCAGTGGGCTTTCACAGTCATATAATCTTTAGTTTGCCCAGTTCCGCTTGTCCACATATCTGTGGTTAAGTGTACAGTGGGTAGAATGCCATTTTGTCGCCCAATAATTAAACTTTTAGGAACTTTCCGGTACAGGAGAGAATTAGTTTTTCTAGTAAAATGGTATAGTGATGACATTTGCTAACAGGGACAGAACACTTCAATTAAATGTCTTAAACCAACTGTATTAATAGTGGAAATTGGACGCAGATCTAACACTAGCATAGTACCCAGGGCGTCTGTGATCCGCTTTGCGACTGGGTGACAGGTTTCATTCTTGCTTCCTCTTGCAAAGGATTGTTTAACTGGCAATTGTTGGTTCAGGGGATATTGATTATGAAGGTGTTGGGGAGGGGGAAGATTGCAGGTGCTGGGATGTTGATGAAAGAAGAAGGTGGATTATGCTGGACTGCTTGTTGTTATTTTTTTTAACCTAAGTTTCTGATTTTCCCAACAGTTTTCCAAGAACTCGCTGAAAAATTACGAAAAATGGATGAGGATCCCAGATGGTTAAGGCCCCTACCTCTACTGAGTGTGGCTTTAAAAATGCTACAAATGAATAGACAACTCTTGCCAGGATTTGTGTAAAAATAATTCCACACTTAAGAGGTGGATTTTTGGTCTTATGCCCAGGCATGACAATGGCCTTTTTGTTATCACTGGCAAGAACTGCAGCAATTTTTCTTTTCAAGTGTATGAAAATAATATTGTGACATAGGAGGTGGTCAAAATTGAATAAAAAATGACTGGAAATTAGTGTTAGTGAGGTTAATAATAATGTAGCTACAAAATAATACCTAAATTATGTTATTTTAGCACAAATAAATGTATTTTTTTTTAACAAATTGCAAAACAAAACCAAAACCAAAACCAAAACACGCAAGGGCGGTTTTGCAAAACCAAAACACGAAAGTAATCCAGATCCAAAATCAAAAACAAAACCAAAACACGGGGGTCAGTGAGCATCTCTATCAAATATCAACATGTCAACAATGCCTTGGCTGGATGTCTTCAGAAATGCCCATAATACATATATTACAAAGATAACTTCTATTGTTGTAGGGTCTTCTATTCGATAGACTGCTTAAAGCAAATCCAAGGTTTCCTTGTTCTCCTCAAGGATGGTTAATCTATTTGGCAAACTGGAGAGCTCAGTTTGCATATTGAAGGTATTTGCAAGATTTTGCTTAAATGCCCTTTTTCTCCTTGAGCTGTATTGGTTCCCTAACCATCAAATATCAAAGGAAGCTCTGAAGACATGGACCTCATCAGGGAGGTGCCCAAGGGAGAATTGAGAAAACTGGGTATATTTAACTACACATTAAGTTCACATGTTGAGATTAGAGAATTCCCTTGTTGTTACTGGAGTCTCTGTTTTGGACACCATTTTATATTTTCCGCTAATGTGGAAAATTAATGCTGATGCAGGGTTTTTTAAATGAAGCAAAGTAGTGTTTGAATGAGAGTGGAATGCAGATCTGGTTATGATTGTTCCCCCATAAATATTTATGCCTACATTTTTGCTCTTAGTTACTCAAGGGTCAGCTAGGATACAGGTATATGGCTCTGGGGTTAATACATAAGAGCTTCAGAGCACCAGCTCAAGTCAGGAAGAACACCTTGGAGTAATGCTCAATACGGAGTGCTAATATGAATTAGAAGCTAGTGTAAGAGCTCAATTGTCTTACTGGGTTGCTTGGGTCCTCTTTTGTCTGTTGATTTGGTTATCACAGTGTTCCAGTAGATGTATGATGGGCCACTGATTAGTGGCATTTACAGTGTCCCTTTTCTCCTCCTTCAGATGTATTCAAGGAAGAGATACACTATATAGACAAAAGTATCGGACGCTTGACCATTACACCAACATAGACTATAATGACATTCACATACATATACTCTAAAATTGAGTTGGTTCCCCTTTTGCAGCAATAACAACTTCCACTCTTCTTGGAAGGCTTTCCATAAGATGTTGGAGTGTTTCTGTGGGAGTTTGTGCCCATTCATCCCGTAGAGCATTTATGAGGTCAGGCACTGATGTTGGACGAGAAGGCCTGGGTCACAATCTCCGTTCCAGTTCATCCTAAAAGTGTTCGATGGGGTGGAAGTCAGGGCTTTGTGCGGGTCATTCTAGTTCTTCCATAATGAACTCATCAAACCATGCCTTGCAGTTCTTGCTTTGTACACTGGGGCACAGTCATGTTGAAATTCAAAAGGGCCTTCCCCAAACGGTTGCCACAAAGTTGAAAGCATAGCATTGTCCAAAATGACTCCACAGAACAGGTTTCCACTGCTCCACAGTCCACTGTCTGTATGTTTTACACCACTCCACCCAACTCTTGGCATTGGTCTTGGTGATGTGAGGCTTGCATGCAGCTGCCTACCCATGGAAATCCATTGCATTAAGCTCCTGCCGCACAGTTTTTGTGCTTACATTAATACCAGTAGAAGTTTGTAACTCTTCAGCTATGGAATCAGCGAGTGTTGGCGACTTTTACAGTCGTAGACCTAGCTCTGTGATTTTATGTGGTCTTCTGGTTCGTGGGTGAGTTGCTGTTGTTCCTAAATGCTTTCCTGTCACACTCTGCTCCCCTGGTATCTCTACCCGAGCCTCTAAACACTGACTGTTTCTTTCATTTCTGTTGCTAGGGTGATTATGGACCTTGATCTGCACCTGTGACTATTACACCTGTATGCTAGCCAGTGTTACTATTGGTCAGTCTTCCTTTATTAGGCCCTTCCTTTCTTTCCTGCTTTGCTGGTTCTTCAAGTCACATCCGTTATTCTGATGTCTCCGTTTGTGTACCTGTTCCACTGCCAGGGGTGGGCTGGCCCGGGGGGCAGGGGGGCATCGGTCCCCCGGGCCGCTCGGCTTCAGCACGGCTGGCGGGCTGCCACTCAGATGGAAAATCGCCTGATTATGACTGGCGGCCGCATCTCATGACATGGGATGCGGCCTCGTCAGCGCACAGGCGGCCGCATCACATGACACGCGATGCCTGTGTGGTCATCGCTGCTGTTTGTTGAATTTCCTAATCGCTGCATTCCTCTTCCACTGCTCGTGGTAATGCTATGATCTATAACTGTTGCCTGCTCTACTCTCCGTGCTTGTGGCAAATGTTATGAACTTCATCTGCTCATTGTTTGATCTTCATCGCTGACCCTGTTACTTGTTTCAGTATTCGTGGTATACTTCAGTTACTGCTGCCATGAGTTTACTTTTATGGGAATTCTGTATACCTATCCCATGGCTTGCGGTAACATGAGGAGTCACATCTATTATCCATTTGGCCTGTATGTTTGATTACTGTTCTCCGTTTCATAAATCGTATCAAGCTGTGCCTATTGTGGCCGAAGAGAGTTGGACTATGTTGACTCTCATGCTTCAACGTTTCTATTATTGAAGAATCTAATTACTGAATTTGCATCTTGTATTAATGAATGTTGCTGAAAGTTAATATTCCTGCATGTCTTATAATCATCTTTGACAAAGCATTGAAGTCTGCATTGGTCTCTTGTATTAATATTTTATAATAAATATGGTAATCTTTGTTACCATCTTTGATGTTCGAATTGGATCATTCCTCTGCCAAGTAACTAGTTCTCAGCTGTCACAGTGGGAACTTTACTGGAGGGCCACAATCTGCAAGCTGGGAGCCGCAGAAGCCCATATTCCCTTGCGGAAACCTCTGGTGAATACCTCCCAGTTTGTTAGATTCCGTGCCTCCAGGAAAGTTTACTCAATACTCATTGGACAGCAGGATCTCACTCAATTACTTTGTGAGCTAACCTGACATTCCCCTTTCTAATAATATTACTTACAGTTGACTGTGAAATGCCCAGCAGGGATGAAATTTCATGAACCTTCTTATTGCAAAGGTGGCATCCTATCACTGTACCATGCTTGAAGTCACTGAGCTCTTCAGAACAACCCATTTTGTATTATAAATGTTTACAAATGGAGACTGCATGGCTAGATGCTTGATTTTATACACCTCTAGCAACGGGTCTGATTGAAACACCTTAATGCAATAATTACCAGCTGTGGCCAAATACATTTGTCCATATAGTGTATATACTTCTGTATAAGCCTGAAATTCTCAGTAATTTGCTCTGGAGAGAAAACAGGAATAATAACACTAACTAGAAGTGTCAGGGGTAGTTAATGGGCAATTTAACCTTATGCTTCTTCATTTATATGATTAATAAATGCTGTGATCAATTTGCATCCTTATCATGCAGTCATGACAGTTTGGAGTAAGAGGCAGGGGTGCAGAGATAAGGGAACCCTCCACTGGATGCAGCAGCCAGGTTTGCATTTAATATTTGTGTTCTTTCATTTTTATTTTTAAATTGCACTTTTTTCCCTTATAGACCCACGTGCGCATGCAGGGGAGGTGGCAGTGGTATCTGAGCAGAGGTGGAGCTTCATAGGTAAGTACAGAGGGCTGGTGGTGTCATAATATGAATAGGGGAATGTCATAATGTGTCTGGGGGGATGGTATCATTTTGACTGGGGTGGATGTCATGTTTCTGGGTGGGTGTCATAATGTGTCTGGGGGATGTTATAATTTTGACTGGGGTGGATGTCATAATGTGTCTGGGGGGTGTCAAAATGTGTTTGGGGAGATGTTATAATGTCTCAGGGGAAGATATTATAATGTGTTGGGGTGAGTCATAATGTGTCTGGAGGGTGTCATAATGTGATTTGTCTTGATTTGAGAGGTGCTGAGAGTGTCATGATGTGGTTGGGGGCTTGTGTGATGTCTCAGAGTGTGATGTGATGTGGCTGTCACGGGCACTAGGAGTTCTACCCAGGATTCACCAGATGATAATGCTTACCAGAGGGGCGGGGTTTACACAGCGATCCTCTGGGCAGTAGGGTGAATAGTGGGAACGTATATAACAGCAGATGGAGAGAGAATGCCAATGGAATAGATGAGAGTCAGCGACTTGCAGCTATACTGGTAGGAGAGTCAGCGACTCAACCACGGAGAGCAGAGTGGACGTGAATAGGTGAAGGAAGGTAACGGGAGAGTCAGTGGTCTGCGGATAGCAAGTTGTACCACTGCTGTGATGAGAAGACTTGTCCAGGTACAGGTAGGTAGCGGGAGAGTCAGTGGTCTGCGGATAGCAAGTTGTACCACTGCTGTGATGGGAAGACTTGTCCAGGTGCAGGTAGGTAGCGGAAGAGTCAGTGGTCTGCGTATAGCAAGTTGTACCACTGCTGTGAAGGGAAGAATTGTCCAGGTGCAGATAGGTAGTGGAGGAGTCAGTGGTCTGCGAATAGCAAGTTGTACCACTGCTGTGAAGGGAAGACTTGTCCAGGTGCAGGTAGGTAGCGGAAGAGTCAGTGGTCTGCGTATAGCAAGTTGTACCACTGCTGTGAAGGGAAGACTTGTCCAGGTGCAGATAGGTAGTGGAGGAGTCAGTGGTCTGCGGATAGCAAGTTGTACCACTGCGAGGAGGTGAGGACTTGTCCAGGTGCGGATAAGTGGAGAAGTAGTAAAAGTCTATGACTGTATGTATATAGCCGGAGAGCAGGGAAGCTTGTCCAAACAGATATGCGGGTAACAGGTAATAGTCTATAGCGGGTATTTATACCGCTGCTGAGTAGAGAAGCTTGTCCAAAGCGGATATGCAGGATAACAGGTGATAGTCAATAACAAGTATGCATACCGCTGCTGAGTAGAGAAGCTTGTCCAACGAGGATATGCAGGCACAGCAGGAGGACTGGGAGACTGTAGCGGGTATGGAAACCGCAGGTGAGCAGAGCAGGTAATCCAGCTGAAGACACGAGCAGGAGAACTAGGAGTCAGTAGCGGGTATGGGAACCACCGGTGAGCAGAGCAGGTAGTCCAGCAGGAAACTGAAGATACGAGCGGAGCACAGGAGACACCTTCAGAGACTCACAGGGAGTGAGACTCAAGATCAGGCAATGATACAATGGCCACAGGCGCCTTAAATAGGGAGAGGTGATTGATCCACCAATTAGGTTAAAAGCAAGGTCATAAGAGTTCATGGATCCTGCGCATGCGCAGTCCATCAAGATGGCGGACGGCCGCGGCTCAGGACAGGCGCCGGCAGGAAGGAGAGAGAACCACGCACAAGCGCAGAGGCACTCACGGTCCTGTGAGTGACAGTGGCTAGGGAAGGTGTGAAGCGGGTGGGAAGGATGTGATGTGGCTGGGGAGGGTGTGATGCGGTTGGAGAGGCAGTGATGTGGTTGGAGGTGTAAAGTGGCAGGGGAGGGTGTTATGTGGCTGGTGAGGGTGTGATATAGCTAGGGGTGTGGTGTGGCTAGGGAGGGTGTGATGTGGCTTGGAGGTGATGTGACTGGGGGTGGTTTGATGCATACTTGCCAACTCTCCCGTAAATTCGGGTAGGTCTCCAAGACTCATGGGAGAGCAGGCAAGTATCCCGCATACTGCCACTTACTCGTCAAAATGATGCGATACGCGGTGAATCATGTCATTTTGGCCCGGCCCCCCTGCGACAAAATGACATTTTTGTCACAGGGGTGGGGCCAAAATTACGCGATTGACCATGCCCCGCCCCCTCATGCTCTCCAGCCACGCCTCCTGCCCGGGATCTCCCGAAATTCTCTTTTCAAAGGTTGGCAAGTATGGCTTGATGTGACTGGGGGGGGGTGTGATGTGTTTGGGTTGAAGCGATGTGTCTGGGGAAGGTGTGGGATAAAGTGCAGAGCCATCTGAACAATATTATGTGCCCCTGGGCAAGGCAGTGCGCCGGGGCCCTATATATAGATAGATATTATTATTATTATCATTGTATATATATATATATATATCCAAAAGTCTTTAAGCTCAGAGCGCTTATTAAGATGATATAGTAAAAATAATACTTAAATGTAATAGGCAGCTCTCCGATCATTCAACACCTGTCTGCAGGTGTCAGACCTAGTAATGGAATACAAAAAGACAGGGGGCGCCAACCTGGCGCCCCCTGTCTTTTTGTATTCCATATATATATATATATATATATATATATACATCACTGCCTCTCCAACCGCATCACACCCTCCCCAGCCACATCACATCCTTCCCACCCGCATCACACCTTCATAGATATATATATGGATAGATATATAGATGTATATAGATATATATATATATATATATATATATATACATATATATATATTGTGGCAAGAGCCGCTACTGCTGAAGCACACGCAAACAACTTCTTCCTTTTTATGTAGTTTTATTGTCAGGATGGTAAATGTTTTGACACCGTATAGATTTCACAGCAATACTTGGAGAACCTAAACGCTAGCTAGACATAGCTCATCTCTCTCAAGACCAGCCAGCTTACCCATCGTTGATCTCTGTGCACAAATGATATAAACAAGCTTTTATACCTGGTACTCCTCCCCCAGCCTTAGCTTGATGGACAGGTGACACACCCACCTTCTGTTTAAAAGGAAACGCCCATCACTGGCTCTGTAATTCAAACAGACACAACCTGTCTGTTTGCTGAGAGGAAGGATTTCAAGTCATGTAAGTTAAACCAAATTTAAACTATTGCTTTTCATACATAGGTCTTTACATTCAATCTAGGTGCATTACTGCACAAATGTTTTACTCTACTTCCCTGCTTTCTCTGCATATTGCCAGCTAAATGCCTCCTTTTGTTACATATCCGTCCCCCTAACGTCTCCAAGTAGGGGGACGCGGACTTCGCGAGGAGCGCATATTTTCGTGACAATGCATCTGCATTTTTGTGTAGAATCCCGGGTCTATGTTCTACTGAGAACTTAAAAGGTTGCAGTGCCAAGAACCAGTGGGTTACCTTGGCATTTACCTCCCGGTTGTTCTGCATCCATCTCAATGGTGCATGGTCTGTTATCAAGGTGAACTCTTTGCCTAGGAGATAATAGCGCAGAGCTTCTGTAGCCCATTTTATGGCAAGACATTCTTTCTCCACAGTGGCATATTTTTGTGTCCTTTGGAAGCAACTTACGGCTTAGGTACAGGACAGGATTTTCTACTCCATTCTTCTCCTGTGACAAGACTGCACCTAAGCCAACACCAGAAGCATCAGTTTGGAGGAAGAACCTCCGGGTAAAATCCGGTGCTTGTAGAACTGGAGAGGAACAAAGAGCTAACCGAAGATCAAACCAGGCGGTTTCTGCAGAGTCAGACCAGGTTAATCTATCTGGACAACTTTTTTTTTAACATGTCCGTTAGTGGAGCAGCTCTAGTGGCGAAGTGGCTTACAAACCGCCTGTAGTAACCTACTAAGCCTAAAAAGGTTCTTAACTCTGTCTTTTTCTCCGGTCTTGCCCAATTTTTGACTGCCTCTACTTTGTCTAGCTGGGGATTGACATGCCCTCGACCAACAACGTAACCCAAATATTTGGCTTCTCTCATGGCTATGGCACATTTCTCTGGGTTAGCTGTTAACCCTGCTGACCTTAATGAAGCTAAGACCGCCTCAACTTTGGCTAAATGTGATCCCCAGTCTGGGGTATAATCACTATATCGTCCAGGTAAGCGGCTGCATAAGCTGTGTGAGGTCGTAGCAATTTATTCATGGCCCTTTGGAAGGTGGCAGGTGCCCCATGCAATCCAAAGGGTAGGACTTTATATTGATAGAGACCATATGGGGTCGAAAATGCAGTCTTTGGCTTGGCCGTGGAAGTCAGGGGAACTTGCCAATAACCCTTTGTTAGATCAAGGGTTGTCAAATTATTGCTACCAGCAAGATTTTCCACTAGTTCATCCACACGTGGCATTGGATAGGCATCAAACTGCGACATACTGTTTAGGCGCCTAAAGTCATTGCAGAACCTAATTGTCCCATTGGGTTTCGAGACAAGCACAATGGGACTATTCCACTCACTAGTGGACTCTTCAATCACATCTAACTGGAGCATCTTCTCGACCTCCTTTATCCCCTCCACCCGTCTGGCTTCTGGAATACGATATGGCTTCTGCTTTACAATGACTCCTGGCGCAGTGACAATGTTGTGTTCGATTAAGGTAGTGCACCCAGGAATGGAAGAGAAGACATCCCTGTTCCTGCGAATCATTTATTCAGTCTGTTGTCTCTGCTGAACGGACAAAGCTGGCTCTATGGGCACTTCAGACTTTTCAATGGCAGTACTCACGACCTGAGGAGAGGTTTCCTCATCATGCCAAGGTTTAAGGAGGTTAACATGATATATTTTCTCCTCCCTTCTCCTACCTAACTGGTGGACTCTGTAATTGACAGGACCGACAGCCTCTAGAATTTCATATGGACCCTGCCAACGGGCGAAAAGTTTGCTTTCCTGGGTGGTAACCAGGACTAGGACCTTGTCCCCAGGCTTGAAAGATCGAACAACAGCACTTTTATCATAACTTTTCCTCTGTCGTTCCTGAGCCTCTTTTACATGTTGCTGCACAATGGGCCCTATCTTTCCTAGCCTCTCATACATTTGGGACACAAATTGTACCAGATTTGGCTCCCTGGGACCTTGCTGCTCCCACCCTTCTTTTAACATATCCAAGATACCCCTGGGCTGTCTCCCAAACAATTGCTCAAAGGGACTAAACCCTGTTGAAGCTTAAGGTACCTCATGGATGGCAAACATCAAATAGGGAATAAGAGTGTCCCAATCTATTTTCTCTTGAGCCACTGCTTTCCTGAGCATGTGCTTTAATGTGCGGTTAAAGCGTTCCACCAAGCCATCTGTTTGTGGATGGTATACAGAGGTGTGAAGCGCCGTAACCCCTAGCAACTGGCACATGTCCTTCATCAGTTTAGACATGAATGGAGTATCCTGATCTGTGAGAATTTCTTTGGTTATTCCCAAGCGTGTAAACATCAATACAAGTTCTCTAGCTATGGTGCTGGACTTTATGTTTCGTAGGGGAATTGCCTCTGGATACCTGGTTGCATAGTCAAGCACCACTAGTATATATTGGTGCCCACGTGCAGATTTTTTCAGTGGCCCCACAAGGTCCATGGCTATCCGTTCAAAGGGAACTTGTACTATTGGTATAGGAATGAGAGGTGCCCTGTACATGGGTTTGGGACAGGTTCTCTGACAAATAGGACAGGACCGGCAATACTTTTTCACTGCCATGTGTACACCGGGCCAGTTAAATCTAAGCAGAACTTGTTCCCGTGTTTTATCCTCCCCTAGGTGTCCCCCACAGACATGTGTGTGTGCTGCTTTTAACACTAGGGGTACATGGACCTGAGGAACCATTAATTGTTCTACTTTTTCCCCCTGCACATTAGCAACTCTATACAGGAAATTATTTTTAACAATAAAATATGGTATACCTTCTGCAGGCTTCGCTACCCCATTTACCTCAGTCACACTTTTAAAGGCATGTTCCAAAGTGGCATCATTAAGTTGGTCTCGAGCAAAGTCCTGCAGAGGGAACAAAATTGGTATTGCGGACCAGTCTGTATCCTCACTGACTGGCGGGATGGGCTCATCTGCGACATCACCGACCAATGCTAGTTTGGACTGTCCATGTTTCTCCGCAGGTGGATGCTTTTGTGGAACTCCTGCTGTGACTCCCAGGATGGCATTCCGGTTTGGCGGTTTCCAAAGATCGATGTCCAGATGTTGTGGATCTTTATGCGGTTCCTTTAAGACCGGACTTCCGACCGTTGCATCAGTTGCCGGAATGTCCGGCCGGATCCGCTCACCGAGGACATCATTAAACAGTGGGAAGTCTCGCCCCAAAATGAGTGGATATGGGAGTTTAGTTGCTATGGCAGCTACCACCATAACAGTTTTGTCTTTGAGTGTGACTGGTAGTATTGTTCTTTCATACTCCTCTGTCGTACCATGTACGCAAAGAACCTTCACCTTGGGCAACCGAGAAGTTATGGTTTCGGGTAAGGCAGAGCTGGAAACCAATGAGAGTTCACTCCCCAAGTCAACCAAAGCCAGAACAAGGTTCTGGTTGATTAGCACAGTCACCCGGAACAAACAACGACTTCCTGATGTGGGACTCATGGTAAAACAGCTTGGAAAAGCAGGCCCAATATGTGCCACGGAACAGTCCATGGGTTCCGGTAGTTTAGGACACTTTGCCTTAAAGTGGCCTGGCTCACCACATTCAAAACACTTCAGATTAGACGGCTTTGCACATGGCCCTCTGTCCGTAGCAAGGATTGTCAAACCTGGCTTTTGGCGTGGCAGCGGCTTTGGCACAAATGCAGGTTCTTTAGTCATTTGCTGTAGCACACAAAACCTTTCTACCACGGTGGCAAGCTCTTCATAAGTTTGTGGGTCTGATTGCAGAACCCACCTTTGCAAATCACAGTTCAGCCCCCGGATGCCGTGATCTATCGCCAGAACTTCAATAATCCGAGAAGGCGAATTCTCCTCAGGCTGCAGCCATTTCTTTAAAATTTTAGAAAGCTCAGCCACTTGCGCTCTCACCGTTTTTCTTTAACATAGCGCCATTGGTGATAGCGCTGGGCTCGGCCTGGCCCGGAAACTCCAATGCGAGCCAATATCTCAGACTTTAGGCACAGATAGTCAGAGGCCCGTGCCTCATCTAGATCCATATAAGCTCGCTGAGCTTCACCAGTCAGATATGGCGCCAGCCTCTCAGCCCAATCTTTAGGAGGCCATTTTGCCCTTTTTGCAAGTCTCTCAAAGGACACCAGATATGCTTCTATGTCATCACCTGGCGACATTTTCTGGAGAATAGGACCAAGTGGTTCATTTCTGTCATGTCTCACCTGGCTTAACTCTTCTCTTAAGAGCCTTGTGTTTTCCACATGTGCCTCGGCAACTCGTAGCATCTGAGCTTGCTGCTGTTGCTGCGCAGCGGCCACATTCACGAGAGTTCTCAGTACTTCCTCCATGTTGACGTCTGCGCGGGTTGGGTAGCGGAAACTTGCTTCACGGAGCATCCCACTTCTGTCACCACTTGTGGCAAGAGCCCTCTACTGCTGAAGCACACGCGAACAACTTCTTCCTTTTTATTTAGTTTTATTGTCAGGATGGTAAATGTTTTCACAGCAATACTTGGAGACCCTAAACGCTAGCTAGACATAGCTCATCTCTCTCAAGACCAGCCAGCTTACCCAGCGTTGATCTCCATGCACAAATGATATAAACAAGCTTTTATACCTGATACTCCTCCCCCAGCCTTAGCTTGATGGACAGGTGACACACCCACCTTCTCGTTAAAAGGAAACGCCCATCACTGGCTCTGTAATTCAAACAGACACACCCTGTCTGTTTGCTGAGAGGAAGGATTTCAAGTCATGTAAGTTAAACCAAATTTAAACTATTGCTTTTCATACATAGGTCTTTACATTCAATCTAGGTGCATTACTGCACAAATGTTTTACTATACTTCCCTGCTTTCTCTGCATATTGCCAG